>NC_090725.1:186229607-186262107 GCF_036898095.1 Palaemon carinicauda
CTTTACAGGAGGACCATCCGAAGTGCGGGAGCATGTTCTGTAACGTCCGCAGCAAAAACTTCTGTGGACATGAGTTGTGCAGGAGGCACACAGCATGCGCAGTCTCCAAAGGTGATCTCCGGTATTGGGATTCTCAGGTATGTACGATTTGCACTAACCTGATTACTGAGGCATTTGACGTCCCTAAGTCGGCGGAGTCAAGGGACGTAGGTAGGGAAAAGCTTCGAACCTGGGTGAGGGGCTTCCAGAAGAATACTTCTGGCCCCTATCTTCCAAGCGGGAAGATGAGGGCTTACCTTTTTCCTAGGGCATCAGCGGATGCAGTGATTCCTCAGCCTCATACGGAGATACTATTAGTTCAGATTCCGGTTGATTCTGAAGTCTCGGACGCCCTACAAGACATCCAACTGGACGATAGGATTTTTGAGGTGTCTGAGTACACTGAAAAGGACCTTCTGGCAGAAGACCAAGAAGAGGAGCTGACCCAGGCTCTGGATACTGAGGAGGAAGAAATCGATGAGGGGTCGGTTACATTGGTTCAGGCCCCTGAACCTGTTCCCTCAACATCGTCTGCTATCCCAGATGATCTGGGAAGGACTCTCTTTTCCATCGTTGAAATGATTCAACAGATGCAGAAGAAGAACGATGAAAAGGAAGCTGCAATGAAGTTGGAGATGCGGAGACTTGCAGCATCACGTGGGCCCCAGAAGAAGCTCAACGTGAAGGATCTTTCTTTGTGCTCGGATGCTAATCCTTGGAGGTATGCCGAGCACATGCCAATGACAACTGGGAAGATTGTCATATCGGAGAAGTTGGGTTCAATTCCCTTTGAAGAAGTGGAATTCTGGCCCAACAAGGAGTCTTACCATGACTGCTATGTCCGTCTTAGGAAGGAGCCAGCCTCAAAGGAGGAGACGGAGCCGAAGGAGGTCATGGTTTTTTACCATAGTAAAGCACAGGCTTTACTATCGAGCTCAATGAAAGAGAGGGGCTTCACAAACTCAAAGGTTCCTTGTTTGAGTAAGAAGCATCCTTCTTTTGTGGCTTCTCCTACCAGAGCCTTTCCCTTTATGGAGAAGGGATTTAAGGCTGCATTGAAAGCAGTTGAGGCAGGGAAACCATGTCCCTCCATGGAGGAATGTAAACCTCTGTCCCTGACCTTACCCATGGACCAGAAAGACTGGAAGGACGTCCATCTTACCTTCTCAGTCGGTAAGTTGGAGGCCGATATTGCCGGACGTCAGTTCGGTGAAGACCTTCCAAAGCCGTCAGATTTTCTCTTGCGCAGGGACCAAGAGACAAAAGAGAGACATGCTGCATCGATGTCATTACAAACGACTCTGGAAACGATGGCAAGTGACCCCAAAGTCCAAGATTTGTTTATGGTAGTGGCCAAAACCCATCTGGCCACAGTAACAAAGGACCTCTACAGTTTCATCAAAGCTAAGAGAGCTTGTATAGAGTTCGTGTTCGCCTCGGCTGTAGTGAGGCACGAACCGAGGAAACTGATCTCCTCTTGCTTATGGGGTAAAGACCTCTTCCCTAGCGAAGTGGTCAAAGAGGTAGTTGATAAAGCCGCCACAGAGAATAGAAACCTTCTCCAGAAGTGGGGCCTAACTCTTAAAAGAAATTCTTCCCTGGATGAGGGTCCCCAACCTAAAGGGAAGACTAAGAAACCTAGGCTATTCTCTCGGCCAGCCAAACCTTATAGGCAGCAACAGCAACAACTTCCCATGACCGCAGTGCCTCAGATAATGGCACAAACCCCGACCACGTACCAGTTGTTACCTCAAGCCGTGACAACTCAGTCACCGGCATTTAACCCAGCATTCGAAAGGCAGACAACTACCTTTCGCCTAAGAGCTAGAGGAACAGCCAGAGGTTCATCTAGACGCCCTCCAAGAGGAAGGGGGTTCAGGGGAGGACGCAGTCAAGGAGGCAAGGCCTCAGGTCAACAACAGCAGAAGTGAAACGCTTCCGGTAGGAGGGAGACTTCATCTTTTTCGGGATCGTTGGACCATCGATTCCTGGGCCCACAGCCTAATCAAGAATGGACTGGGTTGGAGCTGGTACAGCACTCCACCTCTGTTCCCACAATTCTTCCAACACTCTACCCCCGTTCTGGAAGAATATATTCGAGAAATCTTGGAAAAAAGAGTAATTCGAAGGGTAAAGTCCATCAAGTTCCAAGGAAGGCTGTTTTGTGTTCCAAAGAAGGACTCAGAAAAACTTGTGGACTTGTTGCCACTCAACAAGTTCATAGTAAACTACAAGTTCAGGATGTTGACACTTCAACACATAAGGACCTTACTACCCAAACGGGCATTTACCGTCTCTATAGACTTGTCAGACGCTTATTGGCATATTCCAATCAGTCGTCACCTCTCCTCCTACCTAGGGTTCAAGCTACAACGAAGACTCTATGCCTTCAGAGCCATGCCATTCGGGCTAAACATAGCCCCAAGAATTTTCACGAAGCTTGCGAACGCAGCTTTCCAACAATTACGCCTAAAGGGAATCCAAGTAGTGGCCTACTTGGATGACTGGCTAGTGTGGGCAGCATCCAGGACAGAATGCATTCAAGTTTCCCCCAGTTAATGGAACATCTAGGATTCAAGATCGACAGAAAAAAGTCTCGACTTTCTCCATCTCAAAAGTTTCAGTGGTTGGGAATCGACTGGGACTTACTGTCACACCAACTTTCCATCCCTGTAAAGAAGAGGAAATAAATAGCAGGTTCTGTCAAGAGACTACTAGAATCCAAAAGGATATCCAGACGCGAACAGGAGAGAGTGCTGGGCTCTCTTCAGTTTGCCTCAGTAACAGACCCGGTGCTAAGAGCACAGCTAAAGGATACAACCGGAGTTTGGAGAAAATATACATCAAACGCGCGAAGAGATCTGATAAGACCAATACCGACTCGTCTGCGAAAGCTTCTCAAGCCACGGTCCAAAGCCAAGCAACTGAAGAAATCGGTACTTCTTCAGCCACCTCCCCCCTCAATGACTATTCATACAGACGCTTCGAAAGAAGGATGGGGAGGTCATTCTCACTGGAAGAAAGTCCAAGGAACTTGGTCCAACCTATTCAAGAAGTTTTATATAAACTTTCTGGAAGCCATGGCAGTACTTCTTACATTGAAGAAAGTTTCTCCTCGCCACTCGATCCACGTAAGATTGGTACTAGACAGCGAGGTGATAGTGAGATGCCTGAATCGACAAGGATCGAGGTCACTTCAAATCAACCAAGTGATGTTGGCCATCTTCCGGCTAGCGGAAAAGAAGAGATGGCACTTGTCAGCAGTTCACCTTCAAGGAGTCCGCAATGTGACGGCGAACGCTCGGTCCAGGCTCACGCCGATAGAGTCAGAATGGTCCCTGGACGCAGGATCATTCTCTTTCATCTTGAGTCAAGTCCCGGAACTGCAGATAGACTTCTTTGTGACACTTCTTTGTGACAAAGGACAACAAGAAGTTTCATCTTTACGTGTCCCCGTTCGAGGATCCTTTAGTGGAAGCAGTGGACGCTATGTCCCTCGACTGGAACAGATGGTCCAGGATTTACCTCTTCTCTCCGCACAATCTTCTACTGAGGGTCCTCAACAAACTGAGATCTTTCAAGGGGAAAGCGACAATAGTGGTTCACAAGTGGCTGAACAGCGTTTGATTCCCTTTGGCATTAGAACTACAGCTGAAGTTTCTACCGCTACCGGATCCAGTTTTGACTCAGCGAGTTCAGAAGTCGGCTGTCTTCGCTTCATCACAGAAAACCCGGAACCTGCAGCTCATGATTTTCTCTCCCTAGCGGTGAGAAAAAGATTCGGGATATCAAGAGACAGTATAGACTTTTTAGAGGAATATAAGTCCAAATCTACCAGAAGACAATATGAGTCATCATGTAGGAAGTGGGTGTCCTTTGTCAAGGCGAAGAATCCACAAAAGATCTCGACCGACTTCTGCTTATCATTCTTCATCCACCTCCATGGTCAAGGTTTAGGAGCCAACACAATATCAATGTGTAAGTCCGCCTTGACAAGACCTATTCCATATGCCTCCCAGGTTGACCTCTCTAATGACATTTTTAACAAAATTCCGAAGGCCTGTGCTAGGCTCAGACCATCAGCACCTCCGAAACCCATTTCATGGTCTTTGGATAAGGTTCTTCATTTTGCTTCAATGATGAATGATGAGGAGTGTGCTTTAAAGGATTTGACCCAAAAAGTTATATTTCTGTTTGCACTCGCTTCGGGGTCTAAAGTTAGTGAAATAGTAGCCCTCTCGAGAGAGGAAGGTCATGTTCAGTTCTTAGATGGGGGAGAACTGAACCTTTTTCCGGACCCAACGTTTCTTGCCAAGAACGAGCTACCCACCAATAGGTGGGGTCCCTGGAGAATCTGCCCTCTGAAGGAAGATGCATCTCTATGTCCAGTGGAGTGCCTAAAGGTCTATCTTTGTAGAACTTCAGATTTTAGGGGAGGTCAGCTGTTTAGGGGAGAAACATCAGGCTCAAATTTATCTCTGAAGCAACTAAGGGCGAAAATCACCTATTTTATTCGCAGAGCGGATCCAGATAGTACACCTGCAGGTCATGATCCGAGAAAAGTTGCCTCTTCCATAAATTTCTTAAATAATATGTATTTCGAACATCTTCGCTCATACACTGGCTGGAAGTCACCCAGAGTATTCTTTAGACACTATGCGAAGCAAGTGGAGCAACTGAAGAGGTCTGTGGTGGCAGTAGGTAGTGTCGTTAAACCTGCTGTTTAATTCTGCGAGGAACAGTGAAATTAATTGGGACGATTAATTCAAGGGTGGGTGTCTAGTCACAGACTGTTTCTACAGACTAAGCGCTAGGCCACTAAGGTGTCCTTGTTAACTGTTCCATAAACAAAGGTGAACCAAGCATAAGTGCAGACACGTATGCCAAGCGTTTCTGACGCTAGTGTGATTGAGTAGTAAGACAGACTATGATAATAATATTAATATTTCGATATTAAAAGTGGCGCATATATGTTCTTTCCTTTCAGATGAAACAATATTTTCTGTTTACTGTGATCCTTATGCTTATTTATTTGTTCATCCACATCTTATAATTTTATAATTGTCGATTAACCTATATATTTTTATTGATTGTCAATAAACTAGTTCTTTGTGAACCTTGCGTCTTATTCGCCTATGTCATTTTACTAGAAAATCTATTAGCATTACTTTTAAAACTATGGATAATTTTAACATGAATAGTCCTAGAAGATTGTTCCTTGCTACAAGCAAACATTCATTGGTTTATGCTTTCCCCAAGTAGGAAAGACTTCATACCCTATAGGGATGGTGGTGGATATGCAAAATTTATTCCTACACGGATATAAACCTTTGTCCAATCCAGTGATAAGAACGGGCACACCGGGGGACTTGTCGGTATTTCATACTGACATTGGTGGTTCTTATACAAACTTTGCTTTATAACATATAGGGTGAGACCGCTTTAATGGCTTGTCTGTTAGTCATCTATAGGTATATGTACTCCTCGAGACTTTTTCCAGAGTTTAGTATGACTCTTCCCTGTAGGGGGCAGGAAGCACTAACATGGTTTATGCTTAGATGAAATGATGTATGACGGTAACATCATAGGTCTCTAGGTCTATGCTGACCAGGAAATACAGTACTTTCTTGAGAGTACGGCACGATTTGAGAATCCACAGATACAGTAATGCTCTGGTATACCTCCATCAGGACGACATGGCCTGAGCCCCAAAAACGGATTTTCAGCGAAGCAAAAAATCTATTTTTGGGTGAGATAGCCATGTCGTCCTGATGGACCCGCCCTTCCTTTTTAATAAAAAGGGCTATAGGAGCCCTCCCTATAATGCAGTAACTGTAGCACCTCGTGTATCGCTACAAGGAATGAAGATGGCACCTTCGGCAGCATTGTATACACACTCGAAGCGGGATAGGAGAGGTACCTTGTTAACGGCTCTCCTTTCATTTTCGTTTTTCGTTTTCATGCCACTTTGACCCCTCGAAGTGTTAATCCTATTCGGGGTGAAGATTGCTATGTGGCGTGTCAAGAATACATCCACTAATATTATTAATGGCCTTTCATTAGAAGGGGCTAGCGTTCGATCCCAAGTATGAGGTAGAAATTTATTTCTATTTGAACACGATGTTGTGTTGATATTTATCCATATTGACTCATTAGGGGTAATTTGAATGAATTACTACCAATTGTGTCACGTGGTGGCCCGGGGAAATCGGGTAAAACTCGCTGGTAAGAGACTGATGTCTCGCCAGGTAAATCCTCGGACAGCTAGATTAGCGTCAGGTTCGGATTTCCTTTTATGGGCTCTCGTGGCATGGTTGGTTTCGACCTGGCCTTTCATTAGAAGGGGCTAGCGTTCGATCCCAAGTATGAGGTAGAAATTTATTTCTATTTGAACACGATGTTGTGTTGATATTTATCCATATTGACTCATTAGGGGTAATTTGAATGAATTACTACCAATTGTGTCACGTGGTGGCCCGGGGAAATCGGGTAAAACTCGCTGGTAAGAGACTGATGTCTCGCCAGGTAAATCCTCGGACAGCTAGATTAGCGTCAGGTTCGGATTTCCTTTTATGGGCTCTCGTGGCATGGTTGGTTTCGACCTGGCCTTTCATTAGAAGGGGCTAGCGTTCGATCCCAAGTATGAGGTAGAAATTTATTTCTATTTGAACACGATGTTGTGTTGATATTTATCCATATTGACTCATTAGGGGTAATTTGAATGAATTACTACCAATTGTGTCACGTGGTGGCCCGGGGAAATCGGGTAAAACTCGCTGGTAAGAGACTGATGTCTCGCCAGGTAAATCCTCGGACAGCTAGATTAGCGTCAGGTTCGGATTTCCTTTTATGGGCTCTCGTGGCATGGTTGGTTTCGACCTGGCCTTTCATTAGAAGGGGCTAGCGTTCGATCCCAAGTATGAGGTAGAAATTTATTTTTATTTAGGGATATTTGCTCCAGGAGTTAGAATTCTGGATACCATAAGGTAAATTCTCTGGGAATATCACCGTAGTCAAATATACTCTAGGAAGCTACCCTAAAGGAACTTCCATCAGGACGACATGGCTATCTCACCCAAAAATAGATTTTTCGCATCGCTCAAAATCCGTTTATTCTTCTGTCCAACAGAAATTAAAAACTCGCAACAATCGCATAGATATGCCAGGTATACACTAGCACCACCACGGAGTTAGGTCGAACCATCCCTCCTAGTATCAGATTTTTTCTGTCGCCATAGTGGCTACATAGGAATGGAATTTACTCGTGTTTAACCTGGATTTTAGCAGTACCTTGGTGATGTACTCTTTTTAAGGTTTTGAACAATCGCTTATAAGGTTTTTGTTTAATATTTTATCGCTATATTATAGCTTAAAAGGTAAGATTAAAAGTTTTTCAACCTATTTTTGACTAACGAAAGCATACGGAGATAGGTAAACATCTCGCCTCATCGATGACGTCACAGTCATTTGACGTAAGCTTGAGTATGACTTGCATTTTTTTTCTTTCTCTACAAAGAATGATAAGTTAATACTATCTTATAAAGTATTTAGTTATATAAAATAAAAGGATTATATTATTTTGTGAAAATTTTTGTCCTTTTGGTATGCTTTCTGAGGATAATCTTCGATCTGTTTTAAAGATTATCTAGCGTTCATTTTTATTTATGCTATGCAGTCCTCAGTGTATTGTTACAGTAATACTCTTTGTATTGATATTTATGAAAAGTACATTTTTCTTTAAAAACTAAGTTTTTCAATATTAATCTTACCCGATGATCATGTAGCTGTCAACTCCGTTGCCCGACAGAAATCTACGGTCGGGATACGCCAGCGATCGCTATCCAGGTGGGGGTGTACTCAACAGCGCCATCTGTGAGCAGGTACTCAAGTACTTCTTGTCAACAAGAACTCAATTTTTCCTCTGTCGTGCCGCCGGCAAGACCTACTTGGATACGCTGTTGATTTTGGAGTTATTGTTCACGATTTGGTGATGTATTTGCTCTAAAGTTTAGCCTTCGCTGTTCAGGAAGCTTTATCCTTAGCTTAGCAAGCTTTTGGAATTAATTTGATTCATTGGTTAACGAACTTTGCTTAATTTTGGAATTCCCCCTTGACTACTTCTAAATTCAAGATGTCTGACCAGTCCCAAGTTCCTAAATACAGGCAGTGTAGTGTTAGGACTTGTACTAGGCATCTTCCGAAGGCCTCTATAGATCCTCACACCGTATGTTCCAATTGTAGGGGTAAATCCTGTCAATTGGAAGATCGATGTGGGGAATGTGCTGGGCTTTCGGAATTCGATTTTAACGAATTCCTTAGATATGCACGTAGGTTAGAGAAGGAGAGATATAGGAGGAGTTCTTCTCGCTCTGTGGATTTTTCCTCTCCCCATGCCCCTCAACCTTTTCCTTCCCCTGTGGTGGTGACTCCCGAACCTGCTACGAGTGCTCAGCCTGCAATGGCTGATATGTTGCGTGCCATTCAGGCTCTCGGTGATAAGGTGGAGTCGTTGGTTAGTGACCGTAATCAGCTCTTGGCAGATGTCAGAGAGCTGAAAGCGAAGAGTGCAGTGGGAAGTGTTAGTGCTAGTGATGTGCATAGTGTCAGTGTCAGTGTTGCGCATGAGGGTACATCTGTGCGTGCCAGTCGTCCTCCCAGTCCGGGACCTCTTGCAAGCTCCCAAGCCCAGGGGAGAAGCAATGTCGAAGGACCAAAGGGTTCGGCAGGCCTTGTCGGCGCACGGATGTATCCTCAGTGGTTGCGGACGTATCTGTTAAAGATCGTACCATCCACATACAGACGAATGAGCCCTTACATTCCTCGTCTGTGGAAGAAGTTTCCAGGAGGAAACGGTGGACCAAGGTCTCACGACCGCTCAAACGTAAGGTCCCTTCCGAGCTAGTCCAACGGCCCAGGTGTAGCCACTGGGTCAGTTCGGACTCGCCGCAGTCATCTGATGACTGCACACCTCCTAAGAGAGGTAGAGTGGTCCCTCAACAGGCTACTGCTCCGTCTGTTGTTGCTCCAACCACAGTAGACCCTAAGTGGTCCATGCTGCAGACTATGCAGTCTCAGCTTGCGGCATTCATGCAGGAGTATCATGCCGAGAAAGTTAACACCTCTCCTGTTAACCTACAACCCGCAGAGGTTGTGCGCTCAGCAGATACTGCGGCTGCCTGCTCCCACACTCCACCTGTGAGAGCTCCTCCACCGATGCGCAGTCCTCCCTGCCAGACGCATGTTCTTGCTGCACCATCTGCTAACATGCGTGAGCTGCCGCATCAGGAGTTGCCGGGTTCCAGCACTATGCGGCATTCTCCTCAGCCCATGCAGCATGCTCTGCATACCTTACAGCATGCTCCGCATACCATGCAGCATGAGCCGCATACCTTACAGCATGCTCTGCATACCATACCGCATGCTCCTCAGCCCACCGCAGCCCCTCCCACACACCAGCCCTCTGCGTTTGTTGTTGCCAGCTCGCAGACCGACCAGCAGAGGCATGATGTTGGATCCGCAGGTACGCATGCACCCGTTCTGCCGGATTCAGCCGTTCAGCTTGCTGCTCTGCCTTTGCCACTCACAACTCAACTTTCGGATGATGATGTATCGGATGATGAAGCTGCACATCTGGATGAACCTCACTCTGATATTGAAGGGCACAAGTCTTCGCCTCCCTCCTTAGACTTTCGCAAAGTCCTTGCCTTGTTCAGGGACTTGTATCCTGAGCATTTTGTGTCTGCAACCCCTCGTTCTCCTCCCTCCGAGTTTGCTCTGGGCATGCAGTCTGCTGCGCCTGCCTTCACCAAGCTTGTTCTCGCCAGATCATCTAGGAGAGCTTTGAGGGTTATGGGGGACTGGTTGCATTCCAAGAAGCAACTGGGAAGGACCTCTTTTGTCTTTCCTCCTCCCAAGCTTGCTTCTAAGTCGAGCGTCTGGTATGCCACGGGAGAGGAACCCGGCTTGGGGGTTCCTGCCTCTGCCCAGGCCGACTTCTCAAGTCTGGTTGACTCTCCCCGCAGGTTGGCTATGAGACGTTCGAAGATCTGGTGGTCCTTTTCCGATTTAGATCATCTGTTGAAGGGAGTCTTTCGTGCCTTCGAGATATTCAACTTCCTCGATTGGTGTTTGGGAGCCTTAAGCAGGAAGACTTCCCCTTCAGATAAGGACTCGGCCATGCTGATCATGTCTAGCATGGACAAGGCAATTCGGGATGGGTCTGGTGAACTTGCGGCTTCATATGTATCAGGAGTCCTTAAGAAGAGAGAACATCTTTGCTCCTTCTTATCAGCTGGTATCACTCCTTGCCAGAAGTCAGAGTTGTTGTTTGCTCCTCTCTCCAAGTGTCTGTTTCCGGAGGAGCTGATTAAGGGGATGGCTGCCTCACTTATCCAGAAGGATACTCATGATCTGATGGCTTCTTCTGCACGTAAGGCTAAATCCTTACCTTCCGTGCCTAGACCCTTCCGCCCTGCAGCAGTTGACACACCTGCTTCTAGGTTCATCCCGCCCTTTCGTGGCAGAACCTCCAGCAGAGGAGGTACCCGTGCAGACAGTCACCGTGGCAAGTCCAAGAAGGGTTCCAAGTCCGCAAAAGGCAAGTTTTGACTGCCTTCCTCTCCAGACAGCAGTAGGAGCCAGACTCAAGACCTTCTGGCAAGCTTGGGAGAGCAGAGGTGCAGATGCTCAGTCTGTGAAGTGGCTAAGGGAGGGATACAGAATTCCGTTCTGCCGCAATCCCCCTCTAGCTACATCTCCCATCAACCTCTCTCCCAACTACAAGGAGAAGGACAAGAGAGGTGTCGCTCTTGCTACAAAAGGAAGCGGTGGTCATAGTCCGGGATCATCAATCCCCGGGCTTTTACAACCGTCTCTTCCTGGTAGCCAAGAAGACAGGAGGTTGGAGACCGGTGCTGGACGTCAGTGCTCTCAATGCTTTTGTCACCAAGCAGACGTTCACGATGGAGACGACGAAGTCGGTCCTAGCAGCGGTCAGGCAGGAGGACTGGATGGTCTCGTTAGACCTGAAAGACGCATACTTTCACGTCCCCATCCATCCAGACTCCCAACCTTTCCTAAGATTCGTCTTTGGAAAGGTTGTGTACCAGTTCCAAGCCCTGTGCTTTGGCCTAAGCACGGCACCTCTTGTGTTTACCAGACTGATGAGGAATATTGCGAAATTCCTTCACTTGGCAGACATCAGAGCCTCCCTCTATTTAGACGACTGGCTTTTAAGAGCTCCCACAAGTTGTCGCTGTCTGGAGAATCTCAGATGGACTATGGATCTGACCAAGGAACTGGGCCTCCTGGTCAATTTAGAGAAGTCCCAGCTCGTCCCATCCCAGACCATTGTCTACCTGGGTATGGAGATTCAGAGTCGAGCTTTTCGGGCTTTTCCGTCGGCCCCAAGGATCAACCAAGCCCTAGAATGCATCCAGAGCATGCTGAGAAGGAACCAATGCTCAGTCAGGCAGTGGATGAGTCTAACAGGGACACTTTCATCGCTGGCCCTGTTCATCGAGTTAGGGAGACTCCACCTCCGCCCCCTTCAGTATCATCTAGCTGCTCACTGGATAAAGGACATGACGCTAGAGACGGTCTCAGTTCCTGTTTCCGAAGAGATGAGGTCTACTCTAACGTGGTGGAAGAACAGCATTCTTCTCAAGGAAGGTCTACCATTGGCTGTTCAGACCCCCGACCACCGTCTCTTCTCGGACGCATCGGACACGGGCTGGGGTGCGACACTGGACGGACAGGAATGCTCGGGAACATGGAATCAGGAGCAAAGGATACTTCACATCAATTGCAAGGAGTTGTTGGCGGTTCATCTGGCCTTGATAAACTTCAAGTCCCTCCAGCTAAACAAGGTGGTGGAGGTGGACTCCGACAACACCACAGCCTTGGCTTACATCTCCAAGCAGGGAGGGACTCATTCGAGGAAGTTGTTCTAGATCGCAAGGGACCTCCTCATTTGGTCAAAAGATCGAAAGCTCACGCTGGTAACGAGGTTCATTCAGGGCGATATGAATGTCATGGCAGATCGCCTCAGCCGGAAGGGTCAGGTCATCCCCACAGAGTGGACCCTTCACAAGAATGTTTGCAGCAGACTTTGGGCCCTGTGGGGTCAGCCAACCATAGATCTATTCGCTACCTCGATGACCAAGAGGCTCCCGTTGTATTGTTCTCCGATTCCAGACCCAGCAGCAGTTCACGTGGATGCCTTTCTGCTGGATTGGTCCCATCTCGACCTGTATGCATTCCCGCCGTTCAAGATTGTCAACAGGGTACTTCAGAAGTTCGCCTCTCACAAAGGGACACGGCTGACGTTGGTTGCTCCCCTCTGGCCCGCGAGAGAATGGTTCACAGAGGTACTGCAATGGCTGGTCGACGTTCCCAGGACTCTTCCTCTAAGAGTGGACCTTCTGCGTCAACCTCACGTAAAGAAGGTACACCCAAACCTCCACGCTCTTCGTCTGACTGCCTTCAGACTATCGAAAGACTCTCAAGAGCTAGAGGCTTTTCGAAGGAGGCAGCCAGAGCGATTGCCAGAGCAAGGAGGACATCCACTCTCAGAGTCTATCAGTCTAAATGGGAAGTCTTCCGAGGCTGGTGCAAGGCCAATGCAGTTTCCTCAACCAGTACCACTGTAACCCAGATTGCTGACTTCCTGTTACATCTAAGGAACGTAAGATTTCTATCAGCTCCTACGATCAAGGGTTACAGAAGTATGTTGGCAGCGGTTTTCCGCCACAGAGGCTTGGATCTTTCCACCAACAAAGATCTACAGGACCTCCTTAGGTCTTTTGAGACCTCAAAGGAACGTCGGTTGTCCACTCCAGGCTGGAATCTAGACGTGGTCCTAAGGTTCCTAATGTCATCAAGATTTGAACCGCTCCAATCAGCCTCTTTTAAGGACCTCACATTAAAAACTCTTTTCCTCGTGTGCTTAGCAACAGCTAAAAGAGTAAGTGAGATCCACGCCTTCAGCAGGAACATAGGTTTCACATCTGAAACGGCTACATGTTCCTTGCAGCTCGGTTTTTTGGCTAAAAACGAGCTTCCTTCCCGTCCTTGGCCTAAGTCGTTCGAGATCCCAAGCTTGTCCAACTTGGTGGGGAACGAACTGGAGAGAGTACTTTGCCCAGTTAGAGCTCTTAGGTACTATCTAAGAAGGTCAAAACCATTACGAGGACAATCAGAAGCCTTATGGTGTGCTATCAAGAAGCCTTCTCTACCAATGTCTAAGAACGCAGTTTCTTACTACATCAGGCTTCTGATTAGAGAAGCACATTCTCATCTGAAGGAAGAAGACCTTGCTTTGCTGAAGGTAAGGACACATGAAGTGAGAGCTGTGGCTACTTCAGTGGCCTTCAAACAGAACCGTTCTCTGCAGAGTGTTATGGATGCAACCTATTGGAGAAGCAAGTCAGTGTTCGCATCATTCTATCTCAAAGATGTCCAGTCTCTTTACGAGAACTGCTACACCCTGGGACCATTCGTAGCAGCGAGTGCAGTAGTAGGTGAGGGCTCAGCCACTACATTCCCATAATCCCATAACCTTTTTAACCTTTCTCTTGAATACTTTTTATTGTTGTTCTTTGGGTTGTACGGTCGGCTAAGAAGCCTTCCGCATCCTGGTTGATTTGGCGGGTGGTCAATTCTTTCTTGAGAAGCGCCTAGGTTAGAGGTTGTGATGAGGTCCTTTAGTATGGGTTGCAGCCCTTTATACTTCAGCACCTAGGAGTCGTTCAGCATCCTAAGAGGACCGCTACGCTCAGTAAGGAAGACGTACTTAAAAAAGGCAGAGTAATGGTTCAAGTCGACTTCCTTACCAGGTACTTATTTATTTTATGTTTGTTATTTTGAATAACTAATAAAATGAAATACGGGATACTTAGCTTCTTTGTTAACATGTATGCTGGTCTCCACCCACCACCCTGGGTGTGAATCAGCTACATGATCATCGGGTAAGATTAATATTGAAAAATGTTATTTTCATTAGTAAAATAAATTTTTGAATATACTTACCCGATGATCATGAATTAAAGAACCCGCCCTTCCTCCCCATAGAGAACCAGTGGACCGAGGAGAAAATTGAGTTCTTGTTGACAAGAAGTACTTGAGTACCTGCTCACAGATGGCGCTGTTGAGTACACCCCCACCTGGATAGCGATCGCTGGCGTATCCCGACCGTAGATTTCTGTCGGGCAACGGAGTTGACAGCTACATGATCATCGGGTAAGTATATTCAAAAATTTATTTTACTAATGAAAATAACATATTTAAATTATATTAGATAAAAGGAATATGTCATTTTCCAATTACTGTATATTGGTCCTTTTAGTATTTTTTCTTTAGCTAATCTGTTTACAAAGATTAAAGAGAATTAGCGTTCAGTTAATTTTTATATGACGTAGTATTCATGACAATCGATATAGTCACAAGATTCTTTGTATCGTTGTTTACTTGTTCGTTTTTGGAATACTAAATTTTTTTGTATATTTATTAATGTTCCAATTGTTAAATGTGTCTATTCGTCTTATATTGGAACCCCTTAATATTAATGGTTGTTTAAATATATAGATATATATTCTTTATTCCTATATCTATTCATGTAATATGTTAATATTTTATATTAAATATTTTGTTACATTTTATATGGGATTCAGTGTCTTTTGCATTCCCATTCAAGCCCTTGACAGAATAGTAAGTTCTCCCTCTACGGGCTTATGTACTTATGGTTTTATACCAGAGTCGAAAATGGAAATTTTGAGTGCTAAATTAGTGCAGTGAATTTTATTTAATACAGTGGAGGGTGCTTCTGTTCGGACCTGTCGTTATCCTAGCCTTAGACCTCTTTCAAGCTCCCGGACCCATGGGAGAAGTTAAGTTGAGCGGCGAAGGGAAGCGAGAGGCGTAGCCTGGCGCTTATCGTCTTGTAAGACCCGAGCAGAAGTCCCCTCGAGCATTTTTTCTGTTGACGATCCCCAGAACGCTCACCCTCGCCATAGGTAAGGCGAGGTAAAAGTGTTTTTTTTTTTATAACTTTAAACGGTTGCGCGCATCAGGCGCGAAGCTGAAACTAAATTAAAATCCTTCTTGACAGGTAATGAGCATTCAATGTTCTTACCTCTTTAAAAGAGCTGAACTTGTTGGCGCGTGCCAAGCAGCTGAGCATGATAGCGCTCGCCAGTTGGCTGAGCATGGCGCCTCTCACCAAGCTGAACGTGACGCTTCGCGCTAAGCTGAGCATGTCGCCTCGCACCAAGCTTAACGTGACGCCTCGCGCCAAGCTGAGCGTGACGCCTCGCGCCAAGCTTAGCGTGACGCCTCGCGCCAAGCTTAGCGTGACGCCTCGCGCCAAGCTGAGCGTGACAACAACAGAGTGTTGGTCATCTAGCTTTCAATAGACGCGATTGGCATAGCTCCGAGTGTCTGGATCGCGAGCGTTGTTTAATCGCAAGCATTATTGTTCTGAAAGTCACGTGGCGCTGAGCGTCAAGAGCTTGCATGACATCAAGTAAAACTTGATGTCTACATGACCATGAGCATCTGTTGTTGAAACTTTGTTATGCCAGGCGCCAGATTAAGAAATAAATATTAACTAGAAAGATATTATGTTCTCAGACCAGGGCCTGCTTGAACTAATTCTTGGTTGGGAGAGCTAGAATTAAACCTCTAAAGCATTGAGGTCAGAATTCAGAACCTTAAGAAGTTGACTCCTAGGAAACAAGACATCTCTACCTAGGTTAGAGACTTGAAGGAGGAAGGGAGTGACTTTCAGAAACTCATGAGAGTTTTCTGAAGAGTTTCCATTTTATTTTGTACCTGCTGCTCCTCATTCCGCCTTCAGAGTTTTTCGCTAAGGAAGACGGCAAAGGAGTCTCTGTTTATTATTTTATTATTGTTACTAGCTAAGCTACAACCCTAGTTGGAAAAGCAAGATGCTATAAGCCTAAGGGCTCCAATAGGAAAGGATGGCTCAATAAGGAGGAAATAAGAAAATGAATAAAAGATGAGAATAAATTAACAATAAATCATTCTGAGAAAAGTTACAAAGTCAAAAAGACAGTGCTGATAGGGCAGTGCTTTAGCGCGTCCTCTTGCAGCAATAAGAACCTAACTACAGATGTTGGTGCAGCAGCACGTTCAGCTGCAACAGCAGGAAGTACATTAGAGCTTTTGTAAGGGAAGGCCGTCCCCCTCTTTTTTGCTGTTTACGACCTGTCTCGATGTCAGAAGTTGTCAAAGCTTTAGTTCAGACTGATAAGGATCTTGTTCCTGAGTCTGGTGTTATGGTACAGTCACCGCCGCTTCCGCCAGACTTTTCCGTCTGCTGAAATGCAGAGCGTGATGTAAGCAATGAGGAAGGCGGGTTGCGATCAAAGTTTTCTACACCGGTGTCACCTAATGTTGATCCTAGTTGGTCTATGCTGCTGGCATGAAGCAACGGCTCTCATCTGTTATGCAGTCTTATCAGCCTGTTGTTAGCAAAGCGATGGTTCGTCATGATTCTTTTCAGGACGCGTTGTCGCACAGGCGGCCTACCAGCAAGCTAATTTTGAACAGCATGATAAGGCTTCTATATCCCATTGAGTGTCTTCTCTTGATATCAGACATCAAACGGCCAAGCGTGTCATCGAGCGTTTACCTTCCAAGTGCGACGACGATCGCTAGGCAGCTAAGAACGACATTGCGCGTCAAGCTGAATGTGATGTCGGGCGTCAAGTTGAACACGACATCGAGCAACAAGCTCGTGACGTCGAACGTCAAACAAACCGTGACGTCCAACGTCAGTCACATATTGTTCAGACTACGTCAAGAGGACAAAACTTCTCTATGGAGACTCATAAGACTATGCTTGCAGCAGTAAAGAAGGTCCACTGGATGATCTCTTTAGATCTCCAGGATGCTTACTTCTTCTTCCTCATCCATCCGAACTTCAAACTACCGGAAGGTTCATGTATAGGTGGAAGTTGTCCAGTTTTGAGTTCTTTGTTTAGGGCTAAGCACCACCTCTCAAATAGAGGTTGCTTCTGTGAGGACATATCGTTGTGTCCTATCCTTAGACCTCTAGAAGGAAGTATTCCAGTTTCGGGCCTTAGGCTTCGGACTCACCACCGCCCCTCTAGTCTTCACACATATCATGATGAATGTGGCAAGCATGCTCCACTCAAGAGGCATCAGAGCCTCCTTGTACTTGGACGATTGGTTACTAAGAGCTCCCTCACTCAATCGCGGTCTGGAGAATTTGCATCTGACAATGAGTCTGTCAGAGGAGCTAGGACTTCTGGTGAATTCAGAGAAGTCTCAATTGATCCCTTCACAGAAGATCCTTTATTTGGGGATGGAGATTCACAATCTGACTTTTCAGGTTTTTTTCCATCACCTGCAAGAATACAGCTAGCTCTCCTAAGGCTTTGCACCTTTCTAAAGAAGGAGTTTTGTTCAGTGAGGGATTGGATGAGTCTCCTGGGAACCCTCTCTTCACTAGAACAATTTGTATTTGTGGGGAAACTAAATTTACGACCCCTTCAGTTCCATCTCAATTGCCATTGGAGCAAAGAGGACAGCATCGACAAGGAGAGCATTCCTCTTAAGGAACCAATAAAAGAGTGCCTTCGTTGGTGGAACAACATAAACAGGCTCCAGGAAGGTCTCTCTTTGGAACAAAAGAGCCCAGACCTTGTGTTGTTTTCCGACGCCTCGGACTCGGGGTGGGGAGCAACACTAGGAAAGTCAGAGATTTCGGGTTTGTGGACAAAACAACAGCTAAGTCTCCACATCGATCAAAAGGAGCTGTTAGCAGTCCTGTTGGCTCTCAAGGGGTTCGAGAAGCTAGTACTGAACAAAGTAATACAAATCAATGCAGACAATACCATAGCTTTGGCCTACATAGCGAAACAAGGGGGAAAGCATTCAATGTCTCTTTACGAGTTAGTAAACCTCTTCTTGTTTAGGCACATCAAAGAAAGATATCCCTGTTGACAAGATTCATTCAAGGGAAAAAGAATATGAGGGCAGACAGCCTCAGCAGGAGGAATCAAGTTCTCCCCACAGAGTGGACACTGCATCTAGATGTATGCAAGAAACCTTGGCGGATTTGGGGCCGGCCCCTTATAGATCTATTCGCAACCTCAAAAACCAAAAGACTAGAGAATTATTGCTCCCCAGTTCCGGATCTCGAAGCGTCACACATAGATGCGTTCCTGATGGACTGCTCACACCTAGATGTGTACATTTTTCCCTCCATTCAAAGTGCTGCACAGAGTACTACAAAAGTTTGTGGCTCACGAGGGAACCAGATGGACGTTAATAGCCCCCTTCTGGACGTCCAGAGCTTGGTTCACAGAGGTACTGGAATGGTTGGTGTATGTTCCAAGAAGCTTGCCATTGAGAATAGATCTTCTCAGACAACCCCACTTGGCAAGAAACCATCTAAACCTCCCAGCTCTACGTCTGACTGCCTTCAGACTATCGAAAAACTCGCAAGATCTAGAGTATTTTCGAAGGAAGCGGCCAAGGTTATTGCTAGAGCAAGCAGAAGTTCTACTATCGGGGTGTTCCAATCCAAGTTGGAAGTTTTTAGAGCATGGTATAAAACAAAATTTAGTTTCTTCATCCTGTACCTCTATAGGTCAAAATTGCGGATTTCTTTTTAGAGCTCAGAAGAAGGCACAATTTCTCCTCCTCAACCATTAAAGGGTACAGGAGTATGTTACCAGCGGTCTTCTGGCATAGACATTTAGACCTCTCGAATAACAAGGACCTTCAGGATCTCCTTAGTTCCTTTGAAACCTCTAAGAAATGTCAACAGGATTCACCATTCTGGATTTAGACGTGGTTTTAAAATTTCTTTTGAGTGCCAGATTCGAACCTTTGAACTCTGCTTCTTTTAAAGATCTGACTTTAAAGACTTTATTTTTAATAAGCTTAGCAACAGCTAAAAGGGTCAGTGAAGTTCATTCTTTTAGCAAAAACATTGGCTTTAGAAATGGAAAAGCTATATGCTCCCTGCAGCTTGATTTTCTAGCCAAAAACGAACGTCCTTTTCACCCATGATCAAAATCATTCTAAATTGCTAACCTCTCTGATTTGGTGGGTGAGGAGCTGGAAAAGGTTCTTTGTCCTGTTAGAGCACTAAGGTTCTATTTAGACAGGACTAAATGTTTAAGAGGCAGTTCAGAAGCTCTTTGGTGTACAGTCAAAAAGCCTGCTTTACCTATGTCTAAAAACACCTTATCATATTTCATAGACTTTCAATTAAAGAAGCTCACACACACTGTGGTGAGGCAGATCTTAAGCTCCTGAAAGTTAAGACTCATGAAGTTAGAGCTGTGGCAACTTCTATGGCTTTTAAACAAAATCGTTCTCTGCAAAGTATGATGAATACAACATTTTGGAGAAGTAATCTGGATTCGCATCACTTTATTTAAAACGTGTCCAGACTCTTTATGAGGACTGCTACACTTTGGGTCCATTCGTAGCAACGAATGTAGTAGTAGGTGAAGGATCTACCACTACACTCCCTTAATCCCTAGTACCCTTTTCCCCTCTTGGAACTTGTATATATTTTTATGATTGGAGGAAATTGTTAGACAATCTTCCGCAATCTCTGACTTAGTCAGGTAAGTCATTTGTTCCTTGAGAGTGCCTGGAACAAGGGTATTAGTTGAGGTCCTGTCAGCATAGAGGTAACTCACCCTGAGTGGATCGCTGGTTCTCAAAGGACAGCAGACTTATTAATGCAGAGAACCATTGAAGTCAGCTTCTTTAATAAGTACGAACCCTTAAGCTAGTTTTGTTTTAGAATTTTAAGTGAAATTCCATTAATGTTGCTGTCTCTGTTAAAAAAGGATATTTTCATAATAAGATAAATTTTTCAACATACTTACCCGCTGGTTATACAGTGGTACCTCTACATACGAATTTAATTCGTTCCACAACCGACTTCGGATGTAGAAACGAATTTTCCCATAAGAATACATGGTAATTCATTTAATTCGTTCCTCAGCCTAAAAACCCATAATAAATCCTTAATAAATGGCTACACATAATTACACATAACAATAACATACTGTAACTGCATAATATGAAAGAAGCATGTAAAAAAGATAATTATAAAGAAATAAATAAAAAATGTGTTTTATTGCCACTCTACCTTAGAGACAGGCCAACGCAGGTGTAGGATTTGCTACGCCAGGAGGAGACGGACGATCGGCGAGAAGGTAGACATGGTGTTAACATGTTCTTTAAATAAATACTCTCTCTCTCTCTCTCTCTCTCTCTCTCTCTCTCTTTCTCTCTCTCTCTCTCTCTCTCTCTCTCTCTCTCTCTCTCTCTCTCTCTCTCTCTCTCTCTCTCTTCTTCTTCTTCACTGTTAGTGTTAGAGATGTCTATTATTTTTTTCTGAGAGAGAGAGAGAGAGAGAGAGAGAGAGAGAGAGAGAGAGAGAGAGAGAGAGAGAGGGGGAGAGAGAGATTAAGCAAAAATGAGAGATTAAACAAAAATGTATTGTGTACATATGATTTTTTAAATATTTAACTTAGCCGGTGAATATATATAGCTGCAACTCTGTTGCTCGACAGACAAAAAACTGTAAAAAACTCGCCAGCGATCGCTATACAGGTTGCGGGTGTGCCCATCAGCGCCAACTGTCGGCCAGATACCATACTCAATGTAAACAAAGACTCAATTTCTTCTCTGTCGACGTGTCGACAAGACGTACTTTACTCGCTGTTGAAACCTGGAGTTTTTCCCATCATATTTGGTGAAGTACTTTATTTTGGTTTTGAGCTTTCGCTGTGCAGGGTTTTTCTTCAAATAAATCCTTGAACTCTTTTTTGTATCGGATTCATTGTTGATGACTTAGATCGTTTTTTGGAATTTTCCCTTGACCAATTCAAAATGGCTGACCTTTCACAAGTTCCCAAGTTTAGAAAATGCAATGCTAGGGACTGTTCTAGGCGTCTTCCAAAGGC
Source organism: Palaemon carinicauda (assembly GCF_036898095.1). NCBI lineage: Eukaryota > Metazoa > Arthropoda > Malacostraca > Decapoda > Palaemonidae > Palaemon > Palaemon carinicauda. Next base: position 186,250,628 of record NC_090725.1, read on the forward strand.
TTCTCTCGACCCTCACACTGTTTGTTCCAATTGTCGGGGTAAAACCTGTCAATTGGAAGATCGGTGTGAGGAATGCGTGGGCCTTTCGGAATTCGATTTTATCGAATTTGAGAAGTACACACGCAGGCTAGAGAGAGATAGATTAAGGAGAAGTTCTTCTAGGTCGATAGATTTTTCCTCTCCTCATGCCCCTAAATCTATTCCTTCCCCTGTAGTGGTTGTTCCTAACCCCCCTCCTAGCACTCAGGAACCATCGATGGCTGACATGATGCGTGCTATCCATGCCTTGGGGGAGAGAGTTGAGTCCCTTGCAAGTGACCGCAATCAACTCATGGCGGATGTTAAGGAGCTAAAGTGCCAAAGTGCCGCGGGAAGTGATAAAGTGCCTAGTGAAAGTGTTGTGAACAGTGTTGCGCTTGAGGGTTCGTCTGTTCGTGCCTGTCGTCCTCCTAGTCCGGGACCTCTTGCAAGCTCCCAAGCCCAGGGGAGAAGCAATGTCGTACGACGCATGGGTTCGAGAGGCCTTGATCAGCGAACAGACGTTCCCTCCATGGTATCAGGCGTATCTCCCCAAGATCGCCCCTACTTACGTAAGACGAGAGAGCCCGTTTTTACCTCGTCGTCCGAAGGTGTTTCTCGTAAGAAACTTTGGACCAAGGTCTCACGACCTTTAAAACGTAAGTCGGTCCCTTCAGGACAAGTCCAACGTCCCGGTTGTAGCCACTGGGTCAGTTCGGACTCGTTGCCGTCATCTGATGACTGCTCACCGCCTAAGAGAGGCAAAGCGGTACCGCCTCAGTCGCTAACCCCGTCTGTTGCCGCACCTGCTCCCGTAGACCCTAAATGGGCTTTGCTGCAAGACATGCAGTCCAAGCTTGCGTCCTTGATGGAGGACTTTAATGCGGAGAAGGTTGCTGCTGAACCTTCTGGCCAACAACCTTCCAAGCGGTCTGTTGTGCGTCCTGTTGACGCTGAGGTTACCTTCTCGCGTCTACCAGTTGAGGTGGTTCCTCCTCCCATGCGACCCAGTGTGGGTTGCCAGCCGCACGTTGACGTTAGGCGACGCACGGTGGTGGTTGTTGACGTTCAGGACGTTCAGCAACCATCAGAGGTGACTTGTTTTGACGCGGTGCGTCAACCTCCGCAACCCGGTATGGTGTTGACTGCACAACCCAGACGGTCTAGACAGTCTCGGGTAGACGCTGTGCGTCCTCGCGCACCCATGGTTGTTGACAGTTCACAGACTGTGCAGCAGTTCCATGACGTTGCGTCCGGCTCCGTCACGCATGCACCAGTGCGACCGGACTCAGCGAGCCAGACGTTGCCCACTCCGTTGCCGTTTCCTCATCAGTTTTCGGATGAGGAACTATCAGATGAGGACGTTGCTGAACCACAAGACGATCAACCTTCAGAACTGGACGAGCCTAAGGCAACTCAACCATCGTTGGACTTTAGAAAAGTCATGGCTGTATTCAAGGAGTTGTTTCCGGACCACTTTGTTTCTGTGGCCCCTCGTTCTCCTCCGTCAGAGTTTGTATTAGGAGTGCCTGCTACCGCACCTGCCTTTATGAAACTCGTTCTCTCACGCTCATCCAAGAGAGCTTTGCGGCTGTTGGGAGACTGGTTAGAGTCTAAGAAGAGGTTAGGGAAGACAGCATTTGCCTTTCCCCCATCTAAACTCTCTTCTAGATCGAGCGTCTGGTATGCCACGGGAGAAGTTCTCGGCTTGGGAGTTCCTGCCTCTGCCCAGGGCGACTTCTCAAGTCTTGTAGACTCTCCCCGCCGCCTTGCCATGAGACGCTCGAAGGTTTGTTGGTCACCATCGGACCTGGACCACCTTCTTAAAGGGATATTTAGGGCTTTCGAAGTCTTTAACTTTTTAGACTGGTGCTTAGGAGCCCTGAGCAGGAAAATCTCTTCGGTAGATAAGGATATTTCCTTGCTCATTATGTCCTGCATGGACAAGGCTGTCCGTGATGGGTCCAATGAGCTAGCTGCCTCATTCACGTCCGGAGTCCTGAAGAAGCGAGAGTCTCTCTGTTCTTTCCTGTCTGCTGGAGTTACGCCATGCCAGAGATCTGAACTTCTCTTTGCTCCCCTTTCCAAGTGCCTGTTTCCTGAAGTCTTGGTAAAGGAAATTGCCGCATCGTTAGTTCAGAAGGACACCCATGATCTAGTTGCGTCCTCGGCTCACAAAGCTCCCCCTTTGCCTACATTCTCTGCTAGACCGAGGATAGACACTCCAGCGTCTCGCTTTATTCCGCCCTTTCGTGGCAGAGCCTCCAGCAGAGGAGGTGCTCGTGCCGAAGGGAAACGAGGAAAGAGGAAAGGACCCAAGTCCTCCAAGGGCAGAGTCTGACTGCCCGCAACTTCAGACAGCAGTGGGAGCCAGACTCAAGAACTTCTGGCAAGCCTGGGAGAAGAGAGGCGCAGATCAACAATCTGTGAAGTTACTCAGAGAGGGGTACAAAATCCCTTTTGTACGCAAACCCCCTCTAGCGACGTCCCCCATCGATCTCTCTCCCAGGTACAGAGAGGAAGAAAAGAGACAAGCCCTGAAACTGGAAGTGTCTCTTTTGCTAGAGAAGGGAGCGGTGGTCAAAGTCTCGGACCTTCGATCACCGGGATTTTACAACCGTCTCTTCCTAGTTGCAAAGAAGACAGGAGGTTGGAGACCGGTGCTAGACGTCAGTGCTCTGAATGTCTTTGTCACAAAGACGAAGTTCTCCATGGAGACCACAAAGTCAGTCTTAGCAGCGGTCAGGAAGGAAGACTGGATGGTCTCGCTAGACCTAAGGGACGCCTACTTCCATATCCCCATTCACTCAGACTCCCAACCTTTTCTGAGATTCGTCTTCGAAGATGTGGTTTACCAGTTTCGGGCCCTGTGCTTTGGCCTAAGCACAGCTCCTCTCGTGTTTACAAGGCTGATGAGGAATGTAGCCAAATTCCTCCACTTATCGGACATCCGAGCCTCCCTTTATTTGGACGACTGGCTTCTCAGAGCCTCTTCCAGTCGTCGCTGTCTGAAGGATCTAAAGTGGACTCTAGATCTGACCAAGGAATTGGGACTCCTAGTCAATTTGGAAAAGTCGCAGCTGGTCCCATCCCAAACTATTCTGTATTTAGGGATGGAGATTCACAGTCTAGCTTTTCGGGCTTTTCCGTCGGCCCCCAGAATAGATCAAGCCCTGCTATCCATCCAGAAGATGCTGAAGAAGGAACGCTGCTCAGTCAGGCTGTGGATGAGTCTGGTGGGGACGCTGTCATCCCTGGAACAATTTGTATCACTAGGAAGACCACACCTCCGTCCTCTTCAATACCATCTGGCTTTTCACTGGAAAAAGGACAAGACGCTAGAGGCGGTCTCGATCCCGATTTCCGGAAAGATAAAGTCTTGTCTGACTTGGTGGAAGGACAATATCAACCTAAGAGAGGGTCTTCCCCTGGCTGTTCAGACTCCCAACCACGTTCTCTTCTCGGACGCATCGGACTTGGGCTGGGGCGCGACACTGGACGGTCGGGAATGCTCAGGCCTGTGGAACTCGAGTCAAAGGAGCATGCATATCAACTGCAAGGAGCTGTTGGCAGTTCATCTGGCCTTGAAAAGCTTCGAGTATCTCCTTCGAGGCAAAGTGGTGGAAGTAAACTCGGACAACACCACGGCCTTGGCGTACATCTCCAAACAAGGAGGTACCCACTCACTGACGTTGTACGAGATCGCAAGGGACCTGCTCATCTGGTCAAAAGGTCAAGACATCTCCCTAGTAACGAGGTTCATCCAAGGCGACTTGAACGTCATAGCAGATTGTCTCAGTCGGAAAGGGCAAGTAATTCCAACCGAATGGACCCTCCACAAGGATGTGTGCAAGAGACTTTGGGCCACTTGGGGTCAACCAACCATAGATCTCTTTGCAACCTCGCTGACCAAGAGGCTTCCAATCTATTGCTCCCCAGTCCCGGACCCAGCAGCAATACATATAGATGCCTTCCTCCTAGATTGGTCACATCTGGATCTCTACGCATTCCCACCGTTCAAGATTGTCAACAAGGTACTGCAGAAGTTCGCCTCTCATGAAGGGACAAGGTTGACGTTAGTTGCTCCCCTCTGGCCCGCGAGAAAATGGTTCACCGAGGTACTTCGATGGTTAGTAGACGTTCCCAGAAGTCTTCCTCTAAGGGTAGACGTAAAGAAGGTACACCAAAGCCTCCACGCTCTTCGTCTGACTGCCTTCAGACTATCGAAAGACTCTCGAGAGCTAGAGGCTTTTCGAAGGAGGCAGCCAGTGCGATTGCTAGAGCAAGGAGAGCTTCTACCATTAGAGTCTACCAATCGAAGTGGGAAGTCTTCCGAGACTGGTGCAAGTCAGTTTCTGTATCCTCGACCAGTACCTCTGTAGCTCAAATAGCTGATTTTCTCTTATACCTGAGAAAAGGACGATCCCTTTCAGCTCCCACTATCAAGGGCTACAGAAGCATGTTGGCATCGGTCTTCCGGCATAGAGGCTTAGATCTTTCCAACAATAAAGATCTACAAGACCTCCTTAAGTCTTTTGAGACCACCAAGGAGCGTCGTTTGGCTACCCCTGGATGGAATTTAGACGTGGTACTAAGATTCCTCATGTCAGACAGGTTTGAGCCATTACAATCAGCCTCCCTGAAAGATCTCACTCTTAAGACTCTTTTCCTGGTATGCTTAGCCTCGGCTTAAAGAGTCAGTGAGATTCATGCCTTCAGCAAGAACATTGGATTTTCGTCAGAAAAAGCTACTTGTTCGCTGCAACTTGGTTTTCTAGCCAAAAATGAGCTACCTTCTCGGCCTTGGCCTAAATCTTTCGATATTCCCAGCTTATCGGAGATCGTAGGCAATGAACTAGAAAGAGTCTTATGTCCTGTTAGAGCTCTTAAGTTCTATTTAAAGCGTACTAAACCTTTACGAGGCCAATCTGAAGCTTTATGGTGTTCAGTTAAGAAACCATCCTTGCCTATGTCAACGAATGCTTTGTCATACTTTATCAGATTGTTAATATGAGAAGCTCATTCACATCTGAGTGAGGAAGACCGAGCTTTGCTTAAAGTGAAGACGCACGAAGTTAGAGCTGTAGCAACTTCCGTGGCCTTTAAGCAAAATAGATCTCTGCAAAGTATAATGGACGCAACCTATTGGAGAAGCAAGTCAGTGTTCGCGTCATTTTACTTGAAAGATGTCCAGTCTCTTTACGAGAACTGCTACACACTGGGACCATTCGTAGCACCGAGTGCAGTAGTGGGTGAGGGCTCAACCACTACAATTCCCTAATTCCATATCCTTTTAATCTGTCTCTTGAAATGTTTTTAATGTTGTTTTTATGGGTTGTCCGGAAGGCTAAGAAGCCTTTCGCATCCTGGTTGATTTGGCGGGTGGTCAAAGTCATTTCTTGAGAGCGCCCAGATTAGGGGTTTGATGAGGTCCTGTTGTATGGGTTGCAGCCCTTGATACTTCAGCTCCTTGGGGTCTGTCAGCATCCTAAGAGGATCGCGAGGCTCCGTAAGGAAGACGTACTTATAAGGCAGAGTAATCGTCTAAGTCGACTTCCTTACCAGGTACCTATTTATTTTGTTTTTGTTATATTGATAACTTCTAAAATGAAATAAAAACTCTTAGCTCATAAGATGTAAACATATTTAACTGGTCTCTACCCACCACCCTGGGTGTGAATCAGCTATATAGGCCTATATTCACCGGCTAAGTTAAATATTTAAAAATGATATTTTAATTATAAAATAAATTTTTGAATATACTTACCCAGTGAATATATAAATTAAACGACCCTCCCTTCCTCCCCAATAGAGACGCAGTGGGATGAGAAGAAATTGAGTCTTTGTTTACATTGAGTATGGTATCTGGCCGACAGTTGGCGCTGATGGGCACACCCGCAACCTGTATAGCGATCGCTGGCGAGTTTTTTACAGTTTTTTGTCTGTCGAGCAACAGAGTTGCAGCTATATATATTCACCGGGTAAGTATATTCAAAAATTTATTTTATAATTAAAATATCATTTTAACAGCGTTAACGAGTTAACAGACAGTTAAATGTAACTAAAAAAACAATATCAGCGAATCTGAATTCCTTTATTAACTAAAACAAATACTGTATTGATACAAACACACTCGTGTGCGTATGCGCAAACACGCACACACGCACGAGGAGACACAATTGGCGAGGAGGTAGAGATGGTGACTGCGATAACATACCGTAACTTACACTACGGAAATTTTAATCTAACTTAGCTTTTTTTTTTTTTTTTTTTTTTATTTTTTACATTTTTTTTCTTTTGATTTTTTATTTTCATCAGTTTCAGTGACGAGTTACAGTATGTTATCGCAGTCACCATCTTTACCTCCTCCCCAACCGTCTCTCTTACTGCGTAGCAATTCTTGCACCTGTATGTGTGTGTTTGTGCATACACACATGAGTGTGTTTGTATCAATAATAAAGGAATTCAGATTAGCTGTTATTACTTTCTTAGTTACATTTAATTGTTTTTCAACTCATTGACGCTGTTAAAAATCATATGTACTCTAAACACATTTTTGTTTAATCTCTCTCTCTCTCCCGGAAAAAAAAATAATAGACGTATCTAACACTAACAGCGAAGAAGAACAAGAGAGAGAGAGAGAGAGAGAGAGATTTTATTTAAAGAACATGTTAATGCTATGTTTAGAGAGAAACAGAAAAAGAGAGAAGTCTTATTTAAAAGAGCTTGTTAATGCTATCTTGGTTTTCTTTGCTTCACTTTTTTCTTCTTTCTGTTCATCACGCTGGCCCTTCTCACAAATGATCGTTGCCAACAATCTCTTTGTCCTTTATCCCTATTAACAAAAGGCGTTCTATCTCTTCCAGGGTATTGCTACGATGTCTTGTAATAATGGTGATCCCCTTCGATGGTTATTTGCTTTAATGGCTGCCTTCAGCTTGATGATCCTCGAGATCATAGGCCTATTCCAGCCATATTGTTTAGCCATATAGTATCACTCACATGTACACTGCTCTCATGTTTTTCTATAATTTCTTGCTTCAATTCTAATGAAAGAATTGCCTTCTTCCTGTACTGAAACTTAGCTTCTTAGGCACCATGATTATAGGTAAAATCAAAAAGGAAATGTGAGAAAAGGAAGAAAATATGCACTGTTAATAACAGACCAAACAGAGGACAACCATACGATACACACAAGAACAGAGAACTGAGCACTCGACGCTCAATGGCGTAATGTTTACTTCGTAGGTTGGAGCAACACTTCGGATGTCGAGGCAGAAATTTGGTCGAATTTTACTTCGTATGTTGGGACATTCGTATGTAGAGGTACCACTGTATAACTTAAAATCCCCCCCTTCCTCCCCTCTAGAGACCTATGGGCATAGAAAATCTGATACTAGGAGGGATGGTTCGACCTAACTCCGTGGTGGCGCTAGTGTATACCTGGCATATCTATGCGATTGTTGCCAGTTTTGAATTTCTGTCGGACAGAAGAATAAAGCTATTATATATAACCAGCGGGTAAGTATATTCAAAATTTAATTTATTATGAAAATATCATTTTTCCTAACTACATAACCCTGAGTTCTTTACTCAAACTTGCCCGCCGTCACCAGCCCCTGACGTAGGCCTTGGCTGTAATCCAATTGAGGTTACAGTGATCCAAAGGGCAGCAGTAGCCTCTCTGCTGTCAACAGGGTAATCACCTGCCGGTTGTTTACACCTCGTTAAGTTTTAACTGCTCCACTCCAGCCTTCATTTTTATCTTTTTCCTTTAGTAAGGAACTCAGGTTTGTATAGTTAGGAAATATTAAAATTATTTTTAAAATTCTAAGTTTTTTCTTCGTCAAAACTTCCGTATTTAATTTAACCTTTTCATTTACTCTGTATTGTTTTTTGTTCGCAGAAAGTTGAGGCTCTTGCATTCCCGCATGTGGAGTCATTCAACTACTTCTTACAAGAAGGTTTGGATGCAGTGCTTGCTGGATTTGATGATATTGAATTTACACTCGGAGAAAGTAACAATGTTTCTTTGTCAATAACTGTAAGTAATTTTTGACTTTTATTTTTTTCAACATGGTTTATAGATTACATCAATCTCATCTGAATTTAGACCTCTGGTTACTAAATCTCCTAAGTGAAAATTAGTTTTTTCCTGCACGTAATACGAACCATTGACCTTTAATAGGAGGAGTATGACCTCAGCGAAGCTGGGATGACCTTTGAACTTTTAACAAGGCAGATATTGTTGCTCACTATGTGGTGGTTTAGCCCTACCCTCACGACAGGTAAAGCAGCCTCCAATTTGACTTAGGCACCAATGAATACTGACATACTATTGGCGTCCATGTCAGGCCATTTTAATCGTTTGCTTTGTTTCCACATGTATACAAACCATCATCCTTTACGTAGGAGTATACTAACAGTGAAGCTGGAATACGGTATTTAGAGTTTTAATGAGGTGTCAATAATTGTCCAGTAATTACTGGTATATTAAGGAAAGCACCCCCCCCCCCTATTTGCTCACTAACAAACCACTTTGATATTGGCCGTTGGTGAGAACAGATGGTCTTACCGACCTCTTGGTTTATTGGCAGAAATTACTTTATTTTACTTTACTTTAAGGGCTGCTTAACTGGTCCTGTACAACATGGGAACTCTACTCTCTACAGGACCACTGTTGTTTTATGATGGTCATTCGGGAGCATTTAGCATTTCACAAATTTTACTGTTTAATCATCACTGTCAAAACACTCACAAAATAAGGTGTTCAGTTTCCTCTTGAAAGCCTTAATATCTTCAATTATTTGTATGTCTCGTGGGAGCCTATTGTATAGTCTCGGGGCTACATATTTAAAGGCTCTAGACGAGGGGTTCTTAATCTTTTCTTCATCATTTACCCCCTTGGCTTGATATATATCTCCGTTTATCCCTTTACTCCCATGTGCTCAGTTTATAGCCATCATAAAAAGACAGCATTGATTAAGTGCAACAACACGCCACAGATCATATGCTTTCCTATGGATGATGATAAATGTATAGATAAATAGGAAAATCAGAAAAGAAATGTTTTATTGTTTATGTTTTTGTACAAAATATTTCAATATACTTTGATGAAGAAAAAAAAATCCTGCAGTCCATTTACACCCCACATACACAAAAAAAAAAAAAAAAAATTCTAAAGAAAAATGACTACTTTTATTTTGCCAAATATCAATACCATACAGAAACACCAAGAACATTATTAGTGGGAACACTACTGGTTCATTGAAACAATTAGCTTGCTTATTCGAGGAGCTGTTGATGACAAAGCTACTCTCATATCATCTCCGAATGATCTCCATCCACAGAGAATTAATCTGCAAGCTTTACCCAAAAATTAAGATCAACCTTCTTTAAGAATATCAGAGGATTGAAGATCAATCAGTTCATCTTTTGCTGGGTCATTATCATTCCTTTCTGACAGTTCAGTGGCAAAAGGTCTCATGATCCATCTCTCTGTTGGAATCGTGTGTTTGGAAACGTAGCCAGTAAAGTTATTCTTCAAAATTTTCAAATGTCTGGTGATCCCTCATTTATCCAAGGTAATACACCAGGTCTTTCACATATGAACTCATCTAAGCTTGGAAAATTTGCTAAATTATTATGATGAACTTTGTGCCCATAAACCTAGCTTTGTCTGCAATGTTGCCATCTTCTCACTGCTTCAACAATGGTTACTTATGTTCCTTGGAGTTGCTTGTTGACTTTCCTATGTCTTTGAACTAGGCAAAATGTCCATAAAATGTGCAGTTGTTCCGTAACTGGAACACAAACCTACGCTATTTATTAAGGGGTATTACTTATGGCGAAGCTGAAATAACGAGCCATTAAAATTCAGCGAGGGTTAACTAGCCATACCGCTAGTTAGTCGGGGTGGGGGGTGGGGTAGCTTGATACCGCTCCCGCTCACACACCAGTGATTTAGCTTGTTTTACTTTTGTCTCTGATGGAGACCGGTTGTTACCGCTATTTTGCCTCACCATATATATTATATATATATATATATATATATATATATATATATATATATATATATACAGTGATACCTCGGTACTCGACCATAATCCGTTCGAGATCCGTGTTCGACCTCCGATTTGTTCGAGTACCGAATTTTTTTTCCCCATAAGAAATAATGGTATATATTCTATTCCGTTCCCAAGCACTCGAACAGGCCCAAAATATTAATAAAACGTGTACCTAAACAACAATAATTATCTAAATGTGTATGAAATTGGTCAGAAAATCCTATAAAACAATTTTAAACCATTTACTGTACTAAAATAAAACAATTTTAAACCATTTTCTGTACTGTAGTGAACATACCTTTGAGCAGCGGTTCGATGGCATACAGGGATGGATGTGGAGAGGATGGAAGGGGGAGGTTACTGCTTGGAAGGAGAGTCCCCTTCCATGATGTGGCGGGGTAGTTCTCCTTCAGGAGTTGTTTCTCTCTCCAATGAAAGGGTGGGCAGATCTATTTCAGGGGTTTCTTCTCTTCTTTGTCTCTTCTTTGGAGGAGAAACAGGCTTTGATGTAGCAGCTTTCTTTTCTTTTGTGAAAAACTGGTCTATTGTTAATTGTTTCTTCCTCCTCTGCAGTATTCTTCGAAAATGATACATGACACTATCATTAAACATATGCACTGCCCGGTTTGCTACTGCAATTTCTGGGTGGTATTTTTCAGCAAAAGCCTGCACATCTGCCCACTTGGAACAAATTTCATTGATGAGAGAACTTGGAACATCCTCCCTTACCTCATCCTCTTCTGAAGATTCCTGCTCCACAATCAGATCCTGCTGCTGTTGTTGTTGCAGGTGCAACAATTCCTCCACAGTCAACTCGGTAGAATGGCTTTCTACAAGCTCATCAATATCATCCTTGTCGACCTCAAGCCCCAAACTCCTGCCCATGACAACAATTTCCTCAACGACATCAGTGTCATCAGAAATTACAGGGGTAGCAGTGCTTGGACCCGCCTCTGGTTGGAAACCTTCAAACTCCCTCTCTGTGACACATGATGGCCACAGCTTACGCCAGGCAGAGTTCAATGTCCTATAGGTCACACCTCGCCAAGCTTGGTCAATCATGTTAACAGAGTTGAGGATGCTGAAGTGTTCCTTCCAGAATTCCTTTAGGGTCAACTTCGTGTCACTGGTCACTTCAAAACACTTTCTGAAAAGGGCCTTGGTATAGAGTTTTTTGAAGTTTGAAATGACCTGTTGGTCCATGGGCTGGAGTATGGGAGTAGTATTGGGGGGCAAGAATTTGATTTTGATAAAGCTGTATTCTTCTTTCAAGTCATCCTCGAGACCTGGAGGATGTGCAGGAGCATTGTCCATAACCAGAAGACATTTCATTGGCAAGCTCTTTTCAATGAGGTAAGCCTTAACCTGGGGGGCAAACACTTCGTTTATCCACTC
>NC_090725.1:186267107-186417107 GCF_036898095.1 Palaemon carinicauda
ATATTCACGTTTATGTTCCAATTGAAAAGTGTAGTAAACTGCTATTTTTGGTAACCCTTTTAATTAAGGGTTGTTTACTTATATGTACGTAATCGCTATATCTGTTCATTTTAGCGTAACAAATCATTATTTTTGGGAATCCTTAAGAATTAAGGGTTGTTGACATATACTGTACAGTATATAGATGTTATTCCTATATCTGTTCATTTGATCATGTAGCTGATAGTTATACTGTATGTAACGGATGGTTTAGTGTGTTCAAATATTTATTTTACAATAAAAAATATCAGTGTAATTTTTTATTAAAATATTTTGTTACAATTTGTATGAACAAGAAATGAACGATTTTGCATTCTTATTCAAGCCCTTGGAGGAGAGTAAGATCTCTCACAATGGGCAGGGCTTAGTTCTATTGTGTAAGAGCTTAAAGTGCAAGTTTCAGTGCTAAATTAGTGCAGTGAATTTTTTCAGCACGTGTCTGCTCGGTGCTGTCGTTATCGTAGCCTTAGACCTCTTCCAAGCTACCCAGCCCCAGGGAGAAGGAATGTGGTTCGGCGAAAGGAAACGAGAGAGAGCCTAGTTATAGCTCTAGAGCAGACGTCACCTCGAGCGTTCCGGTTGTCGTTGCCAGAACGCTCGCCCTTGCATGCGAAAGTCTCATACTAACACTGCTGTTTGAGTCTTGTTTTGCATCACATATGCTGATAATAGCAATACTATACCTATATAGACATGGTTTTTTGTCCCAGACTGCCAGTCGGCCATGAGAACCCTCTGAACAGAACTCTTTTAACCGTACGCGCTGAGCAGCATAATGTAGATCATTTTGCTAGATCGCTCGGCGCCTAGTCTTTCAGGACGTTCGGCACCTCGTCTTTCAGGACGCTTGGTGCCAAGTCTTTCAAGACGCCCGGCGCCACGTCTGTCAGGACGTTCGGCGCCACGTCTGTCAGGACTTTCGGCGCCACGTCTTTCAGGATGCTCGGCGCCATGTCTTACAGGACGCTCGGCCCCACGTCTTACAGGACGATTGGCGCCACGTCTTACAGGCCTTTCAGCGCCACGTTTTATAAGTCGTTCGGCCCCGTGCTCTGTTGGATGCTCGGCACCACGCCTTTCAGGACGCTTGGCGCCACACTTACACGTTCGACGTCTTAACATCTAGCATGAGGCATGACATTGATCATGAGAACCTTGGACTTTGTGATGACACTAGTCGATTCGAATGTTGAGATCAACGATCTCTTTGATCACAAATGCTTTTAAGGATGGGAAGTTCCTCAAAGTCGAGTGTCTAGCCTTAGAGCAATGCGGCGACAGAGGCAATGTTCTGGGTTTCTTTGACACCAGAAGTCAGGACCTTTACCAGACGTGTTCTGTTAAACGTCGAGCGTCCCCCTGGCCGCGAGCGTTCTCCGGGATGTGAAATCTAGCACAACGTCACTACTGCCGTTAGTTCTTTGTCAGAAGAAGACATTGACGATCACTTTTCTTCTTTTGAATTATTTAAGTTTATCAGAAGGAGAGGATCCTTAGTCCGTTCGTCCTTCAGTTGATTAAGGAACTCATGAATGTTTATCGTGATGAGTTTCCAGACTATTTTTCACCTGTCGCTCCGCATTAGCCTTCCTCTGAATTCACTTGGGAAGGCGTCGAGAAGTCTCTCTTTTTACCAAGATGGTTCTTATCAGGTAATCAATGGAGTTTTAAAGATGTTGAGAGACTGAATGGTGTCTCAGAAGGACCAAAGATAGGCAGCTTTCGTTTTTTCCTTCGAATAGTCTGGCCTCTAGATCTTGTATCTGGGATACAACTCTAGTTGGAATACAAGTAGTCAGAGGTGTTCGTTTCAGCCTCTTAGGGTTGCATCCTTTCAGAAATAGATTTTCTTTGCACATCTCTGTCTTCCTCTCTTTCTCAGTAGAGTTGATCAGAGAGTTTTCATCTGAGTTACCCAAAGGCCACCTAAGATTTGGTTTCGGATACGGCAAGAAAGGTTTTTCATCTATCCTTCTTTAGCCGCAAATCAAAGGAAGAATATCCTTTTCCGAACTTTTCTCAGGCTTTTTGAGGAAGACTTTCAGCTGGATAGCGACCAGACTTTTGAGGAACAGGGCAAAGCAGTGTCTGACTGCTTTCGCTTTCAGACAGTAGAAGCCTAACTTTTAAATATAAAACTTACCCGCTGGTTATATAAGAATAGCTAGCGTACCTGACGCCTCGGCAGGAAATTCCCAAAATCTCGCGCGGCTAACGCAGATATGCCAGGTGTACACTAGTGCCCTCACGGTACATCAGGTAGAACTATACCAAACCTCCTCAGATTGTTCCCTGCCGGCATGGCGGTCGGTTCTATTGGAAATTCTCTCTCGCTTTTACTCTGTTTGGACGTTATTTGGTGATGTATTAACGTTTTTTGAGTTTAGGCTTTCGCTTTTTTGTTTTATTTGAACTGTGATCACGTATTTATAACTTAAAAGGTAAGATTAATAGGTTTTTCGACCTATTTTAAACCTTACGAAAGCTTAGGATGAAAGGTAAACATCTCTTCCATTGATGACGTCACAGCCTTATGTCGTAGGCTCTAAGTCCAACTTGCTTTTACTAAGAATTATAAGTGGATATTTTCTTTTGAAATATTAAGTTATAAATTTAATTAAAGGATTATTAATCTAAGAAAATTTTATCCTTTTAATAGTTTTCTTGAGGTAATCTTCAATCTGTTTGCAAAGATTAACTATCGTTCAGTTGTTACGCAGTTATCAGTATTGTTACAATATTACAATATTTCGTAGAGATTTTTATGAATAGTACTTTCTTCTTACTTCTCAAGTTTTTTAGTTGTACTATATAAAAGGAACATTTTATTTTGAAATTAATTGATCCTGTCAGTATTTTTCCTTAGTCAGAGATTAAAGGAAGTTAAATTTCACTTAACGATTGAGAGAATTGTAAGTCTCTCTTTAAGAGTTCATTTCGTTTGAGAGAACGTATACTTTGGTTTTCAAATGATTGTGAAACTTTCTTTTTAACAAAGAATAGAATGAAAATTTTTAGTGTTAAATTAGTTAAATTACGCAGTGAATTTTATTCAGTAGAGAGTGCTTCTGTTCGGACCTGTCGTTATCCTAGTCTTAGACCTTTGTTAAGCTCCCGGAAGGGGAGAAGTTAAGTCGAACGACGAAAGGAATCGAGAGGGTAGCCAGGCGCTACAGTCTTTTAAGACCCGAACAGAAGTCCTCTTGAGCGCAGAACGCTCACCCTCGTTATAGATAGAGCGAGGTATTAATGTTGTCAAATATTATACAGTGAACCCTCGCTACTTCGCGGTTCGACCATCGCGGATTCACCACTTTGCGGGTTTTTTCCATAACCCATATATATATACATATCGCAGATTTTCCGGAAATTTCATAAATACCGCAATATCTGAAGACCCCAAATACGATATTTCGTTACCTGTAATTCCATCAATACTGTAATTAGTAATATCTGCTCTTACTGATTGTTCATTGCATTACATATGACATATAATTAAGCACAGAAAGAAATAAAACACGAAAAGAGAATGTGATCATACGATAATTCAGTACTGTATACAGTACGTAGTAAAATTAAATCGAACTTGAAACGCAAATCAGATGCAGTCATACCATATTAGAATGGTGTAAGGCTGCTGTTGGCTACTACTGTACTGTACTACAAATGTAATGGATGTGCTTCTTTTCCATGAATCTTTTGTATGTATACGTACGTAGTACTGCATCCAATAATATTCTTTGACGCAAAAATCACATTTCGAATAAGCGTACGAGAGAGAGAGAGAGATAGAGAGAGAGACACACATCCTACAACAAAAGCGTAAAATAGCGTACGTAAAGCTATTATTATTATTGTTATTATTATTATTATTGTTGTTGTTATTAAAATTATTATTGTTATTATTATTATTATCATTATCATTATTATTATTGTTATTACAATATCATTATTTATTATTATTATTACAGTATTATTATTACTGTACAGTATGCTGTACGCAGGGTATCTTGTACTTTGAATTGGTAACCTACGTAGCATATAAGACGGGTTGTGATTGGTTCAAGCGCTGATAGATGACGAATCAGAACCCAAGTTTTGTAATCTAGCCTGTGATTGGTGTTTTGACCGCTTCTCCAACCCGCAGCATCTCTTTCCGCGGTCACTTTGTCTCCCGCTGTATCGCTGTGTTGACGTTGTTAAGTAATTGTGAACTTAAATCTGTGCTGTGCGTGACTGTTTTAAGTTGAACTTTTTGTTGAACTTTCTGTTAAACCCTACTGTACAATGCCTCCCAAGCCTTCTGCTTCTACTAAGGCTGGTAGTGAGCCTAAACAGCACCGAAAGATGATGACGATTGCTGAGAAGGTGACGCTTCTCGATATGTTAAAAGACAGTAGAAGTTACGCGGCCGCAGACCTCGAAGACCTGACGAAATCGGGCAGTGAAGACAGTGAAACACAGGAAGAGATCCAAGAAAATGTCGAAGAAACGGGCTTAACATTAGAACGGGTTGCCAAGCTCTGCAAGCTTGCGAATGAGGTGAAAGAAATGTCGCAAGAGTGGGACGAGGATATGGTTCGTTCTGTACAATTCTGCACCAAGATTGATGAACACATGGCTCCCTACAGGATGCTCTTGCGAAAAAAGAAGCAGCGGCAGCAACTTCCGATCACAATGCCCTCGGAAGAAATTGAAGAAGTGTCTCAAGAAGTTGAAGAGGTGTCCCAGGAAAAGACACCTCCGTCTGAAAAGACGTAAAATACTATTATTGGCTGCATAGTAGAAGACATCATCAGCTTCATCATCATCATTTCTACTGTGCAGCAAATTCATCGCCATCATCATTCAAGTTTTTCTTGAACTTCTTTCGTGGTGAGTACAGTAACAATCTTTATTTTTTACTTTAATATTCTAACATTTTAATATTTGTGCCTGTTTTATAGTTTAGTACTGTATGCATTAAGTTAAAGGGAAGGTTTTAAAAGTCTGAAGAGTATACATGTTGTAACTTATCATATTTTTTTTGCTTAAAATTTACATTTACGTACGTAAAACAATCTCTCTCTCTCTCTCTCTCTCTCTCTCTCTCTCGTAAATTGTTTTCCTGCTTTGCTACGTACAATATGTACTGTATGATTTTATATAGATATGATAAATAATATTTGTAATAACATATTTTGTAAATGCTTTTACTGTAAATATCATTATTTATCACTTTCATCATGCGCGTTAAATGCCTTCTTTGTTCTGAGCGTGGTTGTTTACTGAGCGTACTTTATGACGCCGTCGTTTCAGGCGGCGTCATAAAGAAAAACATTTCATTTGGAAGTCCTAAGAAAAATTAAGTAAAACATTGGTAATAACAAAATCAACATACTGTATAATCAATATAATCGATGCAAAAACTAACCTATACACAGATGTGTACACTAAATGCGTTTGTTTCTTCATTATGATCAGAGATAAACGTAAACAAAACATTGGTTGCCATTTTTTATCGTGCTTTTTGGCGTGTTTAGGAAACGCATGATATAAAATCGCCTTTAATATTTGTGCCTGTTTTAGTTTAGGGTACTGTAGTACATGCATTAAGTGTTCTGTACATTAAAGGGTAGTTTGTTAACAGTACTACTGTACGTACAAGGGAAGGTTTTAAAAGTCTGAATACTGTATACATGTTAAATAAATAGGTAAATATGGTGTCAATACTTCGCGGATTTCCACCTATCGCGGTCAGGTCTGGAACCTATCTACCGCGATAAACGAGGGTTCACTTACACGCTTTTCAGGTGCTAAGCTGAAAACAAAATTAGATTCGTTCTGCGTATTTACGTTTCAAACAACAGCTTTCGTTGATAAGGCAGTCTTATCGACTGGCTGTTGGCGGTGAGGCTGGGCGTTAGTCTTCGGTGGTAGACCCGTTGTCGCATAGGCGGCCTGTTGTCTCTGGGACTGACGTGATATCGCACAGGTGGTCTCCCAGTTTTCACTGTTCAGCGGCAGGTCGATGTAGATTTGTCTCAGCAGAGCTCTGTTTAACAGCACCTATTAAAAGAAGCAGACAGCCGATCGTCAGTTTAAGCTTGACGTTCGCCAAATGGCAGGCGCGAAGCACAATCGGAGCCTGAGCGGAAGCTTGACGAGGCTCAGAAGTTAATTGATGAAGGCGCTGAGTGTCGGCGGCAGCGCCAGGCAGGTGCCAAGCGCCAGCGTGACGACCCACGCCAGTCGAGTCATGAGTGGGCAGAGCGCAAGGGCGAGCAGCAGCAGTAGCGCGAATATCACGTTAGCGCGGCGCGCCAGGACGAGGCGGAGCGCCAGTGCCAGCTAGATTTATTCTATTATAAAATCAATCGGGACAGCAAACGCTAGGCGAGTGGCTGTCAATTGGATGTGGATATGGAACAACGCAAGCGCGCCCATGTTACCACTGATGCGCCTGCATAGCTCCAATCTCTGATTTGTTAGAAGTAGATCTGGATGAGGTTCTCTCTCATGAGGAACAATTGGAGGATATCTCGGAGAGAGAGGAGGAGAAACCACCTCAACATTCGGTGGACTTCGGCGAAAAAAAAAAGGGATTTTGACGTAGGAAAAATCTATTTCTGGGGAGATACCTGTGACGCCCGGTGAAAAGGTCCTTCTTATCACTTTTCTGATATAAATACTTCCAAATATACCAGAGAAAGTTAAAGCATGGAATGCAGAGGTTACTACCCTCGCGCGAGCACCCTAAGGGCGTCGTGTATAAAGATAGGGCGTGTGAAAACCACTATTCACAGGTCGTCTTCCATTTAGATAAATCCTTCATCAATAAGGGATGGGCCGCTACAGCGGCACTAACCGAACTCACCTGCTCCACACCACTGACGCCCGACTCGAGCGCCGTCTACACATCCTTCTTTTTGGACTCATCAGTGATGCTCCCTCTGTTGTTTTGTGCTTGTGTTTTCGCTTATTTTTGGATATCTTCGCAATGGCTGAAACTCTCCTTCCACCTGCACCAATGTTAAGTACCATAGATTGTTTTGGCATTATTTTTGACCCGGGCTTGTACGCTTTATTTCTTATTGCGAGTGTTTTAGTGCGTCGGCTTGATGCCGCCCCGCGTCTTGCGCGGACATTGTTATCGCTTGTTTACTTGCCCTCGGGGTCTTTTTGTCATGCTAGGTTCTTTTTAATCTTAAGTTAGATTATTGGCCAGGTGCCATTATTTGAACCGCTGTTACTTTTAAGTACTTATGTCGCTTTTGAGTCCGTATTATTATTATTAGTTTTATTGTTAATGAAGAATAGCGTTCAGGGTTTTATTATAGTTTAGTACCCTTCTCATTGGGTCGGCGTTAGCTCTTTACGAGTTTTTTCATCGTAATTATTCGTTCAGAGTTTCATTTCCCTTTTCGCTATTCTTCGTGGCATATTTGTATATGTTTGACGGATATATGTTTCGTATTTTTGGGTTCGTTTATAATTTAGATCGATCTTAGTAACCTTGAGAGTGAGAGGCTGGAGTTCCCATTTTCTGTTTCATCCGTTTTCTGTCTCATCACTGTTTCGGAATATTTTCCTCACAGATTCGGGTACTCCCCTCTCTATCTCTTCCCTTCTGGGATTATGATAGACAGTTCACTTATTTAGTCGTATTTTGTATTATTTACCAGGTTACTTTGTTCTTTCTATAGGCTAGTGATTACCTTGGTCCTGTCATGTCAGAGTTACGTATTTAGGTTAGTTTGGCCTGCTCTCGAGCCGCCATGTTGTTCCCCCTCCCCATTAGTTCCACCCTACTCCCCGCTCCGGTCTGGGCATTGGGTCTGGACCCCATTATTCCGGAACTCCCTCATAGTTTTCCGATAACGTACTGAGCCGGGAACTCATTACTTCCTATTACTCCGGTGCTCCCCTTCGACTGGGATCCCTCCCCTCGTTGGTCCCCAGCACCTTGACTCCGGCTTCGGCCCGGTTACACGACAAACTTTTATTCTCCGCCCCCCCCCCCCTCCCCCTAGACTCTCCGCCTACCGAAGATCTTCCGGAGATCCTTTAAAATATATATATATGTTTTTCAACCAACCCAGGGCCACCCCCCCCCCCGGAACTCCGACGCACTACGGAGATTCCAGTTTTGCCACTATGCCTACTTTCATTATATTTTACGGTAATTACTTAAGAGCTCCGGCTCCTCGTGAATTCACATATAAGGCACTCCGGCGTCCGTCGGAGTTTTCCTTTCTTTTACTTAATATTCTCGATACAGTAATTACAGCGGAGCTCCGGATAAATAAAATCTAATGCTAGTCTTCTCGGAATTTTTTCCAGACTATTTTACACCAGTTACTCCGTGATCTCCCCCTTATGAGTTTACCTTAGGCAAGGCAGTGGAGACTTCCTTTTATACAAAAATGGTGATTTCCCGCTCTTCTAAGAGAGTATTGAAGTTAATGGGAGCATGGATGGATTTAAGAAAAGCTCTGGGCTGGACATGCTTCGCTTTTCCACCAGCCAAGTTAGCTTCTAAGTCGAACGTTTGGTATGAGACGGGGGAAGTCTTGGGTTTGGGAGTTCCGGCGTCTGCGCTGGGAGACTTCTCAAACTTGGTAGATTCTTCCCATCTCTTAGCCATGAGAAGGAATAGACTGTAGTGATCAATGTCGGAGTTTGACCATCTCTTGAAAGGATAGTTCGGAGAGTTTGAGGTATTTAATTTACTTGACTGGTCACTGGGAGTCTTAAGCAGAAGAGTAACCGAGATGAAGTACAGTGAACCCTCGCTACTTCGCGGTACGACCATCGCGGATTCACCACTTCGCGGGTTTTTTCCATAACCCCTATATATATATACATATCGCGGATTTTCCGGAAATTTCGAAAATACCGCGAAATCTGAAGACCCCAAATACGATATTTCATTACCTGTAATTCCATTAATACTCTAATTAGTAATATCTGCTCTTACTGATTGTTCATTGCATTACATATGATATATAATTCAGCACAGAAAGAAATAAAACACGAAAAGAGAATGTGATCATACGATAATTCAGTACTGTATACAGTACGTAGTAAAATTAAATCGAACATGAAACGCAAATCAGATGCCGTCATACCATATTAGAATGGTGTAAGGCTGCTGATGGCTACTACTGTACTACAAATGTAATGGATGTGCTTCTTTTCCATGAATCTTTTGTATGTATATGTACGTAGTACTGCATCCAATAATATTCTTTGTTGCAAAAATCACATTTCGAATAAGTGTACGAGAGAGAGAGAGAGAGAGAGAGAGAGAGAGAGAGAGAGAGAGAGAGAGAGAGAGAGAGAGAAAGAGAGAAAGAGAGAGAGAGAGACACATCCTACAAAAGAATAAAATAGCATACGTAAAGCTATTATTATTGTTATTATTATTATTGTTGTTGTTGTTAATAAAATTATTATTGTTAATATTATTATCATTATTATTATTATTATTACTGTATTATTATCATTATTTATTATTATTGTTATTAATACTGTACGTACAGTATACGCGGGGTATCTTGTATTTTGAGTTGGTAACCTACGCATCATATAAGACGGGTTGTGATTGGTTCAAGCGCTGATAGATGACGAATCAGAACTCAAGTTTTGTTATCTATCCTGTGATTGGTGTTTTGCCCTCATCTCCAGCTTCCAGGCTCTGTTCGCGGCCACTTTCTCTTACGCCGTATCGCTGAGTAGACGTTCTTAAGTTTGTGAAGTTTAATCTGTGCTGTGTGCGACTGTTTTAAGTTGAACTTTTTGTTGAACTTTCTGTGTAAATCCTACTGTACAATGCCTCCCAAGCGTTCTGCTTCTACTAAGGCTGGTAGTGAGCCTAAACGCCACCGAAGGATGATGACGATTGCTGAGAAGGTGACGCTTCTCGATATGTTGAAAGACGGTAGAAGCTACGCAGCCGCAGCCCGCCATTTTAGAATCAACGAATCCACTGTTCGCTATATCAAGAAGGACGAGGCGAACATTAGAAAGTCGGCTGCAATCACCTTTAGCAGATCAGCGAAGCGAGTCGTTACAACGCGCAATAAAACGATCGTACGCATGGAAGGTGCTTTAGCTGTGTGGATTGCCGACTGCCGGAAGAAGAACATAGCCTTGGATACGAACACCATCCGAACAAAGGCTTTGAGCTTGTATGAGAATTTTGCTGCAAAGGAACCTCAAGACGACGACGGCAACCATGCTGAAGAAGATGATGATGCAGATGAACCTCAACCAGGGACATCCACTGATTCCCAGCCTCAGAAACGTTTTTCCGCCAGCAAAGGATGGTTCGCGAAGTTTCAGTAACGCTTCGCCCTGAAAAGCGTTTCCCTGCATGGCGAGGCTGCTTCGGCTGACACTGCCGCTGCTGAAACTTACGTGAACCAGACGTTCAAGAATATTATCGCCGATGGTGGATACAAGCCGGAACAAGTGTTTAATATGGATGAGACCGGCTTGTTTTGGAAGAGAATGCCGTCGCGAACTTTCCTGTTCAAAGAGGAAGCCAAAGCCTCTGGCTTTAAAGCATTCAAGGATCGCGTTACCCTCGTGATGTGTGGCAATGTTGCTGGATTTTTGCTAAAGCCGGGGCTTATTTATAAGTCGAAAAATCCTCGCGCTTTGAAAAATAAGAATAAGAATCTCCTTCCCGTGTACTGGATGCATAATCCAAAAGCATGGATTACAAAGATGCTGACCTCCAACTGGTTCCACCAGTGTTTCATCCCGCAAGTCAATGAATATCTCGTAGAGAAGGGCTTGCCATTCAAGATCCTTCTCCTTATGGATAACGCTGGTGGACACGCAACTGACCTGTCGCGTGAGGCCGTTCAGGTTGAGTTCCTGCCACCCAACACCACGTCATTAATTCAACCGGTGGACCAGGGGGTTATCAGGGCGTTCAAGGCCCTCTACACGAAGAATACCTTGGCGGACCTCGTTGCGTGTGTGGATGCTGCCCAAGATGATGAGGATGAAGATTTTAACTTGAAGGCGTACTGGCGGCAGTATACCATAGCCACGTGCCTGAAGAATATTCAGAAGGCAGTGCAAGAGATGAAACCTGCAACTGTGAATGCGAGCTGGAAGAAGTTGTGGCCCCAGATTGTTTACGACGACGAGGGATTTACTCCATCGGAAATCCAACACTCTGCAATACGCAAATCTGTGCAGTTGGCTGCCATAATTGATGGTAACGGGTTTGGCGACATGACGACTGAAGACGTCGACGAGTTGTTGGACTGCCATTCCCAGCCGCTAACTGACGCAGACCTAGAAGACCTGACGAAATCGGCAAGCGAAGAAGAGAGTGAAACCCAGGAAGAGACCCAAGAAAATGTCGAAGAAACGGGCTTAACACTAGAACGGCTTGCCAAGGTCTGCAACCATATAAAGGAGGTGAAAGAAATGTTGCAAGAGTGGGACGAGGATATGGTTCGGTCTATGCAATTCTCCAACAAGGTCGATGACATCATGACTCCCTACAGGATGCTCTTAGATCGAAAAAAGAAGCAGCGGCAGCAACTTCCGATCACAATGTTCTTCCAGCCTCGCAAAAAAGAGCCAGTTCCTCCTGCTAGTACGCCTTCGGAAGAAATTGAAGAAGTTGAAGAGGTGTCCCAGGAAAAGACACCTCCGTCTGAAGAGACGTAAAATACTATCATTGGCTGCACAGTAGAAGACATCATCAGCTTCATCATCATCATTTCTACTGTGCAGCAAATTCATCGCCATCATCATTCAAGTTTTTCTTGAACTTCTTTCGTGGTGAGTACAGTAACAATCTTTATTTTTTACTTTAATATTCCAACATTTTAATATTTGTGCCTGTTTTATAGTTTAGTACTGTATGCATTAAGTTAAAGGGAAGGTTTTAAAAGTCTACATGTTGTAACCTATCATATTTTTTTTGTTTAAAATTTACATTTACGTACGTAAAACAATCTCTCTCTCTCTCTCTCTCTCTCTCTCTCTCTCTCTCTCTCTCTCTCTCTCTCTCTCTCTCTCTCTCTCTCTCTCTCTCGTAAATTGATTTTTTTGTTTAAAATTTACATTTACAGTACGTACGTAAAACAATCTCTCTCTCTCTCTCTCTCTCTCTCTCGTAAATTGTTTTCCTGCTTTGCTACGTACAATATGTACTGTACAGTACTGTATGATTTTATATAGATACGGTAAATTATATTTGTAATAACATATTTTGTAAATGCTTTTACTGTAAATATCATTATTTATCACTTTCATCATGCGCGTTAAATGCCTTCTTTGTTCTGAGCGTGGTTGTTTACTGAGCGTACAGTACTTTATGACGCCGTCGTTTCAGGCGGCGTCATAAAGAAAAACATTTCATTTGGAAGTCCTAAGAAAAATTAAGTAAAACATTGGTAATAACAAAATCAACATACTGTATAATCAATATAATCGATGCAAAAACTAACCTATACACAGATGTGTACACTAAATGCGTTTGTTTCTTCATTATGATCAGAGATGAACGTAAACAAAACATTGGTTGCCATTTTTTATCGTGCTTTTTAGCGTGTTTAGGAAACGCATGATATAAAATCGCCTTTAATATTTGTGCCTGTTTTAGTTTAGGGTACTGTAGTACATGCATTAAGTGTTCTGTACATTAAAGGGTAGTTTGTTAACAGTACTACGTACAAGGGAAGGTTTTAAAAGTCCGAATATACATGTTAGATAAATAGGTAAATATGATGTCACTACTTCGTGGATTTTCACCTATCGCGGCCGGGTCTGGAACCTATCTACCGTGATAAACGAGGGTTCACTGTAGTCTTATCCAACTTATGTCTTGTATGGACAGGGCAGTCAGTGATGGTTCTAACGAGTTGGCTGCTTTACTTACTGCAGGAGTTATAAAAAAAAAAAGAGCTACTTTGTGTTCCTTCCTTTCTGCGGGCGTCACTCCATGCTAGAGATCAGAGTTGCTTTTTGCGCCCATATCTTCGGCTCTTTTTCCGCAGGATTTAGTTAAGGAAGTGCCTGCAAATTGGGCTCAGAAGGCTACTCAAGATTTGGTTACTAAAACAGCCAGTAAGGTTTTGCCTACGTCCTGCTCTTCTCGTAGAACTAAGGAGGGGACATCATATTCTCATTCTGCCCAGCCTTTTCGGGGGTAAACCTACAGGAAGAAGTACTTTCAAACCGGAAGCAAGGAAGTAAAGGAAAAGAGGAGTCAAGCCCAGTCTAGGCAGGGTCTGACTGCTCTCCCCTTCAAGCAGCAGTGGGAGCCAGGCTAAACAGCTTCTGGCAGCCTTGGAAAAAGAAGGGAGCGGACCCTTGGTCCGTACGTCGTCTATTTAATCAGAGCACAGCTTCAATCGGATGACGTTCGACGTTCTTCCTGTCTACTAAACTAGGAAGTTAATCGTCACGTAGGCACGCGAACAGAACTTGCTCTCACAGCAGGTGTGTTGTGGTTCTTAAATGAGAAGCAATCGAGTGTTTTTTTTTTCCACGAGAGGAGTGGAAGTCAGAAGAATCATATATAATCCTGGCTCTTCCTCTGGAATCTGAAGCACAGTCAGGGAAGACAGAGTTTGTCCTCTTAAAAGGACTCAAACCCTAGACTTGGTCTTCAACAATCAATACGTCCGAGACATTTCAGGAGTCGTATGTTTTCTAGTAACTTATCCCTCAGTTACTGATGTTCGCCGGAATTTTTTTTCTGTTGAAAAAAGGCGACGTATCAGCGCCAGAATTGCGTAAGACACATAATTCTTCGAGAGAAGAGGTGCTCAGTTTGCTTCTGTTTACACTTCCTCTCCGCCCCCAGTTTGAGTAATTGTTTAGTACTTTCTTCTGGGGTCGAGCGACTTCTGTTAATGATATTTCATAGCATGGGATACGTTCAGGTCACGCACAAGGCGCGCTGGGAATGTCATAGGGACTCTCCTAGGTCGCTCACGGGGCTGCGGTTGATGATCTCTTCTAGCCTTCGCTCACGCTTGAGTTGGCGCACATGCTGCCCTGCGAGTGTAGGGTTGGTCTGAGCTAAAGGAGGTAAATTTCATCTCTTTTTTTAGCGTTTACGATTCTTGGGGGGGGAAAGAATGTTTTCTCCTAAAAGAGTAAGGACTACCATAGATCAAAGGGATGGTTTTCCGTTAGTATCATACAGCATAGTTCTCCGATGCTCAGTAACGTCTCCTCGCAAAGATAGGCTCTTGTTGCGGGAGGCGGTAGAGCATACGCTTGTAGCGGCACAGACGTGCACGCGGTCACAGACGTTGACAGTCAAAGTTGATCCTTTCAACTAGTTGTCCCATCCTCACGATCTGCGGGATATGCGTCTCCACTCATGCGGACGCATGCTACACGCGAGCATCTCTCGACAAACATGTCAACCTGAAATCCTAAGCAACCTAGATGCATGTGCCATCCTGGACATATACTGGATAAGGTCAGTCGGGTTTTCCCGCATCATGATAGACTAACAGTTGCTCCTTTGTGCCACTGACCGGACACGATACTGTTGCCTACGTGCAGCACGCTGTAGATTTACAGCAGGCGAGACGTACACAGAGCGCTGTATCCACTTGACGAAATGAACGCATGCAGCATGCTAGCACCTTACGAGGATGCAAACACATGCGACATTATAGTCGCATATTAGACGTATACAGTCTAGTCTTTGGCTCACAGCAGTATGGACAGACTGTTGTCTTTTCTTCGAGTCGCTCTCGCCTCACAGCTAACGCTTTCTCGCGTCAAACTTTGACTTTAAGTGTGTTGAACATTTGTTGGTATACACGATCAGGTCTTAATTTCACAGCATGAGGTTCATGTTGTTGATGCTTCTTTTCAGCAGGCCTAGCTTCAGTATCGGTTTCTTGCGACTGATATGGATGCGTGTCGGGAGGAGGTCTAGATCTTGTCTCTCTCTCTCTCATGACTTGATGAGCATATACAGCAGGCTGGATCCATACTGGACCCATGCTGGGATCATGCTGGGTGTTTGCTGGAAGCATGTCATCAGTCCGTTTTTTCCTGTGTCAGGATCACGAACGCTTTATTTTAAACCATCAAGCTTTAGGTCTAGCTGCCTCCAGTATTTTGGAAAACCCCTATGATCAAGAGGTTGTTCGAAGGAGACAGCTGAGGCTATCGCTTGTACAAGGGACCTTTGCCTCAAGGTTTTCAACCCAGTTAGGGTGTTTTATGGAGTTGTGTAGAGCTAAAAGACTCTTCATTTGGTAACTCTAAGACAAGCGGCCTGTTTCTTCTTAGACCTTGGAAGGAAAACACAGTTTTTCCTCCTCGACCATCAAGGGTTACAGGAGTATGCGGACAGTTGTCTGCAGACGCAGAAGATTGCATCTATCAATTAAAGACCTTATAGATCTTCTCAGGTCATTTGAGATGACTTAGAAGGGTCAGCAAAATGCTCCAGCCTAAATTTAGGATTCGTTTCTGGAATTTCGCGGTAGTGACAGATCCGAGCCTTTACACTTGGTTTTTCTTTTTAAGGCCTAACTTTGGGGACTTTCTAAATAAGTCTACTATAGTTGAGAGTCAAGTGAAGTTCAATCTTTTAGCAAGAACATGGACTTCACAATGGTTAAGCCATAGGTGCCTTGCATCCTGGATTCTTGATCATTAACAAACGTCCTTCTCATCCATGGCCTAAATCTTTCGGGATCTTTATCCTCTTGAATTTGGTTTGTGAAGGGCTGTGAAGAGTATTTTACCCGGTTAAAACGATGGAGTTTTATCGGGACAGGACCCAAGAGGTTAAGAGTCTATTCATGACACTTTGGTGCACGGTCAAGAAGCCTGCGCTATCTATGTCTAAAACGCTCTATCGTCTAGTATAGACGTTAATTACAAGAGTTCTTTCATACTGTTGTGTGACAGATCGTAACATGTCGAAAGAGTAAAGACTCATGAAGTTAGAGCTACTGTATAGGAGCTGCTGTAACTTTTAAACTAATCTGTTCTCTGCAAAGCATCGCGTATACAGCCTTGTTAAGGGGTATTCCTGTATTCGCCATGCATTTCTTAGATCGTATTCAGTCTCCTTATGAGGACGTCTACGTTTTGGATTCACTTGTAATAACGAGTGAAGTAGTATGTGAGACATTCACCACTACATTTCCCTATATTCCTAGTAACCCTGTTCTTCTCTTGGAACTGTTATATATGTTTTTATGATTGTGCGTGAAGATTGGTAGACAATCTTCCGCAATCTTTGATCTATGTGTGTGAAGATTGGTAGACAATCTTCCGCAATCTTTTGGTCATTTTGTTCCTAGAGAGTGCCTGGAACAACGGTATTAGTTGAGGTCCTGTCATGTTAAAGGTTATTGAACCGTTTGACAGCTCCTAGAGATCATCAGCCCCCTGGGTGGACCGCTGGATCTTCTAAGGATAGCAGACAAAATGAGGCAGAGCATTGCTGTCAGCTTCCTTATCAGGTGAGAACCTCTTAAGTGGTTTGCGTAACGCTTAAGTGAATTTCCAATTATGTAGCTGTCTCTAACCCACCACCAAGGGTGTCAATCAGCTATTCTTATATAACTAGCGGGTAAGTTTTATATTTAAAAATGTTATTTTCATAATAAAATAAATTTTTTAATATACTTACCCGCTGGTTATATAAATTAAAAACCCACCCTCCTCCCCTCTAGAGACCATGGGGCATGGAAAATCTGAAGAGGTTGGGTATAGTTCTACTTGTTGTACCGTGAGGGCACTAGTGTACACCTAGCATATCTGCGATAGCCTCGCAAGATTTTGGGAATTTCCTGCCGAGGCGTCAGGGACGCTAGCTATTCTTACATAACCAGCGGCTAAGTATATTAAGAAATTTATTTTATTATGAAAATAACATTTTACTACTTCTGGCAATCATTGGGAGAAGTTCGGAGCAGACCTTGGTCAGTTCTTCTTCTGAAAGAGGAGTACTTTTTTTCCTTTTTTTGGGAAACCTTCTTAAAGTTTTAGCTCCATAGACCTCTCTCCCAGTTCTAGAGAGGAGTCTAAGAGTCCGACTGTGTAGTTTGGTCTTAGCTCCGCCCCGATACTGTTCATGTATCTAATGCTTATGTAACAGTATAGTGCACTCAAGATCTGAGCCTCCTGGTTTAGGGAAGATTGGCTTCTCAAAACTCGTTCTTCCGATCTACATGTTGGATCTTCAGATAACGTTGAGCCTTTTTGAAGAATTGGATCTTCTTGTCTACAAGATGAGTATCTTCTGACACCATCTCAAAATGGGGATTCAGAGTCTAGTTTTTTCGGGCTTTTACATCTCACCTTAGTACAGTGCAAGCCATCTTGAATCTTTCTTTGAGATCCTTGATTTATCTCTGTTCATCCTAGTTTTCCTGGACCAGGGCTCGTTTCCCGGCCAGTCGGAAGCTAGAAGTTGTTATCCTTTTGTGATATTTCTTCGTCCTCTCCTTTTCATCCTCAATCATTTTGGGACAAGGAGAAGATCTTGAGTCATTATGCGTCCTTTTCGGATGCCATAAGATGCCTTCAGTGGTGGAACGATCCAGTCTATTTTGGTAGGTTCCAACCAGGAATCCTCCAGGCGTCCTCCAGGTGTCCTCCAGGCGTCCTCCAGGAGGTCTCCCCTTTTGAACAGAGGACATTAGGCCTTGGGTTGTGTTCCGTCACCTTGGCTTCGAGGTGGGAGCAACACTGGACTGTTCGCAAGTCAATGCTGATTTACCACAGCATTTGTTTTCTTTACCAAGCAGGGTGGAACTCACTCGAGTCCCTTCATGGGACGGCGAGGAGTCTTTTCTCTGGGCAAGGAGAAGAATGTATCCTTCTGTAAGGTTCATTCAGGGGGAAAAGAAATTTGGCAGACTATCTCAGCTGGAGAATGGACACTCCATCGAGAAGTTTACAAGAATCTGTGGCGACTTTAGTGACGTCCTTTTATAGAACTATTCACAGAGATACTGGAGTGGATAGTGGACTTCCTAGGAGTCTTCCTTTTAGAGTAGTTTTTCTCAGACTCCTCTCTTGGAAGGTACTTTTTATAGGAGCTTTAAAGACTTCTACCACAAGGATTTATCAATCCATATGGCAGGTTTTAGAGAATGGTTCAGAATCAACCCTGTTTTCTCTTTCAGTATCTCTACAGCTTAGTTTGCTGTTTTTCTGTTATTCCTTTGAAGGAAGTGCATTTGTGCATCCTCTTCCATCAAGGGATACAGGAGTGTGTTTACGACTGTAGTCAGGCACAGTATCATGCCTTTCGATTGATAAAGTCCTACAGGAGCTTCTCAAATTGTTTGAAACATCTAAACAACAAGGACTCACCAGTTTGGGGTCTGGATATAATCCTGAAGTTCCCTATGAGTGACAAGCTTGAGCACTTGCATTCTTCTTCATTTTTAGGACCTCACGATGAATTCTTGTTTTGTTAGTCCCACGACAACTAAAAGTATCAGTGGATTCATGCGTTTTGTAAAACGTTGGCTTTCGAGATAACAAAGCTATCTGTTCATTGCAGTTAGGCTTTCTCACCAAGAATGACCACCTTTCTCAACCTTGATCCAAGGCTTTTGAGTTTGCGACTTTCGGATATGGTTGGAGAAGGGTTGGAGAGAGTCCTGTGTCCAGTAAGAACCCTGTAGTTCTTCCTGGGCAGAATGGAAGAGTTGCAAGCAAGTCGAAAACTCTTTGGGGCTCGATTAAGTAGCCCTCGTTACAGATGTCAAGAATGTCCTTTCATTCTTCATCAAACTCTTATAGGAGAGGCTTGTGCGATTTACAGTGAGACTTGTCTCTGATTTTTCAGAAGGTCAAGACACGTGCAGTTAGTGATGTAACAACTTCAGTGGCCTTCAAGCAGAATGGATTGTTACAGAGCTTTTTGGACAAAACCTTTTGGTGGAGTAAATCTGTGTTCACTTCACACTATTTAGATCATGTCCAGACTCTTTATGAGGACAGATACACTCTGGGACCATTCGTAACAGCGAGTGCAGTACTAGGGGAGGAACCCTCCACTACGTTCCCATATCCTAATACCTTTTTCTTCTCGTGGAACTTTTATATTTTTATGGTTGTTGTGGCCCACAATCATTGATTTTAGTCAGATGTTCTATTTGTTCCTTGAGAGCGCCCCGGAACAAGGTTATGGGAAGAGGTCCTGTCACATAGAGGTTTTTAGACTGGTTTGACAGCTCCTTGAGGTCTTCAGCCCCCTGGGTGGATCGCAGGATCTCATAAGGAAAGTAGACATAATGAAAGAATTCATTGAAGTCAGCTTCCTTATCAGGTATGAACTCTCAAGTTTGTTATTAACGCTTAAGTAAAATTCCATCTATTTCAGCTGTCTCTAACCCTCCACCAAAGGTGTTAATCAGCTATATACATAACTACCAGGTAAGTCTTGTGTTTAAAAATGTTATTTTCATTATAAAATAAATTTTTGAACATACTTACCTGGTAGTTATGTATAATTAAAATCCCCTCTCCTCCCCTCTAGAGACTAGAGGCATGGAAAATATGGATATACATGGGATGGGGTCTAGATACCTCGCTAGGGGTGCACAGGTGGTACACCTGGCTATCCAATTGGCGATTGGCGCAAGTTTTGAATTTTCTGCTGTGACGTCAGGGACGTAAGCTATATACATAACTACCAGGTAAGTAAGTATGTTCAAAAATTTATTTTATAATGAAAAAAACATTTTATATTTCGATTTTGAGAATACTAATATTAATCATAGAACCTATTGTATTTTGTTTCTAGCCCTTGGCGAAGGAGTATAATCTCTCGCATCGGGCAGGTCTATTATGATTTAATGTGAAACCGTTAAAAGTGCTAGTGTTCAATGGCACGTAAAATGCCGCAGTGCAGTACAGTCAATTTACGCTTCATAGTATTCTTGACGATAGTTATTGTTTCACAATACTTGTATCCTTATTTAATATTTTGATTTTGAGAATACTAATATTAATCATATAACTTATTTGTATTTTCTTTCTAGCCCTTGGCGAAAGAGTATAATCTCTCGCAACGGGAAGGTCTATTAAGATCTAATGTGAAGTAGTTAAAGTGCTAGTGTTCAGTGTCACGTAACTTGACGCAGTGCAGTGGAGGGTGCGTTCGTTCGTGTCCGTCATACTCCTAGCCCGGGACCTCTTCCATGCTCCCCAACCCCTGGGAGAAGGAAAGTCGAAAGGCGAAGGGAGATGTCAGACCTTGATTAGCGATGGAACGTCCCCTCGAGTGATCCTGTTGACGTATCCCAGTACGCTCACCCTCGCCATTGGAAAGGCGAGGTAAAAGTGTTGTCCTCGCCGTCGGTTGACGCGAGACTGGCGTTTTACGTTTTCCCTTCCCGCTAGACAAGAGAGTTGCTCATCATGGGACCGAGTGTCGAGATTGCTCCCTCACAAGCGATCTGGACGCGTTACGGGAGGCGGCAAGGATTTTGACGCTCCCTCACAGCACGCTTAACACGTGCAGCATGCTGGATGAACCCGAGCTGAACGCATACTGTACACACGCGAGCAGGACGCTCCTCCGCGTCAGAATCGCGTACGTCATACTTCCGAGCGCGCTCTAGCGGCAAGAACGCACGCGAGCTGCAGCGCTCATGGACGCTCTTTTGCAGCGATCTGGACGCGTTACGGGAGGCGACAAGGTTCTCCCTCGCGGCATGCTGGACGTATGCTGGATGCATGCAGTCAGGATTTGTCCACACAGCATGATAGACAAACAGTTGTCTCTCCTTCGCGACTTGCTGGACGCAATACTAACGCTTCTTCGAGTCACACGGTAAACATACAGCATGCGGAATGCATGCAGCGCGCCTTAACCTCACGGCAACATGGACGCATGCTGATCGCTGCATGATAGACAAGTGGTTGTCTCTCCTTTGCAATTCTCTGGACGCGCAGCTAACGTTCCCTCGCGTCACGCTGTTAACATACAGCATGCTGAATGCACTCTTCACGCACGCGAGCAGGACTTACCCTCGCAGCGGGGGTCACGATGTTGATGCTTCCTTTCAGCATGATGGACTTATGCTGGAAGCACTGGAACATGTTTCTCCCTCGAGACTTGCAGAACGTAAACGTGATGCTTCTCACAATTGGATGGTATCCTTTACGATGTTCCTTCAGGACAGGATGAGTTCTTTATGGAAGACGATAACCGACAGGATGACGCGGTTTTGTCTACTACCCATTCGACTCAGGAGATCGATGTTCCTTTAGCCGAAGTTTTAGAGGACGAATCTCAGGATTTGCTGCAGACAGCTGACTTTAAAAAGCTACTGACAGTTTTAACATCTCTGTATCCAGAGGACTTACTCAGCCTATGCCTCAGAGCCCGCCCTCTCAGTTTTTGAAGGGCAGACCCCGAAAAGCATCCTCCTTCAAGAAGATGGTTCTTGTTAGATCAGTTAAGAGAGCTTTCTCAACTCTCAACCAATGGATGTCCAAGAGGAAGGATCTAGGGAAGACCTCCTTTTCCTTTCCTCCAACTAGACTGGCCTCCAGATCTAGTATGTGTTATTCGACTGGGGAAGTTCTCTGTTTGGGAGTGCCTGCCTCCTCCCAAGGAGACTTCTCCAGACTTGTTGACTCCTCACGCAGGTCAGCCATGAGCAAGTCAAAGATTATGTGGTCCAATTCTGAAATTGACCATCTGCTGAAGGGAATTTTTAGGACAATAGAAGTCTTCAGCCTTATGGACTAGACTCTCAGAGCTCTCTCAGAGGCCACAGACCCTAAGAACGAGGCTCAGATACATCTGCCTGTCTGGATAAGGCCGTGAGGGATGGCTCCATCAAACTTTCTGCCCTTTTCACGGCAGGAGTTTTTTAAAAGAGGGCTATGCTTTGTTCCTCCTTGTTCAGAGATCTGAATTTTTATTTGCTTCGTTGGGTAATCATCTTTTCCCTCCGGACTTAGGGAAAGATTTGTCGGCAGCTTTGGCACAACAGGCTACGCAAGATCTTATCTCTAGGAATGCTAAGAAAGTCCTCCCAGCTAGCTTTTTAGCAAGGAAACAAAAGGAGGCTCCTCCCAATCGTCAGCCCCTTTGTAGGAGAGCCCCTTCAAGGGGAACTCTGAGGATTACGGCTGGAGGTCAAGCTCGCAGATTCCCAAGACAGCAAACCAAGTCAAGGAAGTGAGACATGCAATCTCCAGACACTAGTGGGAGCCAGCCTTTCCCACTTTTTGGCGAGAGTGGAGCCAAAGGGAGCCGGACATCTGGACGATCAAAGTCCTCGAGGAGGGATACAAGATCCCCTTCCTGAGAATGCCTCCCATGTCGTTGATACCCTTAGAGTTGACAACAACCCACTCGGAACAAGGCAGCAGCTCTTCAATAGCAAGTGAACCTTATGCTGTCGAAATCATCCATAGAAGTGGTAGAGGACACCTCCTCGGAGGGGTTTTTACAACAGACTTTTCCTAGTTCCGAAAAGCCCGGGTGGATGGAGACCTGTTCTGGATGTCAGTCCATTGAACAAGTTCGTCAGCATAATAAAATTTGCCATGGAAAATTCAGCATCAGTCCTTGCAGGCGCCAGACAGGGAGACTGGATGGTGTCATTGAATCTGCAGGACGCGTATTTCCATATCCCGATACACCCAGACCACAGAAAATTTCTAAGGTTCGTGTTCCTCAAGACCACTTATTAGTTCAAAGCACTCTGTTTTGGACTGAGCACGGCTCCCTACGTTTTTATCCGGGTGATGTCCAACTTGGCTCGCTGGCTTCTTCTAAAGGGAGTAAGGTTTTCTTTGTACCTGGACGACTGGCTACTCAGAGCAGAATCACAAGTAAAGTGCCTGGAGGCTCTTCAAATGATAATGTCCTTAACGCAATAGTTAGGCTTGATGGCAAACCTGGCCAAATCTCGACTAACACCCTTACAGAATATCATTTATCTGGGGATGAGAATCAGTTCAGATCGCGCACAAGGCGTGCCGGAAATGTCGCAAGGACTTTCCCCTGGTGTTCACCCGACTACGGTTGACGATCTCTCGCAGCGATCAGTACACGGTTCAGTTTGCGCACATGGCGCGCATCAAGTGTCTGATCTGTCTGAAATAAAGAGGTCGATTTTGTCCCTGTTTTGATGCATACGATTCTCGAACAGGGGTCTGTGGGTAGAGTCTCAGAGGAAATGACACATAAATATCAAAGAGCTAGTGGCCATTCACCTAGCCCTCAGTCACTTTCAGAAGGAAGTCCGAGGAATCCGAAAACCCATCAACTGTGGTTTTACCTAGTGAGGAGTCTGTGGGGTTACCTTAAAAGGATACCAGCTCGTCCCTGTGTGTCGGCACTGTTGACCAGCACGGGGAAGGTCAAGAGGAGAACCTCAAGGATTTCCCTCCCCTCTGGGATCGGAAGGCAATTGAGGTTACTCTCAATCTAGACTCTCCTCCATCCTAAGATCCAGGGCTCGTAACGTCAGTGGCGTTGCTATGTCCCTGACGTTCAAGAAACTACTCTGTGGCGCAGGTACTTTAAGGGGGCATGTCGAACGTCAATCGACCTTCACGGCCCACTACCTGCAAAGACGTAACCCACAGGAACATGGTGACCTTTTCCATTGGTCCTGTGGTGGTTGCACAACAAATGGTCTAAACACCTCAGGCTCCTTGATGGACAAGTAGCAGAG
Organism: Palaemon carinicauda; assembly: GCF_036898095.1. Classification (NCBI taxonomy): domain Eukaryota; kingdom Metazoa; phylum Arthropoda; class Malacostraca; order Decapoda; family Palaemonidae; genus Palaemon; species Palaemon carinicauda. The sequence continues at coordinate 186,290,810 of NC_090725.1, forward strand.
GGTTTAGGGCTGAGCTACCTGGATTAGTCTGGGGTGAATGAGTAAAAATGCCTGGTTCCTTTCTTCCTTTCACCTTCTCCCCTCTGGGGAAAACAGCTCTGTAAGCCTCATCATAGCTGACCTCACCTCACTGCAGGTAAGACCCATTTCCCTTGTGCCTCCTAAGTATAGAAGAATACTTTGTTACGTCCCCAATACCTTTTTGAGGGAGGGTATTGGGTAAATCTTTAAGAACAATAGGTTTTGTACTTGAGTCCCTATGTTAAAGACAAGCCACACTGTTAGTTCCACTCACACACAAGCTTCCGCAGGCCGCTATCAGTGCATTACCTCATATCGGCACGATTTTAGCGAGGGTAGGGTCCCTTCTACTATCGATCACTGGTCGAAATAGAGAGGACCCCGGGTCATGACCAAGGCCAGTTGGTGAGGACTTCCTCCCTCCTAAGAGTAAGTCATCCTATAAATAGCGGAGGGTTTGTATCTATGCCGGAACAAATAACAAATTTGTAAGTAATTTGTATTTTTCCTAGTATACAAGCCTGGAGCTATCTATACAAATTGGCCCGATACCCTGTCCCTCGAGAAATCCTGCCATAAGACAAAGTGGTTACTCAGCCGAGAAGTGTGAATGAGCGGGGTAGCCAGTCTACCCCAACCCCCACCCGCTAACTAGCGGATGGGGTAGTTATCCCTCACTAAAATTATCATGGCTCGTCTTTCAGCTATGCCGAAAGTATATCCTATACAGTGGAACCCCTACCCACGAATGTCCTAACATACGAATTTTCCAATATCCGAAGTAAAATTCGACTAAATTTCTGTCTCGACACCCGAAGTGTTGCTCCAACATACGAAGTAAACATTACGTGTACGCGTGGAATTTTCTCGAAAGCGTCCAGCGTCGTTTGTTGTTGAAGCCGCTAGACGGCAGCACATCGGAGGGACGCCAATCGAGCGTCATCTTGATCAGTCCTCTCATCTCTTGTGTGCATCGTGTGGTTGTCCTCTATTCGCTCAGTTTTAACAATTTTTTATCTTCCCTTTTCACATGTTGTTTTCTGTGTTCCGTAATCATGGGTCCTAAAAAGCTTAGTTTCGGTTCAGGAAGTAGTAGTAGTGGTGAGAAAAGGAGGAAGTCTATGCTTTCATTAGAATTGAAGCAAGAAATAATAGAAAAGCATGAGCGAGGTGTACGTGTTAGCGATCTGGCTAAACAATATGGCCGGAATATGTCTACTATCTCGACGATCATAAAACAGAAGGCAGCCATTAAAGCAGTGAAACCTTCAAAGGGGATCACGATTATTTCCAAACGTCGTAGCCCTACCCTTGAAGAGATGGAACGACTTTTGTTAATATGGATCAAAGACAAGGAGATTGTTGGCGATACGATCACGGAAACGATCATTTGTGAGAAGGCCAGCGCTATCTATAGTGACTTGAAGGCGGCGCGCTCTCGGGGTGACGCGGGGGAGAGTTCAGCCGATCCTACGACGGAGGAATTCAAGACGTCTCGAGGTTGGTTCGAGAAATTTAGGAAACGGACCGGGATTCATTCAGTTGTTCCTCATGGAGAAGCTTCGAGTTTGGACACCAAGGCTGCTAAAGACTTTGTTAAAAAGTTCGAAAGCATCGTGGCGGAGGAAGGTTACGTAGAGCAGCAGGTGTTCAACTGTGATGAAACCGGTCTGTTTTGGAAAAAGATGCCTAGTCGAACGTATATTACCGCCGAAGAGAAGAAAATGCCTGGGCATAAGCCAATGAAGGATCGTTTGACTCTTGCGCTTTGTGCCAACGCCAGCAGGGACTGCAAAATAAAGCCGTTATTGGTTTACCATTCTGAAAACCCTAGGGCATTTAAAGCACATAGAATTAATAAAGACCTGCTACATGTTCTATGGCGTTCTAATTTTAAGGCTTGGGTTACTAGGCATATCTTTGTGGAATGGGTAAACATAGTTTTTGGCCCTGCTGTCAAGAAGTATCTTCAGGAGAGGAATTTGCCTTTGAAGTGCTTGCTTTGTTTGGACAATGCACCCGCTCACCCCCCCGGACTCGAAGATGATATCATCGACGAATAGAAATTCATCAAGGTGTTGTATCTTCCACCGAATACCACCCCTATCCTCCAGCCCATGGACCAGCAAGTCATCTCTAATTTTAAGAAGCTGTACACCAAGCACTTATTTAAGCAGTGCTTTAATGTCACGCAAAGCACCAACTTAACTGCGTGAATTTTGGAGGAGCCACTTTAATATCGTGCACTGCTTAAAGATCATTGATCAGGCTTGGGAGGGAGTAACTCGTCGGACCCTGAATTCTGCTTGGAAGAAGTTTTGGCCTGATGCTGTTGCTCCCAGAGATTTCGAAGGTTTTGGCCCCGAGAATGAACCTGTGGTTGCTGCCGAGGAAGACGTCGAAGAGATTGTATCCCTTGGCAAGTCCATGGGTCTGGAGGTGGATGAAGATGACATCACCGAACTCGTCGATGAGCATCATGAAGAGCTCACCACCGAGAAACTCAAGGAGCTGCAAGCCATGCAGCATGATGAGTCCCAAGCGCAGTTGAGTGAGTCGGAGGAGATCGAGGAGGTAGGCCAAATCTTAGGTACTGCAGAAATAAAACAGATGTTGGCATATTATCAACACGTTGATTTCATCGACAAGCATCACCCACAGAAACTTCAGGTTTGTTGTTGCGCAGTTCGATGATGTTTTCTTAACGCATTTTAGAAAAATCCTCAAAAGCCGTACCAAGCAACTTTCACTCGATAGTTTCTTTAAAAAATCTTTAAAACGGTCTAGTGATCATGATGAAAAGAAAGAAAGTGAAGCAAAGAAAAGGAAGACCGAATCGAGTGAAAGTGATGAAAATTAAAAATAAGAAAAGAAAATATGTAAAAAAAAATTTAAAATTATAAAAATGAAAAAAAAAAATAAGCTAAGTTAAGTTAAAGTTCACGTAGTAGTGTAAGTTATCGTACACGTTATCATTCAAAGTCACCGTCCCTACCTCCTCGCTGATCTTCCGTCTCCTCCTGCTTAGCAGTTCCTACACTTGCGCTGGCCTGTCGCTAAGGTAAAGTGTTACATTAAAACCCCTTTTTTATTTATTTTTTCATTATTATTATTCTCTTTTTTGGTTTGAAATATGTATTTATTATACAGGTATTGTATTAATGTAATGTGTAATTATGTGTAGCCATTTATTAAGAATTTATTATGGGTTTTTAGGCTGAGGAACGAATTAAATAAATTACCATGTATTCGTATGGGAATATTTGCTCCAACATACGATCGTTTTAACATACGAAGCAGTTTCTGGAACGAATTAAGATCGTATGTAGAGGTATCACTGTAAATAGCTCCAGATTTGTATACTAGGAAAAATACAAATTACTTACAAATTTGTTATAATTACTGTTGAATTATATGGCATACTAACCGCTATTAAGAAAATAGCGTGAAAAGAGGAGGGCAATTTTACCATTTATAGTGTTTCAAAAAGCTTTTGAAGGTGTAAATTCTACCAACCCTTTAGTTTTAAAGATTTTAGTGTGGATTTTAATTATTGACCCGAAAGGTATAACAGTTCGATTTTGCTGGGTTCCGGCACACGTAGGTGTGTCTGGAAATGAAGTAACAGATTCACTGGCAAAGAGTGCTGTAGCCGAGTTGCTGCCAAGAAGGTATCCCATTCTCTGTAATGATTTTTTACTAGCAATTAAGAACTTAATTTATAACAATTGTCAAAGCATTGGGATAGTTTAACCGAAAATAAGATGAGAGAAATTGCGATTGTTATATCCCCTTGGAAGTTTGATGGGATGCCCCGAAAATTGGAAACTACTCTTTATCGTCTCCGCATTACGCATGCTCAGATGACACACGAGTTTCTGCCGGCTGGTCAACACCAACCATATTGCGATGACTGTTTGATACCCTTGACAGTGAGGCATTGTTGACTGAATGCCCCACTTATAGCACAGAGAGAAATAGATATCTGTTTGAGGCTCTGGGTGAGGATGGCAGGTTCATCCTTGCCAAGATCCTTGGACATGATGTGTCGTACAATGCTAGTGGCCTTTTTAAATTTATATCAGAAGCAGGTCTTCTTAATGCTTGTTAATTTTTATAACATATATAATTTTCTGGTTTTAATTGAATATTCATTTAATCTTTATTTATAATAAACGATATCGGTGTCAATGACCGATGTCAGGATGCCAGAGAACTTCAAATCATTCATTCGTTCATTCATTGCCAATCGGAGACGAAGAAATACAAACTTTTATGTCATTCATAGGAAAGAGGATATCTCGGTTTTGAACGTTTATCAACATTCTCCAACCGAGTTCCAAACACAGCTAGTAATTCGGAGTACGCCTATATGATCGTCCACTTCCCTGCTCTTGTGTTATGAATCCGTAGATGGACTTATACATACATTACCTGCCCAACAATATATTGAAGATACGTCTCAATTATACCTTTCCGAAGGAGTTGTATGCGATCGGTCGTTACCGACCGCTCTCTTCCCCGAAAGCGATTGCTAAGGAGATTCGCTATAATAACATCTTCCTCTAAGAAGTACTGGCTACCTAGGTTTACGGATTTGTAACATACTTATTCAAGCTACTCCCATTGGATTGGTGGTAGTTGGAGGACAAGATTTTCCCCCCGATTCATTGTAGGTGTTTGCAACTGGTTGCATGTCTTGACATTAAGCTGAGATGTTACTTGCTATGCATTCTCTAGACCCCTCAGGAGGAACCAAGGAGAATAGACTTTTCGCTAGAGGGTCAAAGTCGTTTGTTCCACTCGATGGAACTTACTAAGCCTTAGGGGGCTAGACAACAGGCAGAATCCCGGGGTATTGTTGACCACCATACTGGGTATTGGTTGATAAGGTAGTCCAGATCCCTTCCCATTTTCTGATGATTGGGGGGGGGGGTTCCTTCCCCTCAAGTGAGGTGCTGGTACAACCTGTCTCCCGGGGTCTTAATAGTCTTTTATGAACAAATGTCTCCTCTTGTAGGAGTACAAAATGTTACCCACCAGGCTGCTGCGGGATACAGTTCGTACGAAAATACCCTGGTCCATCCTACTTGGGCGTGAACACAGACTCTAGTTTCTCAAAGAAATCTTGTACGGTGTTGCGCACCCATCACGGAGCAAAGTTGGCAGACGAACTCACTGGGCTGACCAAGAGACGCGTCTCACTTCTTCTACACGTAGTGCTCTATTGGCCGAGTCTTTCCATCAAGATCCGAACACACAAAAAAGCATTGTCTGGAATGAAGGCGAGTGCTCTGTCGCGTTATCTTGGCAAGCCGAGAAGGGCACGAATGGGTAGATCTGTTGCCTCTGAGAACTGGGAAAGGTGCACAAACCAGTGTGCAGTTACAGCTCTCACCTTGCGAGTGCGCGTTCCCAGTTGGGTGAACTAGAAGGAGCGCGCTTTACCAGTTTTTGCCCCATGATCGCAAACACACTCCTTGCAAGCACACAGGTAGCAATTACCTGTAAGAACTGATGAAGACTCCCTTTTCTAGCTCTCACCTGGCGAACACACGCTCCCAGAGGGACAAACTGGAAGAGCTGCGCAAGGCAGCGCACCTACTACCCCACGCTTGCCTTTACAAAGAGGAATGGCTGGTAGCTTCCCCTTCACAGATTGACCATCCAGAGACTGTTCCATCTTTGGTCAACACCACACTAGGCAAGGTCTGTCAGGGGATTGAGTACCGGCAAATTGTTAGTACCAGTGGCAAAACCGCTGGGGCATCTAACATCCCTCAAGAAGTTAGGGCCCCAGGGCTGTCTCCACATACGGTCTATACAGTGAGAGCTGATGACCTTCTGGTCTCAGCACAGAGACCCACCGAATGCCCTTGTACCGGTAGGAGCTGAACAGAAGAGAGACCCGAGTTGGTGGGTATTAGACGCCAACCTCCTCAGAGGAGCATATCTTCTTTCTCCTCCCCTGGATTTGTCGATCTTCACAGACGCATTAGAAGAAAGGGGGTGGTTGCGGCTCATCTGTTACACATGTCGACATACGTACTTTGGTCCGAATACGAAAGGTGGTGCCACACCTCCTGGAAATGAGGGCAGCCTACTTGACCCTCAAGTACTTTTATCGGCTCCTTTCAAGGCATTACGTAGTGCTGATGAGTAACAACACTACAGTGGTGATCCACTTAAAAAACAAGGAGATTCCTTTACAATACACCCACCTATACCTGCTAGCTATGAAAATCCACAGGTGGACGGAAGAAAATTTTGTAGCCTTCTTTAACAGCCCACTTCATCCCAGGCAAAAAGAACGTGCTGGCAGACAATCTGAGTAGGAGGACTCTGATAGCTGGCTCCGAATGGACGATCGACCTGTCCACAACGTCCCTCAGCTGGAACTTCTGGTGTACTGCTCACCAGTACCGAACCCACAAGCGTTTCAGGTAGGACGCTTTTCAACACCCGTAGGACAAGTTGGATGTCTATGCATCCCCCCCCCCCTTTCTGCCTAGTAAGGAGGCTATTGATCAAGGTAGGGGCATCGCGAAATCTAGCAATGACTCTTATAGCTATGCTGTGGCAACATGCACAATGTTTACTGGACCCTCTGCATCTGCTCACAGAGGCACCAAGAGAGCTCCCTTTAGTTCCCGAGTTACTCAGACAACCACATGTGAAGATTTTCCACCAAGCGATACCATCACTACCTCTTCACACCTGGAGGCTATCCAGTAACTAATCGCAAAGAGAGGCTCTTTGAAGCCATTTGCTAGGGGCCTGGCAAGATACCTCCGGCAGTCGTCGTCTACAGTGTATCAGGTGAAGTGGTCTGTCTTTTGCAGTGGGTGTCATGGACAAGGTTCTCTCCACTGAGTGCCTATACAGCATTCCAGCAGTAGCAAAGTTTTTACTGTCCCTCAGGGAGGCAAAACTCTACTCGGTGTCAGGGGTGAAAGGCTTTCATTCAGCCTTGGACGTTATCTCCGAACTGAATGGAGTTAAAATTTCCTCCTCGACGGAATTGTCACTCCTCATATAGAACTTGGAGCATTCCTGCCTTCAGTCAGAAGTTAGATGGCCTCTTTGGAACGTTGTCAAGGTCTTACGTTCACGGAAAGGAACCCCTTATGAACCTTTACGTCAAGCCTTGCATAAGGAATTACTTTACTTACTTTGATGGCTGCTTTTCCGGTCCCATACAGCAGGGGAACCCCACTCTCTACAGGACCTCTACTGTTGTTTTACCTTGTTCGTTCAGAGTATTTAACGTTTCATATTGCGTATTGTTCATTTACTGTTAAACCGTCGCTGTTGCAAAAAATATGCTAGTGTTTGTTCTAGGAGGTTTGTAGATTGTTACAAAGGATATTTTTCTGTTTTTTGGCCTAGTTTATTTCTGTAAATTATATTCAAAGCTTGTTACACTAGTTCTTTTCAACATTTTGAGATTTGAGTAACTTTTATGAATGAAGAGTCCGATACACCCACCAGACCTACCTTCTCTCGGTATGTGAAAGAAGGCGTGTGTGGGGGATGTCATTTCAGTGATCTTTGCCTTATCCAAGTTATTTAACCATGTTTCAGATAATGCTAGTATATCCAAATATTTCTCGTTTATCAATTTTAAATATTTAACTTAGCCGGTGAATATATAATAGCTGCAACTCTGCGGCTCGACAGAAAACATACTAAAAAAACTCGCGAGCGATCGCTATGAAGGTTGCGGGTGTGCCCACCAGCGCCAACTGTCGGCCAGATACCACTCTTGTATGTAAACAAAACCTTCAATTCTTCTCTGTCGACGTTGACGACAAGACGTATCAATACTCGCTGTAGAACCTGGAGTTTTCTCAACATATTTGGTGAAGTACTTCATTTTGGTTTGAGCTTTCGCAGGTGTTTTATCTTCATCTTAAATCTTGAACTCGTTTTTGGATAGATTTAATTTTTGATGACAAAGAGAGTATGGACTTTCTTTGACTTTTAAATGGCCGACCCTTCCCTTAGACGGAAGTGTGTTTAGGCTTTTAGCAATTATCTTATCACGTTATAAATTAATTATAGATTTTCCTCTATATATTTTATATCTCACCGCCTTTATTAGGCCTCTTCGATTAACTTTCCATTTATAATAAACATAAAAATAAATTTTAATGATTTGTTTATATGCGACCTTTCCTGAGAGTAGGCGGTCCTAACTTGGAAACCGAAGTTAAACAACGTTGAGCCCTTTCAATCGTAAATAGCTTTTAAAGAGCTAATGATTTAAAACTTTTTAAATGAATATTTTTTAATAGATATTTTATGAAAGATTTTCTTTGAATAGTCTTCGTACTGTTTCAAAGATGAACTAACGTTTAGTTTATTTATGCTACGCAGTTTGCGCTCTATCGTTACGATAGAGAGAGTGAGTATCACGGTTTCACTTTGCAGAAAGAGTAAATCGATTCTGACGTTTTGTTCATTCTTCTTTCAAAGCTTAAATGTTTTAAATTCTATTTTAAAGGAACTTTTTAATTGAAAAACCTTTCAGTTTTTTCCTTTGGTCAAATAACATGTTTTTTTGACGAAACGTAAGTGGGCTCTTCTCTTAGGTGCGAAATCAAGAGAGAGAGAGAGAGAGATAGAGACGGAGGGAGAGAGAGGAGAGAAAACGTTCCGTTCAAGCGGGTAACGTTGTTCTCGAGTTACTCTCGTCCCTAGTCTCTGTACGGGGAGAAAGGATAAAACGTTTTTAGTTTTTTATTCACGTCCCCAGGCAATGCTCGGTGAGAGATTGAAAACGTAGTTTTGAATGAACTAGTGTTTAGTCTCTTCCCCAGCCACTGATTTTTTTTATCTTAAAATATGTCTACTGTTTTTTGCTGGTATTAATGTGCTTGCATTATACGACTGATTTCGCAATTACAGTACTACCTTTTGATGAGGGTAGAATTGCATGCTTCAGGTAGAAATCAGTAAAAGTTTCTATTTCAGTGAAATAAGTGCAAAACAGAAAATCGTAGTGATAAAGTGATATTGCGCAAAGTGTTATCAGTGTTGCGACCGAGGGTTCGTCTGTTCGTGCCTGTCGTTCGCCTAGTCCGGGACCTCTTGCAAGCTCCCAAGCCCAGGGGAGAAGTAATGTCGTACGACTTATGGGTTCGAGAGGCCTTGATCAGCGAACAGACGTTCCCTCTATGGTATCGGGTGTATCTTACCAAGATCACCCCTACCATAAGGCGAGAGAGACGATTTTCTCCTCGTCATCCGAAGGCTTTTCGCATAAGAAACCTGAAACAAGGTTTCGAGGCCCTTAAGCGAAAGTCAGTCCTTTCAGGACAGGTCCAGCGTCCTGGTTGTAGCCATTAGGACAGCTCTGACCCTATGCAGTCATCGGAAGACTGCTCGCCGCCTAACAAAAGCGTAACACAGACTCCGAGAGTCTTTTTGTTGGCAAGGTTTTGCGGTCACAGATGTTACCCTTGTCTCTTACCGCTACCATTTCCGTTGATCCTAAATGGGTCGTACGGCAAGACATGCAGAATAAGCTTGCCTCCCTTATGGAAGACTATTCTGCCGATAAGTCCGTTGAGCCTAGCCGTTTATCTCATCGAGATCCTGGCTTTCAGCCACCCTAACGTTCCTTTGTGCGTCCTGTTGACGTTGGCGTAGCTAAGTCACGTCAGTCAGGTTGTTTAGAACCACACTCGATGCGGTCTCGTGTGGATTTTCAGCCACATTTGGACGTTAGGCCACTTGCTGATGCTCCTGTTGACGTTCAGGACGTTCGCTAGCAATCGGTGTTGACTTGTTTTGACGCTGAGCGTCAACCTCCGCATTCTAGAGTTGTTTTGACTGCTCAGTCTAGGCGGTCAAAGCAGTCTCGAGTGGACGCTGTGCGTCCTCACGCACCTGTTGTTGTTGACAGTTCACAGACTGTCAAGCAGTTACATGACGTTGCGTCCTGGTCTCTCGCACCTGTTGTTGTTGACAGTTCACAGACTGTCAAGCAGTTACATGACGTTGCGTCCTGGTCCGCTACTAATGCACCAGTGCGTGTGGACTCTGCTTGTAAAGCATTGCCACCACGGTAGGTCTCTCCCTTGCTTGAGACTCAGCTATTATCGGACAAGGTTCCTTCAGATGAGGAAGTTGCTGTTCCCCCTCCTACTGATATTCCCTTGAGGACTCTGTCAGACGGAGAGGAGCCTAAAGCTGCTTAGCCCTCTATGGACTTTAAATAAATCATGCTGATTTTTAAGGATCTTTGTCCGGATCTTTTTGTAACTGCTGCTCCTCGTTCGCCTAAACGTCAGAGCTTACACTAGGCCTAGCTACTTCGAAGCCGTTGTTTTATAAGCTAGTGCTCTCTCTCTCTCCTAGAGAGCTTTACGTTTGCTAGGCGACTGGTTTATCACCAGGAGGAGTTTGGGGGATACAGCCTTTGCTTTCCCTTCTTTTAAACTGGCTTATAGAGCGAGAGTCTGATATGACACGAGAGAAGTTCTCGGCTTGGGAGTTCCTGCCTCTGCCCAGATAGACTTCTCAAACCTCATAGACTCTCCCTGGCGCCTGGCCATGAGACGCTCCAAGATTTTACAGGTCAACTTCACAGCTGTTTTCGAGCGTTTGAAGTTTTGCTGTACAATTATGTCATGCATAAACAAGGCTTTCAGGGATGGCTCCAATGATCTGACAGCCACGTTCTCTGCAGGAACAAGTCCCTCAGGGATGGCTCCATGATTTGGCAGCCATGTTCACTGCAGGAGTACGTAAGAGGCAAGTGCGCTCAATGTGTTCATTGTCAAGACAAACTTCACGATGAAGTCTACCAGGCTGTCTTGACAGCATTTATGGAAGGCGACTGGATGGTCTCTCTCGACCTTCAGGAGGCATACTTCCACATTCCTATACACCCGGATTCCCAACCGTTTCTGAGGTTTGTTTACAGGAATGTGGGGTACCAGTTTCGAGCTATCGGGGATCCGAGCCTCCCTGTACTTGGACGACTGGCTTCTCAGAGCATCGTCCAGCCTTCGCTGTCTGCAGGATCTACATTGGACGTTGAGTCTGGCCAGGGAGTTGGGACTTGTGGTCAACCTAAAAGTCCCAACTGATCCCATCCCAGATTATTCTATTTTTGGGGATGGAGATTCGCAGTCAAGCCCTGCTCGAAGTCCAACTAATGCTGAAAAGAAAACGTTTATTCAGTCAGGAGTTGGAACAGTCTCGTAGGGACTCTCTGATCCCTGGAGCAGTTTGTCTCACTAGGGAGACTACCCCTTCTGCCTCTCCGGTTCCATCTAGCCTCTCACTGGAACTAGGACAAGACATTAGAGACGGTATCATTCCCAGTCTCCGAACCAATAAAGGCATGCCTGAAATGGTGGGACAGCAATATCAGTCTGAGAGAGGGACTATCCCTAGCAGTCAAGAACCCAAACCACGTGTTGTCCTCAGACGCGTCGGATTTGGGTTGGGGTGCGACCCTGGACGGTCGGGAATGCGCGGGTCTGTGGACCTCAAGTCAGAAGAGCATGCACATCAATGGCAAGGAGCTATTAGCAGTCCACTTGGCCTTGATGATATTAGGAAGCGTCTTCGAAACTAAGTGGTAGAGGTCAACTCAGACAACACCACAACTTTGGCGTACATCTCCAAGCAAGGAGGCACACACTCCTTCACGCTGCTCGAGATCGCAAGGGACCTTCTCTTATGGTCTAGAATTCGAGGCATCTCCCTGTTGACGAGATTCATCCAGGGGGACTTGAACGTCTTGGCAGACTGTCTCAGTCGGAGGGGTCAGGTGATACCCACGGAATGGACCCTCCACAAGGACGTGGGCAAGAGTCTTTGGGCTTCTTGGGGTTAACCAACCATAGACCTCTTTGCCTCCTCGTTGACCAAAAGGTTACCAATCTTTTGCTCTCCAGTCCTAGATACAGAAGCAATCTACATAGACGCATTTCTACTGGATTGGTTTTTTATGGACTTATATGCATTCCCACCATTCAAGATAGTCAACAAGGTACTGCAGAAGTTCGCCTCTCACGGAGGGACAAGGTTGACGTTGGTTGCTACCCTCTGGCCCGCGAGAGAGTGGTTCACCGAGGTACTTCAATGGCTGGTAGACTTTCCAAGAAGTCTTCCTCTAAGGGTAGATCTGTTACGTCAGCCCCACGTAAAGAATGTCCATCAAAGCCTCCCCGCTCTTCGTCTGACTTCCTTCACACTATCGAAAGACTCTCAAGACCTAGAGGTTTTTCGAAGGAGGCAGTCAGTGCGATTGCAAGAGCTAGGAGAGCTTCTACCATTAGAGTATACCAGTCGAAGTGGGAAGTCTTTCGAGACTGGTGCAAGTCAGCATCTGTGTCCTCGTCCAGTACCTCTGTAGCCCAAATCGCAGATTTTCTTTTACATCTGAGAAAGGTTCGCTCCCTTTCAGCTCCCACGATTAAGGGCTACAGGAGCATGTTGGCTTCGGTCTTTCGACATAGAGGCTTAGATCTTTCCAACAATAAAGATCTCCAAGATCTCCTTAAGTCTTTCGAGACCTCTAAGGAACGTCGTTTGGCAACTCCTGGATGGAACTTAGACGTGGTCCTAAGGTTCCTCATGTCAGACAGGTTTGAGCCATTACATTCAGCCTCCCTGAAGGATCTCACCCTCAAGACACTTTTCCTAGTGTGCTTGGCTTCGGCTAAAAGGGTCAGTGAACTTCATGCCTTTAGTAAGAACATCGGCTTTTCTACAGAAAAAAGCCACTTGTTCACTTCAACTTGGTTTCCTGGCCAAAAATGAACTGCCTTCTCGTCCTTGGCCTAAATCTTTTGATATTCCTTGCTTATCAGAGATCGTAGGCAACGAACTGGAAAGAGTATTATGTCCTGTTAGAGCTCTTAAGTTCGATTTAGCTCGTACTAAGTCATTACGAGGGAAATCTGAGGCATTATGGTGCTCAGTTAAGAAACCTTCATTGCCTATGTCAAAGAATTCTTTGTCATATTTTATCAGATTTTTTTTTAATACGAGAAGCTCATTCTCACTTGAATGAGAAAGACCGATGTTTGCTTAAGGTTAAGACGCACGAAGTTAGAGATATAGCAACCTCCGTGGCCTTCAAGCAAAATAAATCTCTGCAAAGTATTATGGACGCGACTTCTTGGAGAAACAAGTCAGTGTTCGCGTCATTTTACTTAAAAGATGTCCAGACTCTTTACGGGGACTGCTACACACTGGGTCCATTCGTTGCAGCGAGTGCAGTAGTGGGTGAGGGTTCTACCACTACACTTCCCTAATTCCAATATCCTTTTAATCTGTCTCTTGAAATGTTTTTAATATTGTTGTATGGGTTGTTCGGAAGGCTAAGAAGCCTTTCGCATCCTGATTGATTTGGCGGGTGGTCAAAGTCATTTCTTGAGAGCGCCCAGATTAGGGGTTTGATGAGGTCCTGTTGTATGGGTTGCAGCCCTTGATACTTCAGCTCCTGGGAGTCTGTCAGCATCCTAAGAGGATCGCTGGGCTCCGTGAGGAAGACAGACTTACAAGGCAGAGTAATCGTCTAAGTCAACTTCCTCACCAGGTACCTATTTATTTTGGTTTTGTTATATTGATAACTGCCAAAATGAAAAAACTCTTAGCTTATACGTTGTAAACATAATTAACTCTGGTCTCTACCCACCTCCTTGGGTGTGAATCAGCTATTATATATTCACCGGCTAAGTTAAATATTTAAAAATGATATTTTAATTATAAAATAAATTTTTGAATATACTTACCCGGTGAATATATAAATTAAATGACCCTCCCTTCCTCCCCAATAGAGACACAGCGGGACGAGAAGAATTGAAGGTTTTGTTTACATACAAGAGTGGTATCTGGCCGACAGTTGGCGCTGGTGGGCACACCCGCAACCTTCATAGCGATCGCTCGCGAGTTTTTTTAGTATGTTTTCTGTCGAGCCGCAGAGTTGCAGCTATTATATATTCACCGGGTAAGTATATTCAAAAATTTATTTTATAATTAAAATATCATTTCTCGAATTTGAATAGTCTTATTACCTACAGATTGTATATTTACATAGCCACAGTTTATGACATCCTTAGTAACCATTATCAGTATTTTCTGCTAGTCTTTTGAATTCTAAGTCATAAGCTTTGCAGTCTCTAGAATTTACTATGTGGTCACTTGGTTTGTTTAACTTTGTGCAGTTTATACACTTTGACATTTGCGAATTACACTCCTTGGTGGAATGTTTTCCTGAACATTTCATGCAGACTTTATCATCATTCTTAGACTTGCAATCTTTTTCATACCTCTGACAGTGGTAGCAGGTGATCACTTGGTACCTATCACGTATGTTATAAATACCCATCGTAACGTAACTTTGTCCCCATTATCATGAATAGCCCTCCGAACTTCAGGATCACATTTCAGCACATAGTGAGTGGTCCCCCCAAGGCATTTTTCTTCAGGATTACACTTATCTTCTTTTCTATATTTTGGATTTGATCCAGGCAGCGATTTCTTTGAATCAAGTTATTTACTACATCATCTTCATCATTGTACACATTGTATTTCATTGTATTTCATTATTTTTGGTTTTAGTTTTCCGATTTTTCTCGTTTCAGTGTTAGCAACCAATGTCTGAATTTTGTTAGCAGCCTCTTTTCTGAACAATTAGTTGTTCCGTAACCGAAATACAAACCACGCTATTTACAAAGGGTTATTACTTTTAGCGTAGCTGAAATGGCGAGCCATTAGAATTTAACGAGGGTGTATTACCCCCCGCGCTAGTTAGCGGGGGGGTAGGGGAGTGGTAGCTAGCTACCCCTCCTCCCCCTCATACACACGTGAATACTCACTTTCACTTTTGGCTCGGACTGTGACAGACGTCTCTGTCTTGGTCCTCGCTTGGCAGCCATTGTCTGTTTTGTCTTTACTTAATCGCTTACTTTTCTTTTACTCAATATATATGTAAACATGTTTTCATGTTTGTATATATATTTGAGTATAGAAATAAGTAAGTTTCCTTTTCAGATGTGTGTGTGTAGTGTACGATATCTACATGGAGGCCTCGGCAGTTAGGCCACCACGGCGTATTTTATGGGTGGCGATCGAGTTTGACTTATGTCTTTCTCTCTCTCTCTCTCTCTTGAGGTCGTTCACCCTTTTACTACGTGTTACTACGCCCTTGTAGCCTAGCTTCCTTTCCGTGTGGGGGGTTGCTACGCGTACGTTTGTATCAATTAGTTATGAATCTAATTGTAGTTGTTTTTTTTCAGCTTGTAGAACGATTCCTTTCGGGGTTTTCGTTCTTTCTTTAGTGTTCATTCATTTTTTAATTACATAATTACATAGTTACATAATTATAATTGTTATAATTCTGTTTTGGTTACAGCTCTCCTTCCGCGAGTGTAAGTGGTTGTGAGGGCACGTGCCTGTTGTGTAATTCTTGTTCCTTTCCCTCGGGATTCCTCTTCGGAGCCTTCCCGGGGGAATGAATGTGTACTAATATTATTTGTTTTATTTTTTTACAGTTACCGATCTAGTTCGTTTCTGTAATATAGCAACGGTGTGAGCTGTCTGGTTGAGTCCTGGGGATTCGGCTGTTGCTGCCTCCCCCCTTGTATTTTCGTCAGGGGCGTGTCTCCTTCTACTGGTAGTACTCCCGTGTCGACGGACAGCTCTCCAGTTCATTTTAGAACAGTCAGGAGGCTTGCCTCCTTGGGCGGATAACTTTCC
This sequence comes from Palaemon carinicauda, assembly GCF_036898095.1. Classification (NCBI taxonomy): domain Eukaryota; kingdom Metazoa; phylum Arthropoda; class Malacostraca; order Decapoda; family Palaemonidae; genus Palaemon; species Palaemon carinicauda. The sequence goes on from NC_090725.1 coordinate 186,306,557, forward strand.
TTCCGAGGGAAGTTTTTCCTGTCCAGGCTTGAGTTTTTCCCCTTTTGGGGGGTTCTTCTCTTGCCTTTTTTTTTTTTCGTGCGACTATGCTCTTGGTGCTGAGCGGTCGCACCTGCAGTTTCGCTCAAGGGGCTGGGCAACTGCAGGAGCTCCTCTTCGGAGGATTGCTCCTTTTAGGTCACTGGCTGACCAGTCTCTTCCTCGAAGTGTTTCTCTTTCGTTCGCGAGAGAGTACACTCATAGAGACTCCTCTTCGGAGGTTTCTGCTGTTGCTGTTGGCCTCCCTCGCCGTAAGGCCCTCCGTCCGCCTCGTCGTAAGGGCCTCTCATCTCCCTATAAGGGTGCTTGAGGCGCCCTTTTGGATCTCCGTTTGCAGCCTACACTCCTTTTTTCTCGATCTTCCTCCTTGGTGCAGATGGACAGCAGTCTGATCTCGTCTTCCGACGGGCAACGGTCCCGACGGACAACGGTTGCCCGACGGACAGCGGCCTTCCGACGGACATCAGTCTCCCGGCGGACAACGATTCCTTCGGGGCAAAGGGTTGCCCCCACGGGGTTCTTCCCTTGCGTGTCAGGGTTTCCCTGCGCGCCCTTCTGCTTATCAGCGCTCTCCTGTTCGTCAGCGCTTTCAAGATGATCTTCCCTGCGGTTCCTGTTACGTGCCCTGTGCGCCCACGTTCGCCCTCGCGATCTAGAACTTCGGTTCAGGTCGGGGTCAAGGACTTCTTCTTTGCGCAGGCTTCCACGCGTAGCCTTCTGCTCGTCAGCGATCATCAGCTCGCCAGCGATCATCAGCTCGTCAGCGATCATCAGCTCGCCAGCGATCATCAGCTCGCCAGCGATCATCAGCTCGCCAGCGATCTCCGGATCGCCCACGTGTGTTACAGCTGGCACGCCAACGTTCTCCAACACTTCTGAAGGAACATGGTTCGCCAGCTACTAGCTCACCTGCGCATGCTGATCGCCATCGCACGACCCTCAACTGCGGATGCTGATCACCATCGCGCGACCCTCAACTGCGGATGCTGATCGCCATCGCGCGACCCTCAACTGCGGATGCTGATCGCCATCGCGCGACCCTCAACTGCAGATGCTGATTACGCATGCTGCTCCTCATCGCACAACCCTGAACGATCGCCCTCCTGCGGATGCTGATCACCATCGCACCCTTTCACGCGATCATTCACCTGCGCATGCTGCTCGCCATCGCACAACCCTGCACGATTGCCCGCTTACGCATGCTGCTCCTCATCGCACAACCCTGAACGATCGCCCTCCTGCGGATGCTGATCACCATCGCACCTTTTCACGCGATCATTCACCTGCGCATGCTGCTCGCCATCGCACAACCCTGCACGATTGCCCGCTTACGCATGCTGCTCCTCATCGCACAACCCTGAACGATCGCCCTCCTGCGGATGCTGATCACCATCGCACCCTTTCACGCGATCATTCACCTGCGCATGCTGCTCGCCATCGCACAACCCTGCACGATCGCCCGCTTACGCATGCTGCTCCTCATCGCATAACCCTGAACGATCGCCCTCCTGCGGATGCTGATCACCATCGCACCCTTTCACGCGATCATTCACCTGCGCATGCTGCTCGCCATCGCACAACCCTGCACGATTGCCCGCTTACGCATGCTGCTCCTCATCGCACAACCCTGAACGATCGCCCTCCTGCGGATGCTGATCACCATCGCACCTTTTCACGCGATCATTCACCTGCGCATGCTGCTCGCCATCGCACAACCCTGCACGATTGCCCGCTTACGCATGCTGCTCCTCATCGCACAACCCTGAACGATCGCCCTCCTGCGGATGCTGATCACCATCGCACCCTTTCACGCGATCATTCACCTACACATGCTGCTCGCCATCGCTTACCATCACGCGGTCATTATCGCCAGCGATCTTCTTCACCTACGCGGCAGCACGATCCCTCGCCGTCACGCCATCGCTTGCGTTCGTCGCCTCGGACACGTGTTCATTTACCTGCCCACTCGCCTGCGCGCCTGCGCGATCGCTCGCCTGCGCGCCCGCGCGATCGCTCGCCTGCGCGCCCGCGCGATCGCTCGCCCGCGCGATCGCTCGCCCGCGCGCCCGCTCGCCTGCGCGACCGCTCGCCTGCGCGACCGCTCGCCTGCGCGCCCGCGCGACCATTCGCCTTTGCGCGACTGTTCGCCTTTGCGCAACCGTTCGCCCTCGCGCGACCATAGTTCGCGTCGAATTCCACAGCCGGTGGTAGCAGCAGGGACGCGTGCTCCTAGACGGCACTCGGGATCACCTCCATCCAAGCACAGGTTGGTAGTGCAGGACGAAGACAGGTCAGTACAGCATTCTTCCCCACCTTCTTTTCAGGCAGGTACCGTCGGGTCCACTCCAAAGGATCGCCCGATCCCTTTCACCTTAGCGAGGATTTCGGACTCTGTGTCCTTGGAGCAGCAGACATGGTTTGGTCCGCTGGCACGGGCGTTAATGAGGGTTATGAAACCAGTACTCGCCGGCCAGGGTAACAAACCAGCGGCTGTCTCTCCTACGCTGAAGAGAAAGAGAGGAGTGGACTTCGTGGTGACTTCCCCCAGGGCGAAGTTGGTTCCCAAGAGGTCGGTCTCGAGGGTCCCCTCTCCTGTACGAGTACTCTCTCCTTCTCCTGCCCTGGAAGGATTTTTGGCGGGGGGGCTTTCCGTTCAAGATTTCTCCATCGGACAAGGGGTGACTGCTTACCTCTTCCTCTGGGTGCTTACCAGGTTCTTTCCCTCCTCGGTTACGGCCCGAGGTTTGGTTCAAGGAAGCTACAGGAAGATCAAGGGTACTTTCCTCCTCTCGAGCTCAGACACCTTGGCCTTTCGTCGTTAAGTATCTACTTGCGGACAAGCTCGATGTTGTACCATCTGGACGCGCTGACTGAAGGCTTCCTTCGGGTGTCTCATCTGTAGAGGTCGACGACCTCAGACACCCTTCCATCCTTGAGAAGAGTTTTGTCTGTGCCCAAGGACAGAGACTTAGACAGCTGCTGTGCGGAGTAAATCGACTTCCGGTTTCACTCCTCCAAGGCGCTTTCTTCCAGACTCTGCAGGGCTCCAGCGCCCTTTTCTTTCAACCACGTCGGCCTAAGTTATCGGCTACGACAACTGGGACAAGGTGTCCAATTGCAGTTTCCTCCTGTCAGGAACAGATGGCACGGGAAATTCCCCCGGGGGGGCATAGGCCTAAAAGGAGTTCACGAACTCTAGGATTGCAGGTTTTTTCGCTGGGAGGATGCTTAAGGTTACTCATCCGAATGACAGCTTCCCGATGCCCATTCCCGCACAATCTCTGTGAGTAGCCAAGGATATCGCGCCTGCTGTCTCTGTCAGCGAATTCAGTGTCTCTGAACCTCTATGCCATAGCGTCAGCAGAGTTGCCCGGTTGGGCAGAATGATCAATACCTTAGGCGAAGGTCTTCCTTAGGATCATCGACGGCTTCACCCCCGGTCCCCTCAGTCGATCCTTTCTTGTAAGGAAGGATCTGAGAGGGGATGTCCATAGTCGACCTCTCAGTCCTGATCAAGTTTGTCGAACAAACTTCGGCCAGCGTAGACCAGCAGAATCGATCAGACTGGTAACGAGGCGACAGGACTCCTTTAACCCTGGATCGGAAGGACGGGTACTTTCAGTTTCCATTCCATCCATCTTCCAGGGTGCTCGTCGAATTCAGCCTAGACTGCAAGTATTCCTGCTTATGATGCAGTGTGGCTATCCCGTCGTGGCATAGCAGGTTTGTTTCCCCAGAGAACTCTCCCTGCCTTCCTCTTGGCCGCTCAGGTGCAGGCTTCCGCCTCCTCTGCTGTTTGGAGGGTTGGTCAACTCCGGTAGGCTCGGGTTTCGACCTTCTTCAGCGCCGGGACTAGCTTCCGGAATGTGACCATGAGTGTGGGCTCATGGTATTTTGCTTGGAGTATCTGGCCATGATTTTGAGTCAACCGCCTTACCACATTGGAAACCCCGCTTCTCGTCCGTCCAGCGAGGTTAAGCAACGTCGGTACTTGGATGGGTGACCACCTGGGGACGCCAGATTCTGTTACCGCATCCTCCGAGCCTTCCTTTCGGTTGACTGTGGCAAGACTGAGGAGAGTCGCAGTACCTGTTCTCAGTCAAGCAGAGCTTTCAGCCCTACCTTGGAACGTTTCCTAGTTCTTCTTTCCTCATTGACCCGTCTATAGTCCGAACGGTCGCCTCAGGATAAGTTCCATGTGGGGCGATCCAAGTCCCGGTGGCTTCAGGCAATGTTTAACCGGACTCCCTGGCCCTATGGGACCAGCGGAACTATTAAACCTGCAATGGGTGTTGACCTATGGAGCCTCTTGATGGTAGTGGATATTCTCGTCCTTTCCCCCACATTCTTGATGCGGTTCTCGGACTCGTCAAAGGAAAGGGGGGGGGGGCCATGTTCCGGTCCAGGCCTATGGTCAAGACCTGAAGGATACCTCTCCATCATTCAGGCAGGCTTAAGGGCCTTAGTCTGGCCCCTCTTCAGATCCTACAGCTCCTGCCAAGTCGCCCCGTTGCGCGTCGACTTCATTCTAACCAGCAGGGGACGCATTTTCACACCTTCACATCTTGTAGTAGAGATACCGGGATGATTGAGATTCTCTCAATTCCACCATCGGCTCTCTCATTCCAGGCAGGGGAATGTCTCTCTCAGACTATCCGAGCAGAGCCTCATAGAGAGAGTGTACCTAGGGGTCTTTGACCTTGGGTAACCAGCAAGTGCTGGTCTGGGGGACCTGATCGCAACACCTTGGAACCTCAAGCTTCCACTAGTCTTACCCCCAGTCTCAGACCCCGAGACTCTGGCAAGATGCATTCCGGTGATGGTGGGACAAATTCGACGCCTGCGTCTTCCCTCCTTTTTGTCTGCGGACAATGGGTCTCAACAAAACCAGGTTGTCTGTCAACCTTTCAATGGGAGAGCTCCACTGGGACTATGCGCAGAACGGTTTCTGGACCCTCTGCTTCCCCTGACGGAACTCCCGGGAGAGCTTCTCCCACGGCGCAGACTACTCAAGCAACCACACTGCGACATCTCTCCCGAACCGGGGCATCGCTTCGGCTTCATGCCTGGAGACACTACGCTTCCTCCTCTAGAAGAGACAACCCGCTACAGTCGCGGTACGGAGGTCGCGTCATCTGCGATAGTCATCCACAAGGGTCTCCCAGGCAAAGTGAAGAGTCTAAGGTGGTGGGTGCCGTGGGAGATATACCTCTTCCCGTGAGGCCTCTTCTCCAGCAATAACGGTCTTATTGCCTTTCGGCGGGAGGAAGCTCCTTTCCGCTCTCGGCAATGAAGCCTGTCGCTCAGCCTTTCCCTGACCTTCAGGCTTAAAGGAATAACTTTTTCCTGCCCGCTGGATCTATCCTCGCTCATGCGAAGCTACGATCGTCCCTGCCCTAGTCGGAGGAAGACCTCCAACTTGGAGCATGGCTCGGACTTTTAGTCCTTTAAGAGATCTTCTTAAGACCCTTTTACGACAGGCCTCGGATTGTATTCCGCCTTGGGTCTTCTGCTCACTCTGGCCACGGCCAGTGTGTAAGCAATCTTCTTGGTCTCTTACTACTCCCCCCTTTCTAAGGAAGAGGGGAAGGCAACATTCAGGCTCGCTCCTGAGTTGTTGGCTAGACTCAGAATCTGAGGGTCCCGACCCTTCGGTCCGATTCATTCAAGATTTCGAGTCTCCATTCTGTGTGTTATGTCCCAAGACCTTCTCTTTCTTGCCAGTAAGGAATTGAGAGGTTAGCGCTGGGAACAGCTGCAGTTTGGCCTCAGTTGCAGCCGATTTGGGAACACATGGAGGACATGGGGGGAGAGTCACCAGTATACCTCTTCAGCCCGGACTCGAGTACATTCATCTCGACCTGTCTTCAAACCCTCCCCCGTCACGTCGCCCTACAGCACGATGTTGGATACATCGCAACGTCCTCGCCTTCGAGTAATACTACTCTGTGACGCAGGTGCTACAAGCTGGAGTCTGGAAGCGTCTGATGACCTTCGCAGCCCGCTTCCTGCAGGGCGTGACCCACAGGAGTCTCGATACGTTTTCTATCGCTCTGTGGTGGCTACACAACAGCTGGTCTAACCTCAGGCTCCTTTTTGGACAGGTAGCAGAAGGTTGAGGGCATTGTTATCAGGTTTTAGTCTGCATGAACGAAAGAAGTATGTCTGGCCCTTACTTCTTTCTTCATCATCCCCTCTACGGGGAAGCAGCATCCTGGTCTCTGCATAGCTGACCTCGAACCTCTGCAGGTAAACCATGCTTCCTTGTGTTCCGAGTATTGAGTCAATACTGTCGCGTCCCCCATACCCTGACGAGGTGGTATTGGGAACGTCCTAACCCAGAGTTCCTTCTGGAACTCCAGGTCAACTGCCTAAGACGGGTCACACTTCTTCCTTCACACACAAGCTTACGTAGGCCACATGGTTCCTTGCGGAGCAAGGAACTTGTGAGGTGCAGGGACTCCTTTTCTCGAGTGCGACTCACTCGGATTCTGAGTCCCCGGGTAAAGCCAAAGCCAGTATGGCTGGGGACTTTCCACCCTTCCTAAGGGATAAGTCACCCTTTGTAAATAGCGTGGTTTGTATTTCGGTTACGGAACAAATGACAAATTCGAAGATAATTTGTATTTTTCCTAACCATACAAACCTTAGCTATTTACACATATTTGCCCGCCAGCCCTGTCCCCCAAGACAAGTCCTACCTCTAAGTGAAAGTGAGTATTCACGTGTGTGTGAGGGGGAGGAGGGGTAGCTAGCTACCACTCCCCTACCCCCCCGCTAACTAGCGCGGGGGGTAATACACCCTCGTTAAATTCTAATGGCTCGCCATTTCAGCTACGCTAAAAGTAATAACCCTTTGTAAATAGCTAAGGTTTGTATGGTTAGGAAAAATACAAATTATCTTCGAATTTGTCATTTTGCAAAGTTTACAACAACATTTCCCTTCGTACTTGACCTCTTGTTAAATATAGGAATGTCTTTAAGTGCTTGTTCCACTTTCAGTAATTTTAGTTGTTGTATTAGTTGATGTAATTATCAACAGATTTTTTTCCTTAACTTTGTCAGCAAATGTTGGTTTCTCCAGTTTTGGGTTTATCAATGTTTGAAGTGTTGCTTTAATTGATTCCATATTCATGGCAAGAATGTCAGTTTCTCCAGTTTTGGGTTTATTAATATTTGAAGTAATGTTTAATTGATTCCATATTCATGGCAAGAATGTCAGTTTCTCCAGTTTTGGGTTTATCAATGTTTGAAGTGTTGCTTTAATTGATTCCATATTCATGGCAAGAATGTCAGTTTCTCTAGTTTTGGGTTTATCAATGTTTGAAGTGTTGCTTTAATTGATTCCATATTCATGGCAAGAATGTCAACTTTCTCAGTGAGGTTGATAGTCTGGGTGGAATTTGCTGCATCAGCGCTAAGGTCCGCAAGTTTGTTTTCCAAGTCATCTATTTTCGCATCTTGTTCATTCAGGGCCAAATCTCTCACGTTCACATCTTCCTTTAATTTTGATATTACTAAATTGGCTTGTCTGGTTTCATGTACGCAGTGTGGGCATAACCAGTCTAAGTTATTCCGTTCATTATCAGTGATGCTTATCACTATATGCACACATTTTTTTATGGTAGAGTCTATTACATTCACATCCTATCCATTTTTTCCGTTCTCCCTCCTTGTTTTTACATATGAGGCAGAAATAGAACAGATGTAGTGTACTGTTTCTTATCACTTAGGTTTCTCCATAAGATTAATTAATATCTTTTCAATGATATTCTAAACGAGAAACAGAAAGCTAAAACACGACTCAGGGCGAGTGTTTAACGGAGGTCTGTGCAACACATCCACACTCTAGAATTGACTGTAAAGATGGTTTTCTTTTGGCCTTGGCCTCTGCAGGTAGAGTCAGTGAGCTATATGGTCTTTCATACGACATCGCCCATTCAAGTGTGACAGGTCGCACTTGGTTTTGTCCTTGAGTTTGTTGCAAAGACTCAAAATCCTTCCGTAGTGAATCCTAGATTCGCGCCCTTTCAGATTGAAGTCTCCAATCTGTAACAGACAATCTTGATCAGCTATTACTATGCCCCTTAAGGATTTTGAGGTTATTTCTCTTAATGTTGAGAAGAGTTCGATCCCAGATCAACAAGCGGTTCGTCAGCATGGAGAAGACCAATAGGAGAATCATGAAGATCTCGATCTCCTCTTGGATCAGGCGAGTGATAGAAAGGGCACAGGCCTCAAACACCTTGCCATCAGGTAGACGTCCTTGTGCCCATGATGTCAGGGGAGTAAGTTCTTCCCTGGCATCCCTAAAGAATTTTTCTGTTCAACAGGTTCTTCAAGCAGGCAGGTGGAAACGTCAAACAACCTTCACCTCCTGCTACCTGCAAGACATAACCCATAGGAACCTAGACACATTCTCAATAGGTCCTATGGTGGCTGCTCGTAACGTGATCTAAACATTTGAGCTCCCTTGTTGGACAAGTATCAGAGGTTCGAAGGTGGAGGTTACCCACGAAGTAAGTCTAGGATGAATGTGGAAGTGACTGGCTACTTCCTACTTCAGCTTCCTCTCTCTTGGGGTGCAGCATTCAGGGGACTATGCACAGCTGATCCCATTCTTCTGTTGCTGAGTATCATGCTCTTTGGACAAACTCATTACAGTATATGTGTTATGTCCCCATCCTCCTATCAGAGGAAGACGGGAAGGAATAAAGTATACATTAGGAGGGGGCACAACCTGAATAGCTATGGTGTATGTTCCAACAGATTAATTCCTTATTCTTCAGCAATGATCACCCTGGCCGTTATCTTACGAGGTTAACGTGGTGCAGGATCCCTCAAGGTATTCCTATACAGAGGCCATCCTGGGATAGTTGCCAGCCAGCTGGTCTTGGACTTCCACCCACCTATAGGTGAGTCTCCCTAGTTAAGAGCAAAATTTTTGTATTTTGCATAGGAACAACTTACAAATTTGGAAGTAATTGGTATTTGCTCCAACACTGAGAACTTACCTCAAACTACTTTCTTAGGAGTATCTGGGATCTCCTCCCAACCGACCAGAATTTTGTGTAGTTTACCCTACTCCCATTTTCTATGCGGGGTAACCTCTGGCGGAGTGATACGCGCCATGAGGTGACCCTGGGTCAGAGAGCATGCTTGCTCAGGACCGTCTCGAGCTCCAGTAAGTTTTCTGGTCGCGTCGCGATAACATCTCGACGCTCTCTCCTTACCCAGTGCGACCCTTTGTGTCTCACGCGGTCCCCACGTGGTCCCATTGTGTTCATTCCATACCCTTTCCTACCCTTTCCCTCTGTGTTCGTCGTGTAGGGCAGCTTATGTTCCCCTACAGCCACGTGTCCGGAGTGCGAGTCCTGGAACGAGGTGCAGTGGGTGCACTACGGCACCAAGCAAAAGAAGGCGTCCAAGAGGTCCCCTAGGAAGCCGAGCCTCTCCTCGCCGCTTGCTTCTCCCGATGCCTCGTCGGATAGAGCTTCTCAGCCACCTTCCCCTACCCAGAGTAGGGGACGAGGTAAGTCAGTTGCGGGGAAGAAGCCCATTGCTTTTCCCCAGGAGTCTGAGATTTCTGCTAGTGGGGATGTTTGTCCGTCCAGGCAAGTGGGGGGCCTGAGGGAGGAACGGGAGTGTGTTCGGAGGACGGAGTCGTGGTGCCAGCGGGGCCCGTCTCTTCCGATGATCCTATGTGGGGAAAGGCTGCTGCAGCCTCTTCCCCTGCTTCATGGGCCTGTATTTCAGGTACGTCTGCAGCCGGGGGAGACGCCGAGAAGGAGGACTCACCATCATCAGATCCCCTCGCATAGGCGCCGCCGAGGACGCCCTTCAGGTCGCCCATGAGACTGGAGGAAGAGTTCGAGGCGTGGTCCCCCAGCAAGAAGTTACCTCGCTTTCCCCCAGCGCCTTCAGCAACGCTCCCTCCTGTCTTCCTGAAGCCTTCGTCACCTACGGACCGACACGAGGAACCACCAGCGACGCGGGACGACTCGGACCCTTCAGTGCGGTCCTACAAATCTTTGGGCTCCTCTTTCGAGTCATACTCTTTCTCCTCGGAGGATGGAGCGCCGAGGTACCAGTAGAGGAGGCGAGAGAGGTCCCGTTAACGTTGCCGTTCCAGATCTCGCCACGCCAGGAGGCACGCTAGATCCCCCAGAAGGAGGCACAGAAGAAGCCGTTCCCCTAGGGAGGAATGGGTGCGTGTCGCCATCCCACGCAGCCACCTCCTGGGAGCTTCAGCAGTTCCGGGTACCTCGGGCGGGCTCCCAAGGGCTCGTTTCCCCGCTCCGAAGTACGTCCCCTACAGCAGGTCCGAACTTCGGAGGGAATCCTCACTTCAGGCTCCGGCAGACAGGCATAAGTCCACGAAGGTTCCGACTCCATCTGCCCAGCGGAGGGAGTTGCCCCTTCGGTCTGGTAGCCGTGTCCCAGCCTCCAAGACTTCGACAAGCCGGCCAGAACGTGAAAGACAACCAGTAGCCACGAGGAAGCCCGCAGCAGCTTGGTCCTCCGTGGGGAGAGACTAGTCCAGGACGGAGGCCTCCGTCCCAGCGGCGATGCCCGTCCTCCATCCAGAACGGCCGAAGTCGTACCACAACAAAAGGATGCCTCCACCCCAAGCGGGCCCCCCGTCGTAGGTGCACCTTCTCAGGCAGAGGAGCATCCGACGGAAGGCCTAGGAGATAGCGCGGAAGGTTCCGCGGACGAGGCCTCCGCGTACAGAAAAGTACTAGCCCTCATCAGACGCCACCACAGGCTAGACGAACCGAAGCCCGCGACAGATGAGGATTGGCTCTCGGGCCTCAGCAGGTTGGTAGATACCCCCTTGCTGCAGAGGCCCTCACTGGCTGGCCCCCTAGAGCTCCTTCGCCATCCTCGCAGTACGTCTCCTCCAGCAGACCCGATCATCGACGGAAGTCATCGCACCAGGTCTCGGTCGACAGGCATAAGGCCGCGAAGGTTCTGACCTCACCTGCCCAGCGGAGAGTCGCCCCTTCGGACTGACAGCCTTGTCCCGTCCTCGTTCTTCGATGGCCCGCCCTGAACGAAGGAACCAACCAGCCAGCACGGGGAAGCCCGCAGCTCCATGGATCTCCGCAGGAGCTCCATCCGTCCAGCGGAGGCCGCCGCTGGCTCGACCCAGCAGCATGGCATCCATACCCGGTACCACGTCAGCTCCATTCAGGCTTCGTGGTCAACCGCTGGTATGCCAGGGTACTCACACCCCACGGAATCCCCGGGAGTAGGTAGACCCATGACGGCTACCTCCGTCCCAGTGGCTCCATCCATGAAGGAGCCAGCCGCTCCATCGTCCTGGCCAGCCCCATCCAAGCACCGTATGCGGTCGCTGACACACCCATGACGGCTACCTCCGTCCCGGCGGCTCCATCCGTGATGGAGCCAGCCGCACCATCGTCCCGGCCAGCCCCATCCAAGCATTGGAGGCGGCCGCTGACATGGCAGGGTACTTACACCCCACGGATTTCCCCGGAAGGGGGTAGACGGCTACCCCTGTCCCGACGGCTCCATCCGTGACGGAGGAAAAGTGGCTTTCCTCCCTAGCGGGTCGAACAGGGCTCTTGCTGCTCCAGTGCCTGCCTCAGTGGCCGCTGGAGTGGCATCTTTGCCCAGTGTCTCTTCGGCTCCGTCCGCCCGTCGGATGTAGACGTTGGCACACGTAATCTTTACCTCGCCTTGCCCCCTGTAGAGGAGCTTCGATTCCACAGTTAGCCTTCAGACCGTCCTACTCGGGCTCCAGGAGAGGCCGTTCAGGCCGAGCCTCTCGAAGGAGGTAGGAGGAGAGGCTCCCTGCTCCGGCTGATACCTCAGGTGGGGGAATGCCTCAAACGATCTTGGCAAGCATGGCGGGACCACGGAGCGGATCCGTGGTCCGTAGCAGTACTAAAGGAGGGGTACAGGTTGCCCTTCCTAGCGGACCCCTGCACCTCTGATCCCAGATCAACAGGCGGAGTGGTTGGCACCCAAGGACCCCTTGAGAGTAGCAGCATTGCAGGAAGAAGTCTCGGCAATGCTGGCGAAAGGGGCAGTAGAACCAGTCAAGAACCCGGGTCCAGGGTTCTACAGCAGGCTCTTCCTGGTGGAGAAGGCAACAGGGGGCTGGAGACCGGTCATAGACCTCTCAGCCCTTAACACATTCGTGTGCAAGACCGACTTCAAGATGGACACTCCGAAGTCGGCCCTAGCGGCATTGAAGGAGGAAGACTTCATGATGTCCATAGACCTCAAAGACGCCTACTTCCAGGTCCCTGTCCATCCCTCCAGCAGGAAGTACCTAAGGGTAAAATGGGGTACCCAAAAATTGCAGTTCAAAACCCTCTGCTTCGGACTGTCGACAGCCCCTGAGATCTTCACGAGGGTCTTCGCAACAGTTTCAGCCTGGGCACACGAACAGGGCATCCACTTGATTCGGTACCTAGACGACTGGTTGTTGCTTTCAGCCTCAGAGGAAGTACTGAGGGAGCAAGGTGCGAAGCTCCTGCAGTTCTGCAACTTCTTGAGTATCATCATCAACCTGGAGAAGTCCCAGCTGATACCCTCCACCAGGATGACCTACCTAGGGATGGTCCTAGACTCCCGGTTGGTGAGAGCCTTCCCCTCCGCGGAGAGACTGGACAACCTAGAACAGATACTCCGGCCCTTCCTGTCGGGCCAGCCCAGGAGAGCCAAGGACTGGCAAAGACTGATAGGACTCTCCGCACAAGATAGTCCCAGTGTCCCCGGAGACGAAGGAAGTCCAGGAGTGGTGGCACGTCAGAACAAACACCCTCAGGGTAATGCCCTCTGCAGCCGACCCTCTGGAGATGCTCCTGTTCACGGATGCATCCAAGGAGGGATGGGGTGCCCATCTTCTCGACAAAACGGCAAAAGGGAAATGGGAAGTTGAGGAGACGAACCTGCACATAAACGTGCTGGAGATGATAGCCGTACAAAGGGTGTGCCTATAGTTCGTCCATCTACTCCGGGGAAACGCCGTGGCTCTGGTGTGTGACAACGCCATGGTGGTGGCCTACGTGAAAGAGCACGGAGGGCTGAAGTTGAAGGAACAGTGTAGTCTCACGTTGGAGTTCCTAGAATGGGCCGAAGTGGAACAAATCAATATTTCAGCCAGGTTCATTCCGGGGAAGAGGAACGTCTTGGTCGACGGCCTCAGCAGGATGGGTCAAGTGGTAGGGCCCGAGTGGTCCCTACACCGAGAAGTGGCCAAAACCCTCATCCTGAAGTGGGGCTCACCGGTGATAGACCTCTTCGCCACGAGACTAAACGCACAGTTCCCCATGTTTTGTTCTGTGCCAGATCCAGCAGCAGCGTTCGAGGACGTCTTCCAACACCCTTGGGACAACCTCGGCGTTTACGCCTTCTCTCCCTTCGGGATGATCAGACAGGTCCTCAACAGGGTGAGACAGGCGGCCAACCTGTGGATGACTTTGGTAGCGCCCTGGTGGCCGGAGAGAGAGTGGTTCGCGGATCTAAAGGAACTGGCACGCCTTCCACCTTGGCCACTTCCAGACAGACCAGACCTTCTCCGGCAGCTTCACTTCCAAAGGTTCCACGAAAACCCTCGGTCCCTCCGCCTTCATGCGTGGAGGTTATCGAGTGTCTCCTGAGAAAGGAAGGATATTCGTCGAGGACGGCATTGAGGATGTCAGGGTACCTGAGACGTTCGTCAGTCGCGGTGTTCCAGGCGAAGTGGGCTACCTTTACTAAGGGATGCTCCTCGAAGAACATCAGGCCATTAGGGGCTTCCATTCACGAGATAGCAGACTTCCTGTCCTATCTCAGGGATGAAGTGAGCACGTCCATCCCAGCCATTAAAGGAGTCCGGGCAGCGCTGGGCCAAGTCTTCCCCCTGAAGGGCATCGACCTAGGTGCCTCCAGACATATCTCGATGCTCATCAAGAGCTTCGAGCAGTCGTGTTCCCCCCAAGCCGCTAGAGTGTCCCAGTGGGATGTGGCTAGGGTACTGAAGATGCTTCCGGAACCTCCCTTCGAGCCTCTCAAGGACATTCTAGACAAGGAGCTCACCCTCAAGACAGTCTTTCTGTTAGCTCTGACATCAGCAAAAAGAGTAGGTGAGATTCATGGTCTGTCTCACACTCGAAGGGCTGGCGAAAAGCTACCTTCAGATTCTTACCCTCCTTCGTAGCCAAGAGTCAGAATCCAGCTGTTTGGGACCCCAAGTTTGAAGGGTTCTCAGTGCCAGCCATCCCCCGTTCGGACAACCCGAGGGACTTGCTTCTGTGTCCAGTCAGGGCAGTACGGAAGCACCTAGAGAGGACGGCCAAACTTCGCCCCGAAACCGAGAGTCTGTTCGTCTCCTCAGGACTGGTGAAGAAGTCGGTCTCCAAAAATACGATCTCCTGGCTACGCTAGGTGATCATGTAAGCCTACAGCAGTGGAGGGGTCCCTCTTCCAGGAAGGCCTAGACCCTACGACATTAGAGGACTGAGTACTTCGTTGGCCTTAGAAAGAAACATGGCAGTGGGCCAAATCCTGAGGGCAGGTACATGGTCTAGACAGTCTACCTTTGCGGCTCACTACTTAAAGGATTCTTCGAGGAGATCCTTGGACGGGTTCTCTCTCGGTCCCGCCATTTCCACGCTCCAAAAGATTTAAAGGTGTAACCCCGGGGAAGCCGCGAGTGGTAAGTCCAAGAGACACAGGTTCCTTCCTTACCCGCTTTTTTTCCCCTATCACCTTCCCCTATATGACCCTTAAATCCTTTAACTGCCATGAGATACACTGTCAGTGGAAGAATGCATCTCCAAGGATTTTTGCAGAGGTGGGTTACTTAGACACTAGAGAGTTTTTTCCGTAGTTTTCCCTATTTTCTCGTGTTTCCTTTGGGGTCAGCAGAATCTAGCCTCCTATCTAGGTTCCTTTTCTCTCCTCATCACGGTCTCTAGGTCTGGTAGGCCACTCCCACCTCCTAAGGTGTAAGTCTCCTAAGAAAGTAGTTCGAGGTAAGTACACTGTGTTGGAACAAATCACAAATTTTAAGTAATTTGTATTTTTCCTAACAGTACTTACCTCGAACTACTTTCGGGTTATGGCCCGCCCATCCTGCCCCGAGTGCCTTACAAGACTTCGTAGAAACCTATCTGTCAAAAACTTACTGGAGCTCGAGACCTGAGCAAGCATGCTCTCTGACCCCGGGTCACCTTATGGCGCGTATCACTCCGCCAGAGGTTACCCCGCATAGAAAATGGGAGTAGGGTAAACTACACAAAATTCTGGTCGGTTGGGAGGAGATCCCAGATACTCCTAAGAAAGTAGTTCCAGGTAAGTACTGTTAGGAAAAATACAGATTACTTAAAATTTGTGATTTTTCCCAGCAATACAAACCTGGAGCTCTTTACACATACTGACCTGCCAGCACCAACCCCCTGGAAGTCCTTCTGCAATTACAAAAGTGACAGTTAGTCGCCAATGCTGGTGTGAGCAGGAGGGTTAACCTACCTCGCTCCCCTCACTAACTAGCTGGGGGTAGTTACTCCCTGAAAAAAAAAGTTTATTGGCTGGTTTCAGTTTTGCTGAAATAATACTCCATAGTAAAGAGCTCCAGGTTTTTATTGCTAGGAAAAATACAAATTACTTCCAAATATGTCATTTTTTTCTTACATGAAACATCTACCTCCTTGTAAGTTATATCACTGCCTCTCCATAGTTGAACTACATTCCCATTTTGGTTAGACTCTAGGAATTTTAACTGTCTATATCTCATGTCACCCAGTTGCTATTAATTTTAGAGAAGTAAAGTGTGGCCTTTATGCGATGTAATTTTAAACAAAGAGGTAATGGATATCATTTTTTTATGTAGAAGCTCCAAACAAGAATTTTGTGTAGATTTTTATCTGACCCTGTAAAGAATAGTTTCTTTAGAACATTTTGTACTATTAAAGCAACAAATTTCCAGAAATTGGAATGTTCGATGTCAATAGCTGTTAGTTGGACAATTTTCACATTTACATATGTTAAAATTCTGTGGAACTGGAATGGTTGTATCTTTGCACTATTTGTTACATTTTTATTTATAGTTTGTTGTACTGATGGGTAATTATATGAATTACAGGAGGTTGTGGTTGGTAAACCTGAATTAGGATCAAATGAAGCCTCAGTAAAAAATTTGTATCCAAAAGAATGTAGAGAGCGAGGGTCTACATATTCAGCTCCTTTAATGGCCACAGTTACCTGCTCATGCAATGGCAATACACTATTACCAATCAGACTTAGTCTTGGAAATATCCCTATTATGGTCAAGGTAAGGTTTGATTTAATTATAATTGTTTTGATTCTGTGTTATATACATAAAAGAGTATTTGTAGTATGGAAGATCCTAAAGGACATATTGCCTGTCTGTTACCTTATTAATATACATGACTGAAGAAAGTATACGGAAAGCAGTAGAAAAGTGAAAAGATGATTTACTTACTTGTAAATAAAATTTTACTGCCTTGTTAGCAAGTGTTCCGACACTTGTACAATCCATCTGCTATTTACCCAATACCCCTTTCACTCACACACTTTGGTTGAGTAACCAATTTGCTTATGGGTCAGTGGAGAACGGACGTTGCTAGTCTATGCCTCCAACTTAATTAGCCATTTTTTACTTAATTGCTTTTGTTCCGTAACTGACATACAAACCACGCTATTTGATAGGAGTTATTACTTTCGGCGTAGCTGAAATGACGAGCCATTAGAATTTTAACGAGGGTTTAGTATCCCACCGCTAGTTAGCGGGGGGTAGGGAGGGTAGCTTGCTACCCCCCCCCTCACAAACACCTGTGCTTGAGCTCACTTTGCTCTCGGCTCGGGTGGTAGTCGGATGTGTCCACTCTTACCCTTGCCTCTCTGACAGCCATTAATGCTTTTTGCTTTTTCTTCTACAGGTGTGTTTGAAGTTGGCCTCTGCTATCATGCGCAAGTGTGCTGGATTACCCGACCGCCCTTGTGGTACGTTTATGTCGGCAGTCGATACGGACCCTGACACCTTTTGTCCTTATTGTAGGGGCCAACGGTGTGATAGAACTAATAAGTGTGGTGAGTGTAGGGAGTGGTCTACCTCCCAGTGGGAGAGGTTTTCTCGGCGACGAAAGAAGAAGTCCAAGCGGGATATTTCTCCTTCGAATGTTTCTTTGAAAGGAGAAAATCCCAAGGGGTCTTCGTCCATTGCCCAAACCTCCTCCGAAGCTCCCGCTTGATGGGTTTCTTCCTAGAAACTGTCGAATGGTAGCGTAGGCCATAGTTCTGTTTCCCGACCTCGGGGTTCGGGAGATGGAGTTGCCTCCCATAGCGAGGCAGCTCTTCCTCCTCCCCCGGGGGAGGATTTAAATATTAATTTGTGTACTAATGATTTGTTTCAGCTTTGGTCCTCCTTGGGGCTCGAGGGTTCGCTCTCCAAGGAAGCCTTGTTTGACATGATCCGGTTGGGTGCCGCTGTCAAACAATCGCCGACTTTGGCAGAGGTTGATCCTCTGTCTATCGTCGACGTTGTGGTGGCAGAGGCTTCCGATGCGGTATCTCCGACCTCTGCACCTGATCAACCTGCTGTAGCTGAAGGCTTAGTTTTCAATATTAAACTTACCCGATAATCATGTAGCTGTCAACTCCGTTGCCCGACAGAATTCTATGGAGGGATACGCCAGCTATCACAATACTAGAAGGGGGTGTACTTACCAGCGCCACCTGTGGCCAGGTACTCAATCATTTGTTGTTGACACCTCCTCAATTATTCCTCTGTCGTGCTTCCGGCTAGACGTTCTGGGATACGCTCATGGTCTTCGAGTTTATTCATGGATATTTGGTGAAGTATTCTCTTAGATTAACGGCTGTCGCATACTGGAATCCTTTTTATATTAGCTAGTTAGCTTTTATATAAATACTGATTAACGGTTAATGAATTTTTGCTTGTTTTTGGATCACCCTTTGACTTACTCTTTGAAACAAGATGTCTGACGTTTCGCAAGCTCCCTCCCATAGACGATGTAGGTCTTGCAATAGGCGTATTCCGAAGGTCTCGGTAGATCCTCACACCGCTTGTTCTGACTGTAGGGACAGGCCCTGTCTATTAGAAAATCGGTGTGAGGAGTGCGCCGGACTTTCGGAATTGGATTTTGTACGTCTTTTAAAATATTCATCCAAGTTAGAGAGAACTAGAGTTAGGAGAAGTTCTTCTCACTCTTCTATGTTTTCCTCACCTCATGATCCCCTACCTTTTCCTACCCCTGTAGTGGCTACCCCCGAACCTACTGTGTGCCCTCCGCCTGATATGTCAACTGTTTTGCGTGCTATTCAGGCTTTAGGAGATAAAGTAGAATCAGTGGTAAGTGACCATAAGTCTCTGATGGCCGAGGTTAAAGAACTGAAGGTCAAGAGTGCAGTGGGTGGAAATAGTGCCAGTGCTGTGACGAGTGCTAGTGTCTGTGCAGTGCCAAGTGCTAGTGGTGCCAGTGTGGTGCGTGAGGATTTTTCTGTGCGAGCCAGTCGTCCTCCCAGTCCGGGACCTCTTGCAAGCTCCCATGCCCAGGGGAGAAGCAATGTCGAAGGGCTTAAGGGTTCGACAGGCCTTGTTAGGCGCACAGAATTATCCTCGGTGGTTGCGGGCGTGTCTTCCTTAGACCGTCACTCCCACCTGCAGACGATTGAGCCCGTCTTCTCGTCCGCTGATCTTCATGCAGGGAAGAAACGTTGGTCTCAGGTCTCGAGACCGCTTAAACGTAGAGTTCAGTCAGCGAGTGCTCAGCCAGGTTGTAGTCATTGGCTCAGCTCCGACTCGCCTCTGTCATCGGTCGACTGTACTCCGCCCAAGAGGAGTAAGGTTCTGCCTATACAGACCCCGACTGTGACTTTACCTCAGTCTGTTATCGTTTCTGCCGACCCCAAGTGGACCCTGCTTCAGTCCATGCAAGCTCAGCTTTCGGACTTGATGCGTGAGTGTCGGGCTGAGAGTGTTGCACCGCCTGCACTCCCTCCACCTGTTCTCGCTCCGCCTGTGCTCGCCCAGCCTGCACCTGCTCCGCCTGTGCTCGCCCAGCCTGCACCTGCTCCGCCTGGTCGCAGCACCATCTGCCAGGCGTACGATGTTGAACCACTTTCGGAGTTTGCTGTTCACAGTGTTGTTCAGCCTCAGCCTTCTTTAAGGCAATCCTTGCTTTGGGATCAGGAGAGTTACACTCTTCCTCCTCCTCCCCTTGCTGCTCCACCAGTGGTGCAACTCTCGGTTGGGGTACAACAACCTCTCCCCTCCGTGAGTCTGTCTGCTCAACCAGCGCTGCACCGAGTTCAACCCTCATCTAGGCAAGCTCCTCTACACCATGGACTTGCGCCTCAGGAGCCTCAGCTTGCGAGAACTTTACCTTGTTCTGCGCAGCCTCAACCTTCTCATGCTCCACTCATCTCTCAGGAACTGGAACGGACTACTCCGCCTCCGTCCTCCGCTCAGCTTGTGCAAGCCTTGGGTGCAACTCTTGCTAGGAGTCAACCTCCTTCACCCATGCACCTGCCTTCTGCTCCGTCTGTTGTTCAGCCTATGCAGTCTGAACCTCAGGTTTTCCCTCAAGTTGAGGAAACCTCTGTTATTGTTCCTACCCGTTCTGACTCTGCGGTTCAGCATTCTGGTCCTTTTGCTTCGCTACCTTCTGCTGATGAAGTGTCGGATGATGAGGAGGCACATCTTGATCCCTCATCAGACGTGGAGGAGTCTAAGCTTTCTCCATTGTCTGTTGATTTTAGAAAGGTCTTGGCTCTACTCAGGGAGCTTTACCCTGACCACTTCGTCTCTGCTGTTCCCCGCTCTCCTCCATCTGAGTTTTCGCTAGGCGTACAACAAGCTAAGTCGAGCTATACTAAGCTTGTCCTAGCTAGATCCTCCAAGAGGGCCTTAAGGACCTTAGGGGAGTGGCTTCAGTCTAAACAACACCTGGGCAAGACTTCCTTCATGTTCCCTCCAACGAAGCTCGCTTCGAAAGGTTGCGTTTGGTATGCCACAGGGGAAGCACCAGGCTTGGGAGTTCCTGCCTCTGCCCAGGCTGACTTCTCAAGTCTGGTGGACTCGCCTAGGAGGACTGCGATGAGACGCTCGAAGGTTTGTTGGACCTTCTCAGACCTGGATCATCTTCTGAAAGGGTTGTTCAGAGCTTTCGAAATGTTCAACTTTCTCGACTGGTGCCTGGGAGCCCTCAGCAAGAAAACATCTCCTGCGGACAAAGACTCTGCCATGCTAATTATGTCCTGCATGGATAAGGCTATCAGGGATGGATCGGGTGAGCTAGCGTCGTTATTTGTATCAGGGGTGTTGAAGAAAAGGGAACAACTGTGTACCTTCCTCTCAGCCAGCATTACACCGTGCCAGCGGTCTCAGCTCCTTTTTGCTCCACTCTCAAAGTTCCTCTTTCCCGAGGAGCTAGTTAAGGACTTGTCGGCTGCCCTGATACAGAAGGACACGCACGATCTTGTAGCCTCATCGGCTCGTAAGTCTAAGGTTACCACCTCTGTTCCCAAGACTTATCGCTCCCCAGTGGCTGATACCCCGGCCACTAGGTTCATACCGCCCTTTCGTGGTAGAGCCCCCAGCCGAGGAAGCTCCCGTCCAGACTCTCACAGGGGCAAGTCTAGGAAAGGACCCAGGACTTCTAAGGGAAAGCACTGACTCTCAGATTCTCCAGACAACAGTAGGAGCCAGACTCAAGATCTTCTGGCAAGCCTGGGAGAAGAGAGGTGCAGACGCACAGTCTGTCAGTTGGCTGAGGTACGGTTACAGGATTCCATTCTGCCTCAAACCTCCTCTGACCACATCGCCCATCAACCTCTCTCCCAACTACAAAGAAGAGGACAAGAGGCTAGCATTGCAACAGGAGGTGTCGCTACTTGTGCAGAAGAAGGCAGTGGTTATAGTCCGGGACCATCAATCCCCGGGCTTCTACAACCGTCTCTTTCTTGTGGCCAAAAAGACAGGAGGTTGGAGACCGGTGCTGGACGTCAGCTCTCTCAACGAGTATGTCACCAAGCAGACGTTCACAATGGAGACGACCAAGTCGGTCTTAGCAGCGGTCAGACAGGAGGACTGGATGGTCTCGTTGGACTTGAAAGATGCATACTTTCACGTTCCTATTCATCCAGACTCCCAACCTTTCCTGAGATTCGTTTTCGGAAAGGTTGTCTATCAGTTCCAAGCCCTGTGTTTTGGCCTAAGCACAGCTCCTATGGTCTTTACTCTTCTGATGAGGAATGTAGCGAAATTCCTGCACTTATCGAACATCAGAGCCTCCCTCTACCTAGACGACTGGCTGTTGAGAGCCTCCACGAGTCGTCGTTGTCTGGAGAACCTCTCTTGGACTTTAGATCTAATCAGAGGCCTAGGTCTATTAGTCAATATAGAGAAATCTCAACTCATTCCCTCCCAATCCATTGTGTACCTGGGAATGGAGATTCAGAGTCGGGATTTTCGGGCTTTTCCATCGGCCCCCAGGATAAACCAAGCCCTAGAGTGCATCATGAGCATGCTGAAGAGGAGCAATTGCTCAGTGAGACAGTGGATGAGTCTCACAGGGACCCTCTCATCTCTGGCCCTGTTTGTCGAGCTAGGGAGACTCCACCTCCGCCCTCTTCAATTCCATCTTGCAGCTCATTGGGACAAGGGCTCGACTCTAGAAGCAGTCTCTATCCCTATCAACCAAGAGATGAAGACCACTCTCCGGTGGTGGAAGCACAATCTTCTTCTCAAGGAGGGTCTATCATTGGCCATCCAGACCCCCCATCTTCATCTCTTCTCGGATGCATCGGACTCGGGCTGGGGTGCGACCTTGGACGGACGGGAATGCTCAGGAGTATGGAACAAGGAACAAGGATTACTCCACATCAACTGCAAGGAACTGTTAGCAGTTCATCTTGCCCTGTTGAACTTCAAGTCCCTCCTGCTAGGCAAAGTGGTGGAGGTGAATTCAGACAACACCACAGCCTTGGCTTACATCTCCAAGCAAGGAGGGACCCATTCGAGGAGCCTTTACGAGATCTCAAGGGACCTCCTCATTTGGTCAAGAGGTCTAAACCTCACACTGGTCACGAGGTTCATCCAGGGCGATATGAATGTTTCAGCGGATCGCCTCAGCAGAAGGAATCAGGTCATTCCCACGGAATGGACCCTCCACAAGAGTGTGTGCAACAGACTTTGGACCTTGTGGGGTCAACCTACCATAGATCTGTTTGCCACCTCCATCACCAAGAGACTTCCGCTTTATTGTTCCCCTGTTCCAGACCCTGCAGCGGTTCATGTAGATGCTTTTCTTCTGAACTGGTCCCATCTCGACCTGTACGCATTCCCTCCGTTCAAGATTATAAACAAAGTTCTGCAAAAATTCGTCTCGCACGAAGGGACACGGCTGACGCTGGTTGCTCCCCTTTGGCCTGCAAGAGAATGGTACACAGAGGTACTTCAATGGCTAGTCGACTTCCCCAGGACTCTACCTCTAAGAGTGGACCTTCTACGTCAACCACACGTAGACAGGTTGCACCCAAACCTCCACGCTCTTCGACTGACTGCCTTCAGACTGTCGAAAGATTCGCTAGAGCTAGAGGCTTTTCGAAGGAGGCAGCCAGTGCGATTGCCAGAGCTAGAAGAATTTCCACTCGTAGAGTCTACCAGTCTAAGTGGGAGGTCTTCCGAAGCTGGTGTAGAGCCAATTCAATATCCTCTACCAATACCTCTGTGATCCAAATAGCTGACTTCCTTCTTCATCTTAGGAATGAGAGATCCCTTTCAACATCTACGATTAAAGGGTATAGGAGCATGTTGGCCTCAGTCCTCCGCCACAGGGGTTTGGACCTGTCTTCCAACAAGGACCTTCAAGACATTCTCAAGTCTTTTGAGACGTCTAAAGAACGTCGTCTTTCCACTCCAGGCTGGAATCTAGACGTAGTCTTAAGGTTCCTTATGACATCTAGGTTCGAACCTCTCCAGTCAGCTTCCTTCAAGGATCTTACCCTCAAGACTGCTTTTCTCGTTTGCCTTGCAACAGCTAAGAGAGTCAGTGAGGTTCATGCCTTCAGCAAGAACATTGGTTTCACAACCGAATCAGCTACATGTTCTTTTCAGCTTGGATTCCTAGCAAAGAACGAGCTTCCTTCACGTCCTTGGCCTAGATCGTTCGAAATACCTAGCCTCTCCAACATGGTAGGTAATGAACTAGAGAGAGTTCTTTGCCCTGTCAGAGCTCTCAAATATTATCTGAAGAGGTCTAAACCTATTCGAGGACAGTCAGAAGCCTTATGGTGTGCCATCAAGAAACCCTCGAGACCCATGTCCAAGAATGGGCTTTCGTACTATATAAGGCTTCTGATCAGAGAAGCACATTCTCACTTAAAGGAGGAAGACCTTGCATTGCTGAAGGTAAGGACCCACGAAGTAAGAGCTGTAGCTACTTCGTTGGCCTTTAATAAAAACCGTTCTCTGCAGAGCATTATGGATGCAACCTATTGGAGGAGCAAGTCAGTGTTTGCATCATTTTATCTGAAAGATGTCCAGTCTCTTTACGAGAACTGCTACACCCTGGGACCATTCGTAGCAGCGAGTGCAGTAGTAGGTGAGGGCTCAGCCACTACATTCCCTTAATCCCATAACCTTTTTAACCTTTCTCTTGAATACTTTTATTGTTGTTTTTATGGTTGTTACGGTAGGCTAAGAAGCCTTCCGCATCCTTGGATTTGGCGGGTGGTCTATTCATTCTTGAGAAGCGCCTGGGTTAAAGGTTTGGTAGAGGTCCTTTAGTAGGGTTGCAACCCCTTGTACTTTGGCACCTTTGGGTTGATTCAGCCTCCAAGAGGAACGCTGCGCTCAGTAAGGAAGACGAACTTTAAATAAAAGGCAGGGTAACGGTTCTATTCGACTTCCTTACCAGGTACTTATTATTTCATTGTTATTTGAGATAACTGTTATATGAAATTTGGGATACTTAGCTATCCTTTAATCATGTACACTGGTTTTCACCCACCTCCCTGGGTGTGAATCAGCTACATGATTATCGGGTAAGTTTAATATTGAAAAATGTTATTTTTATTAATAAAATAAATTTTTGAATATACTTACCCGATAATCATGATTTAATCGACCCTCCCTTTCCTCCCCAGAGAGAACCAGTGGACCGAGGAATAATTGAGGAGGTGTCAACAACAAATGATTGAGTACCTGGCCACAGGTGGCGCTGGTAAGTACACCCCCTTCTAGTATTGTGATAGCTGGCGTATCCCTCCATAGAATTCTGTCGGGCAACGGAGTTGACAGCTACATGATTATCGGGTAAGTATATTCAAAAATTTATTTTATTAATAAAAATAACATTTTCTCCCTCTGCTCAACCGTCGAGGGAGGAACTAAGTCCAACAGTCTCTCCTGCCGGTGATTCTCCCCCTCGAGGGAGTTCACTCACAGAGACTCCTCTTCGGAGGACTGCTGACGGTCAGCTCGCTGACCCTACGGCCCCCAGAGGGCGCATACGGCGTAAAGCTCGCCTTCCTCTTCCCTTCACCTCACAAGGGTGTGAGGAGGCGCCTCTTCGGTTCATCGTGTCCGCCGCAGTCTGCCGCAGAGGAGCCTCGTCATCATTCTCCGACTGTCCCAGCTACAACCCTGGACCTCTCTGCGGATTGTTCGCGATCCCCTTCTGTGGAAGGTCGTCCTTACAAAGGACACGTTGACCTTCCACCCATCAGACCTGCTGACCTGCCGTCGCCGTTCCTGGCTGCTGATGCGCTGTGGGCGCCGAAACATCCTGTTGTTGTGAGACAGGCAACGGTCCCTTCGGGGCAACAAGGGCGTATGCGCAAGTTGGCGCATACGTCCCTTACGCGCCAGCGCTCACCTGTGCGCAAGTACTCATCTGCTGCCGACGATGCTCCTGCTAAAGCGCGCCAGTGCTCACCTGCACGCCTGAGCTCTCTTGATCGCCAGCGCGCTACTGCGCTCCTACGCACCATCGTTCTCCTGCGTGCCAGCGCTCGCCTGTGCGCTAGCGCTCTCTGCACCAACGATCTCTTGCGCGCCCACGATCTTCTGATCTGGGCGCTGTAGGGAAGTCGAATACTTCCCCTGCTCGTCAGCACTCGCCAGCGCACCGTCGATCTCCACCTGCGCGCCATCCCTCGCCAGCACGCATTCGCGCGTAGTCTCCCACTCGCGCTCATGAGGATGCGCACGCGCGCCCTGCGCACCCACGTCCATCTTCCCAGCCTGATGTACGCACACATGCACGCCCGCGCACAAGAGATGTTTCTCCTGCGCGCGCGTGCCCAACGGTCTTGGACCGAGTCTTAGAGACTCAAAAACCCTCGAAGGCCAGTGCGGCTTTGCCCTGGTCTCAGTGGGTCAAGAGTGCCAGAGACAAGATCGAAGTCCAGCTCTCCGAGCTTGCCTCCTCCAGCCGATCCAGCGCCGGCAACAAGCTCCTCCCACCTCCTCGTGTCCAACAGAGGACGTACTTCGACATCATAGAGGAGACTTTTTTTGGCTCTTCCCCTTCACCATTCGTTGGAAGAGTTTACCAGGGTAGTCCCTCTTGAGAGACTCTCCAACCGGCAGGTCTCGTTCTCGGCAATGGAGATCCTTAGCCAGGTGAAGGTGGTGAAGTGTGCCATGCAGGCCACTTCCTGGCTGGATATCTGGCTAGGGAACTTGGGTATCCTGATACATTCAAAGGATTTATGCAAAGAAAGTACCAGGAAGGCCATGGAGACCTTTTTACTCTCGGGCACTCGCACGATTGAGTTTCTAGCCCACCAAGTCTCGAACTTGTGGGCTAATACCATCTTGAAACGTCGAGATGCGGTGTCTGAGAGGTTCCATCGAAAGGTCCCTAATACCGAGATCAGCAGGTTCAGACATTCCTCCGTTATGGGAAAGAACTTGTTTGAGCCTAGGGATGTGGAGCTGGCTGCTGAGAGGTGGAGGAAGTCTAACCAGGACTCCCTCCTACATAGGGCTCTGACATCGAAGCCCTATAAACCTCCAGCACCCCAGCAGCCACGCCCTACCAAGACCACGAAACCGGCAGCGGCAGCGAAGACGGTGGTATCTAAGCCCTTTCCTGTCAAGGACAAGAAAGGCAAAGAGTCCTCCAGGGGAGGAAAGAATCCTAGAGGGAGCGGCTGAGCCCGCAAACGCTAGGATTGGCAGTCCCCCTGCATGTCCACCAGTGGGGGGATGCCTACAAAGTTGCGCGAACAGGTGGCAGCAACTCTGGGCCGATTCCTGGACGATTTCCGTAATCAGTCAGGGATATCGCGTCCCGTTCACAACATCTCTACCTCCCCTGACAGCGGATCCAGTGTCGTTGAGCTCCCTTGCCATGGGATCAGCAAGGGGGCAAGCCCTTCGGGCAAAAGTCCAGACCATGTTGAAGAAGGGCGCTCTCCAAGAGGTCCTCGACGGGTCTCCAGGCTTCTTCAGTCGACTCTTTCTTGTAAAGAAGGCGTCTGGAGGCTGGAGACCAGTCATCGACCTCTCAGCTTTGAACAAGTTTGTCAAGCAAACTCCGTTCAGCATGGAGACCGCAGACATGGTCAGACTTGCAGTGAGACCGCAAGACTTCATGTGTACACTGGATCTGAAGGACGTGTACTTCCAGATCCCAGTCCATCCGTCTTCAAGGAAGTACTTAAGATTCAGCCTAGACAACAAGGTTTACCAGTTCAAGGTGCTGTGTTTTGGTCTCTCCACAGCACCACAGGTTTTCACCAGTGTTCACCCTGATATCTTTGTGGGCACACAGGATCGGCATCCGTCTCCTCCGTTATCTGGACGACTGGCTGATCCTAGCAGACTCGGAGTCATCCCTTCTTCGACACAGAGACAAACTTCTGGGACTTTGGAAGGATCTGGGGATCATGGTAAATCTCGAGAAGTTCTCTCTGCTTCCCACTCAAAGACTGGTATACCTAGGCATGATCATAGACACCAATCTCCACAAAGCCTTCCCATCAGACGACAGGATAGCAAGGCTGAGGAGGGTCGCAAGCCCTTTCCTCAGATGAGAAGAACTTCCAGCCCAATCGTGGTTACGTCTCCTCGGTCACCTCTCATCTTTGGCTCGTCTAATTCCCAACGGTCGCCTCAGGATGAGATCCCTCCAGTGGCGACTCAAGTCTTAGTGGAATCAGGGTTACGATTCCCTGGATGTCATGATCCCTATGGGACCTGCGGAATGGATGGACCTCCAGTGGTGGGTGACAGACGAGAACCTATGAAGAGGAGTGGATCTTCTCGTCCTCCCCCCGGATTTTATGCTGTTTTCGGACGCCTTGAAGAAAGGGTGGGGGCCCCACGTTTTGCACCACAGGACCTCAGGCCTGTGGTCAGAATCAGAAAAGTGCCTCCATATAAATCTGCTAGAGATGAAGGCCGTATTCCTGGCCCTTCAATAGTTCCAACAATACCTGGCGGGTCACTCTGTGGTGGTGATGAGCGACAACAACAAGCAAGGAGGTACCTTTTCAAAGCAGCTATCCCATCTTGCAGTAGAGATATTGAGATGGACCGAAGTCCACTTGATTCCACTATCAGCACGTTTCATTCCAGACAAGAGGAATGTGCTCGCCGACAGTCTGAGCAGAGCGTCTCAGATAGTGAGTACTGAGTGGTCTTTGGATCAACTAGTAGCCAACAAAGTCCTGACTTTGTGGGGTTCCCCAACTGTGGATCTGTTCGCGACAGCGTTGAACTTGAAACTTCCGCTGTACTGCTCCCCAGTCCCGGATAACAAGGCGCTCTGGCAAGATGCCTTCCAACAACGGTGGGACAACATCGACGTATACGCCTTTCCCCCATTCTGTCTGATGAGGAGGGTGCTCAACAAGACGAGAATTTCAGTCAATCTTTTAATGACCCTTATAGCTCCACTATGGCATCACACGGAATGGTTTCCGGACCTTCTGCAACTCCTAACGGAACTTCCAAGAGAACTCCCTCCACAGCACGTGCTACTCAGACAACCACATGCCAACATCTTCCACAAAGCCGTAGCTTCGCTACAACTTCACGCCTGGAGACTATCCAGCATCTCCTCGCTGAGGGAGAATTTTCGCAACAAGTTGCGATTAGGATGTCTGGATATCTGCGAAAGTCATCCCCATCTGTCTACCAGGCAAAGTGGAAAGTCTTCTGTGGTTGGTGTCGTGGAAGGGGTATCTCTCCACTCGATGCCACTATGCCAGCAATAGCAGAGTTCCTCTTGTATTTGCGGGAAGTAGCCTTCAGGCTCAAAGGACTGGACATTTCTTCCTCGCTGGAACTTTCCTTACTCCTACGGAGTTATGAACTTACCTGCCCTCAGTCGGAAGTGAGACCTCCTCCATGGAACGTGGTTCGAGTTCTCAGGTCTCTTAAGAGACCTCCCTACGAACCATTACACCAGGCTTCAGATCGCCACCTAACTTCGAAGACTGTGTTCCTACTAGCTTTGGCCTCGGCCAAGCGAGTCGGTGAACTTCATGGTCTCTCATATGACATCGCCCATTAAAGGTTTAAAGGTCGCTCATGAATGGCAGAGGCAAGGGACAGTGACATTGCCCTTGTAAGCAGGACAATGCCCTAGAGACTGACCATATATTATATGATCAGTGCCCAAGCCTCCTCTCCACCCAAGCTAGGACCAGGGAGGGCCAGGCAGTGGCTGCTGATGACTCAGCAGATAGACCTATAGGCTCCCCCAAACCCCCCAACCTTAGCTCACAAGGATGGTAAGGTTGCAGACACTAATGGCACTAACGAGTCTGAGCGGGACTCGAACCCCCGACTGGGAAACACCAGGCAGAGACGTTACCGATCAGGCCACAGCAACCCATTGAAGGGGATGGGGGGAGGTAACGTTCAAATTCGTTCCTGAGTTTATTGCTAAGACTCAGAATCCGGGGGTGCCGGACCCTCGGTTCGACTCCTTCCAGATTTCGAGTCTTTGTTCTGTAACAGATGACCCAGACCATCTCCTACTGTGCCCAGTAAGGAGTCTGAGGCTATATCTCAAAAGAACGTCTGCAGTCCGTCCCCAGGTGCAGGCATTGTTTGTGAGCACTGGGAGGACTAAGAGGAGGGTCACCAAGAACACCATGTCGGCATGGATTCGTAGGGTGATTCATCTGTCCCTGAATCCAGACCCTCCTCTGTCACGTCGCCCTAGAGCACATGATGTCGGGCGTAGCTACGTCCCTGGCCTTCAAGAAATATTTCTCAGTGACGCAGGTGCTTCAAGCAGGGGTGTGGAAGCGTCAGACGACCTTCACATCCCACTACCTGCAAGACGTGACCTACAGAAGGCTTGATACGTTTTCTATCGTCCCTGTGGTGGCTGCACAACAGCTGGTTTAAAACCTCAGGCTCCTTAATGGACAAGTAGCAGAAGGTTGAGGGCATTGTTACCCGGTCTTAGTCTGCATGAATGAAAAGTATGTCTGGCCCTTATTCTTTTCTTCATCCTCCCCTCTCTTGGGGAAAGCAGCATCGGGGGTTCTCTGCACAGCTGACCTCAAACAACTGCAGGTAAACCATGTTTCCTTGTGTTCTTAGTATTAAGCTAATACTGTCACGTCCCCATACCCTGACAAGGTGGTATTGGGAGAGTCCTAGCCTAAAGTGTCCATCTAAAGGACTACAGGTCAACTTCCTAGGACGAGTCACACTTTATACCTTCACACACAGCTTACGTAGGCCGCAGCACTTGTGTAGCAAGGTTCTACCGAGGTGCAGGGACTCCTTATTGTTGAGTGCTGACACACTCAGATACTGAGTCCCCGGGCAAAGCCAAAAGCCAGTACTGGCCGGGACTTTCCACCCTTCCTAATGGTTGAGTCACTCCTATTAAAGAGCGTGGTTTGTATGTCAGTTACGGAACAAATGACAAATTCGTAGGTAATTTGTATTTTTCCTAACTATACAAACCTTAGCTATTTAATCAAACTTGCCCACCAACCCTATCCCCCTTGAAGTCCTACCTCTAAGCAAAGTGAGCTCAAGCACAGGTGTGTGTGTGAGGGGGGGGGTTACCAAGCTACCCTCCCTACCCCCACTAACTAGCGGTGGGGTAGTAAACACTCGTTAAAATTCTAATGGCTTGTCATTTCAGCTACGCCGTAAGTAATTACCCCTATTAAATAGCTAAGATTTGTATTGGTAGGAAAAATACAAATTATGTACGAATTTGTCATTTCAAGCTTTTTCTTTTTCAGTGTGACTGTTTTTTTTCCATGACTTTCCTCATGTGGACATGTCCAGGACCTGAGGGCCACTCCTGCAGGACTTCCATGTCCTCCGTTCAGACGGAACCGCATTCGTTGTTTCTGTCCTGCTGAGGGCAGCGCTGTGATCAGGACAACACCTGCCCTGGATGCTAAGTGTGGTCTGCCTCCCAATGTGTGAGGTTTGAGCGATGGCGCAAGATGATGTCCAAAGAAAGATTCTCTTCCTTTGGTGTCTTCCTCGAAGTTTAAGAAACCTCGTACTTCTCCGTTGACAGCTGATCTCTTCATGTAGCTCCTGCGTGATCGATCTCTCCCTGGGAACGATCGAGCAGAAGCGTAGACCGGCTAATACCAGGTCAGCCTTGGGGTTCGAGGGACAGGACTGCTTCCCCTAGAGAAGCAGCTCTGCCCCTTCCCTTGGTCAGAGCCTCTTCTTTCTCTGATGTATTGCAGGTTTGGCCATCGCTGGGTATGACTGGTCCCCCGTTTAAGGAGGCGTTGTAGTGGTTTGCCGATTGTTGCCAGATGTAGCACGCAGACTACCTAGTGTCCTAATGCCGACCATACTCCAACTTTCACTACACAAAAAGATCAAACGGTGGAATACCCAGAAATCTGGGCAACAGGTAAAACAGTCAAGGGAACTGGGCACGGCACAGGGCACCACCCCTTGATTTTATACTGGGCAAGGGGACCCAGCTAGAACTCAAGTTGCTTAATATTATTCAGATGGAAGTTGTCTCACTTGTTACTAGCATGCATGGAATCCAATTTAAATAGTGGCAGCATGCTTTCAAGGTAGGAGGTTTTCTTTTTTTTTTTTCAGGTAATTTAACATTAACCATTTTACCCCCAGGCTATTTGGAAATTTCCAACCCTTAACCCCCAGGGGTTATTTTTTTCAAGCACATTTTGCAGTATATTTTTTTTTTAATTGCTATAACAGCCTTAATTTTTGTCATAGAGAGGTCAGGTTGGTCTCATTCTCTTGGAAAATGTCTGAAGTTTCTCAATAAATGATCAAAAATATGGAAAAAATATTAAATAGCAGTTTTTTGCAAGAACGTACCGGTACGTCCATGGGGGTAAAGGAAGAGTTTTGTAAATATATACTATATATATATATATATATATATATATATATATATATATATATATCATATATATATATATATATATATATATATATATATATATATATATATATATATATATATATATATATATATATATATATATATATATATATATATATATATATATATATATATATATATATATATATATATATAAATTGGTGGCTAAGAAGGGGACACTATGATGTACGGGAAAAATACAGTTTACAGAAATATAAAAAATATGTATTTTGAGAAAAAAATAGTGAGGAGAAAGTACAGGTCTCCAAAAACCAGAAGCAGAGACATAGATATATTCAGACAGAGCCTCTTAGGATTCAATCTAGAAAATATTTAATCTACATATATAAGTATAAATAGTATACATACCTTGGCTAAATTCAAATGTAATTTGAATGATTGCTTCTGTTATGATCATAAGACAAGTTTACATATCTGACCTGTCTCTCCAATCTCACCTGTACACCAAAAAGAAAAAAAATTTGTAATAAAAAAGCTTATAACCTTCAGTGTTACACCCCGAGGGATCGGCTCAGTAGCCTATCAAATACAGTATTGTAACTTAATAAAGCCATGCTACAAATATCTACATATAGTACATAATAAACGCCACCGTGTGTACGTTGCTGTTTCCTGGGTTGTCCAACTATCTCACCAAGCAACACTATCGCTACAATAAATGTCCAAACACCAAATGTTTCAACAGCCAACTCTGGCAGCTACAATCACTGTCAAAGTTCCCATAGGCGGCACAAAAAATTATCAAGCTTAATGGAGAACCCCACCACATTACAATTCATGATTCACACAGTGAGTGAACAGAGTCTGGTAAAAAAATCTTTGAATATTTGTTCAATCGTGGGGTTCTCTTCCACTAAAGTGTCCACTACACTAATACACTAATATCCTAAGAATTCCCCACGTTAAAAAACTAGAAAATATATATATTCACTAGCTTAAATCTATATCACTTTCAAAAGCAGAAGGGAGTCCAAATCACTTACGCTGCCTATCTTTAATAGGTTCTCCATAGTTCATCAAGTCAGATAATTTACCCAGGTACACTTGCTTTTAACAGTCTTCACCAGGCTAACCAGCGACATAAAGAGATGCAGGATTATGAAATGTTACTCCTATTCTAGTACCTCTACTTGACTCCCTACTGCAGGTAGGGTCTTGCTGTCATTACCTATTAAAAGAAACAATAACAAACTAAGTCATTTTTGGGGGGGCCATTTGATGGTTAACAAAAGTATTACAATTTATTATGAATTTGAATGACAGTTTATTTCTTTTTCACACAAACCATAAAGCTTTTTTTTCCCAACTTACATTTCCTTTATCCATCCTTACTGGTTAGAATCAACTCTCCTCACCAGCGTTCGCTAATGCCCGCCACCGCTTGTTGATACTTGCTAGCGTTTTGCTCGAAAGTCTGGACAAACCTGCCTAGTGTTAGAGTTCTTGGCGTTCTGAAATAAGAAACCATTACATGTGAGACTACGCTTCTTCTTGGGAAACTACCTTCATTGAGGAGGTTTACACAACTACAGGCATTCTCTAACATCCCATAAAGTCTGAAATGAACTCCTTTGGCTGCACATGTGCGCTCGCCAATACAACACCTCAGGGTTATGGCTGCAAATATGGTTTGGCACAACAATTCTCGTTAGATGGAGAGTTTCTTGAAATGTGGTTGTTCGGGGTTACTTTCTTGAACTAGTTTTCTTTACAGAATCGAGAGCTCTTGGGAGCACTCACACAATGGGCTAGTGAGACATACCCTAGCAAGGTTATTTATCTCAAACTTTTAGTCCCATGGAAATATTGTTGGCTTCTGCTTACGTTTACAAATGATAGCAAGCAATTATTTACTTACAATGATGGTTGTTCTGCTCACAAAGAGGCCAGGCAAACCTTTAACACTGACGTAGGTTTGATCGCTGCACTAGCTGCATGTACTTTTGAGGACGCACACATACACACTGACACTGCTGTTGCTTACGCTAATACCTTGACATACGAGCATAATGTATTTCAGGACTGAGTTCGTATGTCAGTGCACTTGCATCTCAAGTCAATTTTTCCCATATAATATAACTGAAAAAAAATTAATCTGTTCCTCCCTCTCAAAAATGTCCAAATCAATGATATAACAATGGTAAAACATGTTTTAATTGCTTCAATACTTAACATACATTCATAAAATTACTTAAATAATTGTTGGACTGTGATCTGCAATAAAATGTTGCTCTATTATGGAGTTCTTACCTTCAAGACAGACTGTAGCGGCTAACGGCGGTGTGTGCGGAGGAGGGAGTGAGGGAGGAAGGGAAGGAGAGAATTGGATGGTACACATACAGTATTTGCTCTGTTCCTTACACTACCTATCGTACCACTTAAACTTTGAATTAACTTGAATGAAATCAGCTTACTTAAGTTTTAAATAAATTTTAACCGAACCTATCTTATTTTCTAAATTTTGTTTTTTGGGCTCAGGCCATGTCTTCCTGATGGAAGGGTTCCTTTAGGTAGCCTTCTAAGGGATATTTGCTACAGTGATACTCCCAGAGAATTAAACCGAAGGTCTCCAGGATTCTAACTTCTGGCGCGAGTATCCAATAAAAGATATCGCATAATATCAGGGGACGTATTCTAGATACGACACATGGCAATCTTCACCCCGAATAGATTTAACGCTTCGATGTAAGGGGGAAGAGTGGTAAAAGAAAGGGGTGCCATTCTAGGTACCCGGTGGACCTCCTTCCCTACTACTACCGTGACGCCATTCCTTTTCTAGTAACCTGCTAAGAGTGTTGTGCTCCCCTTTAGCCCGGTGTTTTTTACTAGTTTTTGGAATTTCATCATGCAATCTCCAGCATCTTCGTCATCTGGAAAGTTGAGTATTAATTCTTTCCTGTGTATAATTTTAATCTCCCTTATCACAGTTAAATTCCAATAATTTAAGTGTGTTTAAGTGAGCGTTGCTGAGACCGGAGGCAGCCATTTTACGACTGCTGTCGCCCGTTACATTCGCACATTATTCAGTCAGTAGGGCGACATTTCCTGGTTTTAAGCTATAATATTAGCTAGTTAGGCAAATTATACAAGCTGTGATATTGCATACTTGAAAATTATTCCTTCTTCTATTATGTGACTTTACTTATTGTATGCGGTGGGAACCCCGTTGGTATCGATTACCCTGGCCTGGGCTCCTACCAGAGCAAGGCTATTTTTGCTCATATATACGCTAGTGAAGTATTTCCCCCTGTTTAGCCTCACCATATCGTTTCTTCTCGATTCGTATGAGTTATTACATTCTCTAGAATCTATAGACAAGTCACTATATTCATTCTCTCTCGGAGAGAGGAGGCTAAACCCTTCCTCCCTCCCTGAGTGTCGCTGCTGTTATAGGCGGCAGCCACTGTCTCTCTTCATCGCTGTCGAGGAGAACAAAGTTCTTACTGCCTCCGGCTTTGCTTTAGATAGTGACTTACTCAGAGTGCCCTTGTCTTGCCGCCGACGATGTCGTCAGCCCAGGAAGCAATGCTTCCTCAGTTCATTGTTTGAGGGAGGTGGCATACCTGCCGCCACCTCTGATATCACTGAACTATAAGACCCTCAACCCTTCCCCTCTGTCCTTTAGTGACGTCATGCCGTCACAAGATTCTTTCACCAGTATCCTGACAGTCATCCCGGCTTGCTAGGGTGACTGCATTACCGCCTGGTACCCTGGCGGTAGCAGTTAGTTCAGCCGTCTCTGCCACCTTCCCCCTTACTCCCTTCCTTCACAGAAAGTGAATAATATTGGGGGGAAGATTGAGACGGCTCCTGATAACTGCTGGTGGGAAACCTAACATACTTTGGAAAGTCCTCAGCTCTCTCAAGCTGCCATCCACATTCATTGCCGGCGACAGGCCTTTTGTGGATGGGTGGGAGCCAGAATCTGATAGATTCTTTCCCCTTCCATTGGAACTTTTATTCCGGCAAGGAGACAGTAGGCGATCTGATAGTCATCCTACAGTTCCAACTGTTATGTTTATTCATAATAGTAGGAAACTCTCCTTCATTAATCTTTCTCTCTCTCTATCAGTTAGCGCCGTCAGGTACTAACCTA
The DNA here is from genome assembly GCF_036898095.1 of Palaemon carinicauda. Classification (NCBI taxonomy): domain Eukaryota; kingdom Metazoa; phylum Arthropoda; class Malacostraca; order Decapoda; family Palaemonidae; genus Palaemon; species Palaemon carinicauda. Next base: position 186,342,095 of record NC_090725.1, read on the forward strand.
ACACCGGCAGTGTCTGCCGGCAAACTACTGTGTACAACTATACAGTAGTACATATGTTTTCTAACATACTCTGTGTTTCCTATCGCAGACATTTGTTGAGATCATGATATTTTGTTGAGGCTGAGTACTCCCTCAACACCCAGATGGATTTCCTTGATCATCAGGGACTTAAAATACCCGAACAGTATTAATATAATACTACAGGTGGATAATGTTAGTATAAGCTATTTACTAACTCTAACTCTAGTTCCTAGAGTTTCTCTACCTTGTATCCTCCCTATCAGGGAAACTGAATATTAATGCTGATGGAGGTCTCAGCAATGGCGTGGGAGAGGAAATACAGATATGTTTCTTTTCTATTTCCTTTCAAGCTTACTATCCTAAGCTACCATAAACGATAGTGATTACTATTGTTATTAAAAACTGTATGCTTTTATATCACTGATATAGAAACAAAAATACTCATTGGTATTTCTCCTTTACAGGATGACCCTATGGAGAAGTGCAGATTGATGTTCTGCATCCACAAAGGTAAAGACTTCTGTGGTCACACGATGTGCAGGACTCATGCCCCCTACGGAGTCGTCATAGGAGTCCTAAAATATTGGGACCCGAAGGGTTGCCCCACCTGCTCAACCCTGCTGGCCAACAGCTTCGGTGAAGCTCCCCTAGTTACCCTATAGACTAGGGATACAGTGAGGGACACCCTTCGCAAATGGGTAAGAGGGTTCCAAAGGAACTCTCCAGGACCATACTTGCCCAATGACTCCATGAGGTGCCTACTGTTCCCCAAGGCTCTGCCGAGTGCGTTGGTGTCCTAGGAACAGCTCCGGTCCCCCTTTGTACAACTGAAGATTGACTCGGACATCAACAAGGCACTAGAAGGTATGGACATCCACCAAGAGAGGATGTCAGAAGTGTCCACCGACACCGAACAGGACCTGTTGCAAGGTGGCCCTGAAAAATACGTGGACTCTCCCCGAGTGGAGGAAGAAGGATCTTTGTCAACAGCAACAGACTACCCTCAGTTTGCCGTGACGGAATACCAACCTCTGCCGTCAACGTCCTCGCCCCCAACTCCACAACCTGTTAACCAGGTTAACGCAAACGAAGGGATTCTGACATCTCTTCAACGAGTGATGGAGTCGTTCCAACGGGAACAGGAGACGATGCGGGAATCGATTATGCAGCAAGAAAGGTTGTTGCAGGAGAAGATGGACTGCCTCTGAACCACCAAGGGCACCTCTAAGAAACCTCTTAGTGTGTCTGATCTCCCTCATTGCTCCGAAACCAATCCCTGGAGGTATGCGGAGCATATGTCAATGATGAATAGGAAACTGTTCTTTTCAGAGAAGTTGGGAGCCAGGCAAATTGAAGATCTTGAGTTCTGGCCTAACTTTTCGGCCTATCCAGATTGCTATGAGAGACTGCGGGACGAGAATGCAACCCGAGAAGAAACGGTCCCCAAAGAGGTCATCGTGTTTGAACACGAGAAGGCGCAAGCCATCCTCCTGAAGGCCTTGAAGGGAGCCAGATATACCAACTCCAAAGTCTCAGCACTGAGCAAGAAGCACCCCACCTTTCTTGCTCCTTCCTCCATCTCTTTCCCCTTTACGGAGAAAGCACTAGACTTTGCCGTCAAGGCAGTTGATGAGGGAAAACCATGACCGACCCTAGAGGAATGCAAACCATTCTCTCTAGCACTGCCTACCTGCAAGGAGAAGTGAAACGATGTTCACCTAACCTTCTCCGTCTCTAAGTTGGATCCAGAGATAGCAGGACAATAGTTCAATGAGAACTTTCCGAAGTTGCCAGACCATCTTCTGAGGAAGGAACAGGAGTCGAAGGAGAGACTTACGGCTTCCCTCTCTCATCAGACCTGTCTGGAAATGAGTGCAGGTCAACATAATGCCCCAGAAATGTTCATCTTCCTGGCTAAATCTCACATGGGTACCCTTGCGAAAGACCTATATGCTTTCCTCAGAGCGAGGAGAGCCTGTAGAGAGTTTGTCTTGGCTTCAGCAACCATCAGATAGGAACCAAAGAAGCTGATTACCTCGAGCATTTGGGGTAAAGACCTTTTCCCACAGGAACTGGTCCAAGAGGTCATTGCCAGAGCAATGACGGAGAACAGGAACCTTCTCCCAAAGTGGAGCATGGCCTTGAAAAGGAAATCTTCCTTTGGAAGGAGGTCCCCAGCCCTAGAACAAAAGGGCAAGGAGACCACGTAGACCTGCACAACTCCCCGCCATGACTATGACCACGATGCCTCAGACCACCTTCCAGATGATCCCTCAACAACTGGTAGCCAGGTCACCAGTTTTTAACCCTACCTTTGAGAGGCAGTCGAATTCCTTTCGCCCCAGTCAGAAAGGAAAAGGTCCTAAGAGAAGTTCGCCAGGAGGTAACTTCTCTCGGGGCCAAGGAGTACGTGGTCGCGGAAACAAATCTGCAGGACCCCCCAAGCAGTGAGATGTTCCAGGTAGGGGGCAGACTACATCACTTTCGGGATCGCTGGAGCTTCGATCCCTGGGCCCACAACCTAATCATGAATGGACTCGGGTGGAAATGGAGCAGAACTCCACCCCGTTTTCCAGAACTCTTTCAACACTCCACCCCCTTGTTGGAAGAATATACCTCAGAACTCTTGTACAAGAAGGTAATAAAGAAAGCGAAGTCCATCAAGTTCCAGGGAAGGCTATTTTGTGTTCCCAAGAAAGACTCAGACAAACTCAGAGTCATTCTAGACTTGTCTCCACTCAACAAGTTCATCGAGAACAACAAGTTCCGGGTGCTTACTTTGCAACACATAAGGACCCTACTGCCAAAAGGGGCGTACATGGTCTCAATAGACCTAGCAGATGCTCACTGGCATCTCCCGATGAGTCGCCCTTTCTCCTCCTACCCAGGATTCAAACTGCAGAAGCAGAAGTTTGTCTTCAGAGCAATGCCCTTCGGACTGAACACAGTCCCTAGGACATTCACGAAGCTAGCAGACACAATCGTCCAACAGCTACGCACCGAAGTAGTTCAAGTGGTAGCATACCTAGACGATTGGTTGGTATGGGCAGCATCCATGACTACTTGTCTGCAAGCAGCCAACAAGGTGATCCAGTTCCTGGAACACCTGGGCTTCAAGATCAACTGCAAGAAGTCTCGTCTCACTCCAGCTCAACAGTTCCAGTGGCTAGGAATCCAATGGAACTTAAAAGTCACACCACCTCTCCATTCCATCCAGAAAGAGGAGAGAAATAACGGGATCTGTCAAGAAACTAATCCGTCACAAGAGGATTTCAAGATGCCAACAGGAAAGAGTATTGGGCTCTCTCCAGTTTGCAGCAGTGACAGACCCTGTGCTAAAGGCACGTTTGAAAGATGCGTCAGGAGTCTGGAGGAAATACGCATCGTTGCTCAAAGAGATCAACTAAGGTTGACCCCAACCTTGTTGTGGATGCAGTTAAGCCCGTGGTCAACAGCCAAGAGCCTAGCACGGACAATCCCCTGCAACCACCACAACCATCAGTGGTGATACACACAAATGCCTCCTTGGAAGGACGGGGAGGCCATTCTCACGGCAGAAAAGTGCAAGGGAATTGGTTGCACCAGTTCAAAACGTTTCATATCAACATTTTGGAAGCTATGCCAGTTTTCCTGACGTTGAAGAGCCTATCCCCTCGCAGATCAATCCACATCAGATTGGTCCTGGACAACGAGGTGATAGTAAATTGTCTAAATTGACAAGGCTCGAGATCACCCCACATCAACCATGTGATGTTTGCCATCTTCTACCTGGCAAGGAGGAAGGGATGGCACCTATCAGCAGTTCACCTACAAGGGTTCCGCAATGTGACGGCGGACACTATCTAGGCGAGAGCCCATATAGACAGAATGGTCCCTAGACACAGACTCATTCTCCTTCATCTCGGAAAAAGTCCCAGAACTGCAGATCGACCTCTTCGCAACGAGCGACAACAAGAAACTTTCTCATTACGTAGCCCCTTACATGGATCCTCAAGTAGAAGTGATGGATACCATGTCCCTCGACTGGAACAGGTGGAATTGCATTTGCCTGTTTCCACCAACCAATCTCCTGCTAAGAGTCCTCGACAAGCTAAGATCCTTCAGAGGGACAGCTGCAGTAGTAGCCCCCAAGTGGCCCAAAAGCAATTGGTTCCCTCTTCCTAGAGTTGAAACTGAAGCTGTTTCCTCTGCTGAATCCAATGCTATCTCAACAGGTCCAGAAGTCGACTGTCTATGGTTCATCCTCGAGAACCAGCAACCTACATCTCATGATTTTCTCGCCCTAGCAGCGAACAAAAAGTTTGGAATCTCGAAGGATAAAGTTGACTTCATCGAGGAGTACAAGTCAAGTTCGACTAGGAGACAATACGAATCGTCATGGACGAGATGGGTGTCCTTTGTGAAAGCAAGGAAACCAACAGAGATATCGATAGATTTCTGTCTTGCATTCTTCATACACCTCCACGAACAAGGCCTGGCTTCTACTACAATTACTTCTTGTAAATCGGCCATGGCTAGACTACTTCTGTACGCTTTTGAGGTGGACTTCTCAGGTGAAATCTTTAATAAGATCCCGAAAGCATGCGCTAGACTCAAGCCAGCGGCCCCACCAAAGCCCATCACGTGGTCTTTGGACAAACTCTTGCACTATGCTTCGAACCTAGACAATGAGGATTGTACTCTAAAAGATTTAACACGGAAAGTCATTTTTCTGTTTGCAATAGCCTCAGCGGCTAGAGTTAGTGAAATAGTGGCATTATCCAGAAACGAAGGCCATATTCAGTTCCTAGATTCAGGAGAACTGAACCTTTTTCCTGATCCTGCCTTTCTTGCCAAGAACGAGCTACCCACCAAGAGGTGGGGTCCTTGGAGAATCAGCCCATTGAAAGAAGATGCCTCTCTGTGCCCAGTAGTGTCTTAAGGTCTATCTTCAAAGAACTTTAAACTTCAAGGGAGGATAGCTCTTCAGAGGCGAAACTTCAGGATCAAACCTATCTTTAAGGCAACTGAGAGCGAAACTCACCTTTATTCGCAGAGCGGATTCTGACAGTACACCCGCAGGTCACGATCCGAGGAAATTTGCTTCTTCGTTGAACTTCTTTGAACATATGGACTTTGAGAGACTCCGCTCATACACTGGGTGATCATCATCCAGGGTCTTCTACAAACATTACGCAAAGCAAGTACACAAAATAAAATACTTTGTGGTGGTGATGGGTAGTGTCATTAAACCCGTCGTGTATTGCTGCGATGAACTGTGGACTGTTTTGGGACTTTACAGTGCATCAGATGCATGGGTATACCTACCCTCTAGTGCAGATCACGGCTATGATTAACATACTTTTCTCTATAGGTGCATATCTGACTAATACACCAGTGCCGAGTGAACGTTTGCGTCACAGTGTTTATGCATTTCCGAACATCTGACCATGTCAGATAGATTTGGTTTAACATCTCCATTGAGTGGCGTTATTCCGATAATGTATTTATATATTTTTTCTACACGAGAAAATATGGATTTAGATGTGTTGTAATGCTGGATCAGATTCATACTTTGTTGTAACTACTGTACATTTGATAAATTAGTTGTACAATAAAATACTTAAAACTTAGTTGCGTCTTATTACTGCTCCCTCAGTTATAAGCTAATAAAGTACACTAGAGTTTTATCAAATCCCTGTATAGGGCTTATATCTTGAAATCACAATAATGATTTATGGAGGAACGAAACTTACATTTTCAAGGTAAGTAAAAAAGGAAGGCTTCAAAGTTTTCCCTTTTTGTTCCAACGGAAATACAAACCTTGAATCCTTATTGTCAATATTGACATTTTCCCTGCTGGTGCAGGAAGCACTAAACCAGCTCCAGGTTTAGTGGAAATGACAGATCTCTGGAATTTCATATATAGGTCTAGTAGACCAGATAAGAAAATCTACTTAAGGTGGAAGGCACATGATGGAAGGTTCCTATAGGCAGCTTTCTAAGGGATATTTGGGAAGGTTCCTCTAGGCAGCTTTCTAAGGGATATTTGGCTACAGTGATACTCCCAGAGAATTAACCATAAGTCTCCAGAATTCTAACTCTTGGCGCGAATATCCTTAATATAACGTTTAAGGATATCGCATAAAATTAGGGGACGTATTTCTTGATACGACACATGGCAATCTTCACCCCGAATAGATTTTACTCTTTGAGGGGGAAGAGTGGCGAAATGAAGGGGAGCCGTTATCAAGGTTACCCGGTGGATCCCCTCCCAGTACTACTACGGCGTATCATTCCTTTTAACGTAGCATTTAAGCATGGTGCTCTCCCACGTTTCTCTCGGTGTGGTTACTGTTTTCAAGGAATATTATCATCCAATCTCCAGCATCATCATCCTCTGGAAAGTTGAGTATTTAATCTTTCCTGTGTATAATTTTTGGCTCCCTTCTCATAGTTGAATAAACATAATTTAGGTGTGTTAAGCGGAGCACTGCCCTCCCCGGAGGCGGCCATTTTAAGACCGCTGTAGTACGCCATAAATGCTTTATTTAATTAGTAGTACGACGTTCCCAGTATTTAGCTATAAAGAAATTCTAGCTATTTAAGCAAAATTTTACTAGTGAAGATAAGCTTTACACATTTAATATTTCCTCTTCCGAATAAACGTTTCTATTTTATACGATAGGGCCTCGGTGGTACTAGCGTAGCTGAGATCCCGACTCGGGTTAGGCTAGCCTAACTCGTTTTAGTATACTGTACTTTAGTAACGTTATCCCCCGTTCAACCTCTTGTATCGTTTTTATTAATTTGGTCGGAGATATAGATATCTTCTAGAATTACTAGCATAATTCGATACGCTTCTCTTCTAGAGAAATGAGGATAAACCCTTCCTTCCCCCTGAGTGCCGCCAGCCCAAGCCTATCTTCTGTCATCGCCATCGAGTAGTGTACTCCGGCTTGACTTGGATAGTGTTTTGTGTCGATCTTCTTTGCCGGCTAGTACCCTGGCTTTAAAATACGACAGTAACTCAGGGTATTCTGTCTTGTTGCCGACAACGCTACCTATAGGGGAATAGTCATTCCCCTGCTGGTTACACCGTTGTCTGCCTAGGAAGTTTGGCTTCCCTAGTCCACAACCGAAAGTGGGTAGCATAATTGCCGCCACCTTTCTCCCTTGTGGACTAGGAGACATGTTTTATATCCGGCAAGGTATCAGGCTAGGGAGTCATTATTCCTCTGCTGCCCAAGACGGCGGCGGTATTGGAAACTATGTTTCCTTGATTTACAGCCGAAAGTAGGAGGCATACCTGCCGCCACCTTTCTCTGTAAAATATAAGACCCTTTCCCTTCCCCTTCTGTCCTTTAGTGACGGCATAGCCATTACGATTCCTGTGGCCGGTATTCTACATTCACCCCGCTTGTTTGGCTGACTGGGTTACCGGCTGGGCTCTTATAAAGGCGGTTAGGTTACAGCTTCGACCATCTCCCCAATGGAAGCAAAACTCCGGGAGAGGTTGAGCCGGGCCTGACGGCTGCCGGTGAAAAACCCATTACACTTTCGAGTATTCTTCAGTCCTCTCTTGAACTGCCATCCACAAACCCTGTAACCGGCAGTACAGCCGGCAACAGAAATTGTGGCTGGATGGAAGCTAGAATCAATGTATTCCTCCCCTTCCATTTGAATCCTCATTCTGGAAAGAAGGCAGTAGAGGCAGTAGTCCCTACACCCCTAATTATTGTACTAAACTATAATAATACGATAGTCCTTCTTTCCATTCTTTCTCTCTCTCTGTCAGCTAGTGCTGCCAGGTACTAGTCTAACCCGGTAGCATACCCGCAAAACTACAGTATAAGATAATACAGTAGCCAGTATTCCTGCGGTATAACAATACAGCAGTTAGAAAACTACATATATAATGATACAGTAGTATGAAATTTCCAACATACCCTGTGTATCCTTTCACAGTCCATTGTTGAGACTGATTAAAAAAAAAAATGTTGAGGTGAAGTATTCCTTCAACATTCCGATGAATCCTAGATCATCGGAACACCAATGATTACCTTTCAGTATTAATATTCTACAAGTGGTGGAGTTAGTGTTAGTATCCACTGACTCCGGCTCTACGTACGAGAGTTATTCCACTCAGTATTTTCCCTAATAAGGAAATTAAAAATATTAATATTGTAGGAGGTCACAGCAATTGCCTGGAGGGAAAACACAGATATGTGTCTTTCCTACTTCTTTCCTAGCTTACTATCCTAAGCTATGATAATAATAGTAATTTATACTATTTTATGCGTGTGTAATTTTATCAGTGAGGTAAATTACCCCATACTCATTTTACTCTTTCTTTCCTTAGAGGAGGCGGCTAAGGTGAAGTGTGCAGTCCTGTTCTGCAACCACAAAAGTAGGGACTTTTGTGGCCACAAGATGTGCAGGTCTCACGCCCCCTGCTTCATCGCAACTGAAACCCTGAGGTATTGGGATCCAAAGGGTTGCACCGTCTGCTCGGCCCTGATGACCGAAGGATTCGGTGAAGATATCCCTGAGACGACGGAGTCAAGGGATACAGCGAGGGGAACGCTTCGGAAGTGGGTAAGAGGGTTCTTCTGTTCCCTAAGGCCCAATCTGACGCGATTGTACCTCAGGCACAGGTCAAGCCTCCCTTCATCCAGCTGACGATAGAGGTTGACATCAACAAGGCACTTGAAGGCATGGATATCCACCAAGAACCGATGTCGGAGGTGTCCACCGACATCGAAAAAGATCTTCTGCAAGAAAATCCTGAAGAAGAGGTGGCTCAGCCACCCAAGTAGGAAGAAGGATCCGTATTAAAGATAACGGAAGACCGTAAGTTTTCTGTGACGGCATATCAACCTGTGCCGTCAACTTCTTCAGTCCCAACTCCCCATCTGGAACCGCTGATAGCCAAGATCGAGGCGCTCCTAGGACAGCCTCAACAGATGATGGAATCGTTCCGCAAGGAACAACAAGAGATGAGGAGGGAAGTTAGAGAAGCGAAATGCTCGGGTGTTCTCAGAGGCTCTCACAAGCCTATCAAAGTCTCTGACTTACCTCAATGCTCTGAAACCAACCCCTGGAGGTATGCGGAGTATATGCCCATGATGAATGGGAAACTGTACATCTCTGAGAAGATGGGGGCCAAGCCCCTCGAAGATCTCCAATTCTGGCCTAACATCTCGGCTTACCCAGAATGTTACGTGAGATTGCGGGATGAACCAGCATCTCGTGTGGAGACGGAACTTAAAGAGGTCATGATCTTTAGGCATGACAAGGCGCAGGCTCTCTTAACAAGTACCTTAAAAAAAGCTGGCTATACCAACTCGAAGGTTTCAGTTTTGAGCAAGAAGCACCCTACCTTCCTTGCTCCTTCCTCCAGAGCTTTCCCCATTTCGGCCAAAGCTCTCAACTGCATGCTGAAAGCAGTTGACGCGGGCAAATCATGCCCTATGCTAGAGGAGTGCAGACCATTGTCTCTAGCTCTGCCTACCTGCGAGAAGGAATGGTACGAAGTTCATCTAACCTTCTCAGTCTCGAAACTGGATCCAGAGATAGCAGGACAACAGTTCAATGAGAACCTTCCAAAGTTGTCGGAACATCTTTTGAGAAGGTAACAGGAGACAAAAGAGAGACTAGCTGCCTCTTAGTCTCTCCAGAACTGTATGGAGATGTGTGCAGGCCTTTCTAATACCCCAGATATGTACATGGTCCTAGCCAAGACTCACATGGCTGCCCTTGTTAAGGACATATACACTTTCGTGAAGGGCAGGAGGGCCTGTAGAGAGGATGTGTTTGGCAATGCAACTGTCAAACATGAGCCCAGGAAGTTGAGCACTTGATGCATCTGGGGCAATAACCTCTTCCCAAAAGAAGTGGTCCAGGAGGTCATTGCTATAGCTGCCACGGAGGATAGGAACCTTCTCCAGAAGTGGGGCATGTCTTCCAAGAGAAAATCATCCTCTGACACTGGTCCCCAACCCAAGAACAGGAAGACAAAGAAGCCACAGGCCTGCACAACATCCAACCGTCACCATGACCATAGTGCCCCAAATGGTTGCCCAGCTGCAAACCACCTTCCCAATGGTACCCCAGCAGCTGGTAGCTCAGTTGCCAGTATTTAATCCAGGCTTTGAAAGGCACACTACTACCTTTCGCCCTAGAGGCAGAGGCTCTAGAAGAGGTTCCTCAAGAAACTCCTCAAGGGGTAGAGGAGGACGTGGTCAAGGTAACAAACTCTCTGGAATTTCTCAGCAATGAGATGCTCCAGGTAGGAGGAAGACTCCTCCACTTTCGGGATTGTTGGATCTTCGATCCCTGAGCCCACAACCTAATCAAGAATGGACTCGGGTGGAAATGGAACAAAACTCCACCCCCCTTTTCCTCAATTCTTCCAACACTCCACCCCCTTATTGGAAGAATATACCTCAGAACTCTTGAGCAAAAAGGTAAAAAGGAAAACGAAGTCCATCAAATTCCAGGGAAGGCTGTTTTGTGTTCTCAAGAAGGACTCAGACAAACTCAGAGTCATTCTGGACTTGTCTCCGTTCAACAAGTTCATCGAGAACAAGTAAGTTCCGGATGCTAACCCTACAACACATAAGGACCCTGTTACCGAAAGGGGCGCACACAGTCTCGATAGACCTGGCAGATGGTTATTGGCACCTACCAGTCAGCCGCCCCCTCTCTTCCTACCTAGGATTCAGGCTACAGAAGACAAAGTATGTCTTCAGAGGCATGCTCTTCGGACTAAACATATCCCAAGGATATTCACAAAACTCGCGGACACAGTCGTCCAACAGCTACGCTTAGAAGGCATTCAGGTGGCGGCATACCTGGACGACTGAGTCACTTGGGCTTCAAGATCAACCACAAGAAGTCTCGCCTCTCTCCAGCTCAGGAGTTTCAATGGTTAGGAATCCATTGGAACTTGCAGTCGCATCGCCTCTCCATTCCACCGAAGAAGAGGAGAGAGATTGCGGGATCTGTCAGGAGACTACTGAAACTCAACAAGATTTCAAGACGCCAACAGGAAAGAGTAATGGGCTCTCTCCAGTTTGCAGCAGTGACAGACCCAGTGCTAAAAGCACAACTAAAAGATGCGTCAGGAGTCTGGAGAAATACGCATCAAAAGCTCAAAGAGATCAACAAAGATTGACACCGACCTTACTGCGATCACTTCTAAGGCCGTGGTCAAAGGTCAAGAGCTTGACAAGGACAATTCCCTTACAACCACCTCAACCTTCAGTGGTCATCCACACAGATGTCTCACCGGAAGGATGGAGAAGCCATTCTCATCAGAGGAAAGTGCAAGGGAATTGGTCGCACCAGTTCAAGACTTTTCACATCAACATTCTGGAGGCCATGGCAGTCTTCCTGACGTTGAAGAAACTATCCCCTCACAGATCAGCCCACATCAGGTTGGTCTTGGACAGCGAAGTAATAGTGAAATGTCTGAACCGACAAGGCTCGACATCACCTCACATCACTTACGTGATGTTAGCCATCTTTCGCTTGGCAAGGAAGAAAAGATGGCACTTATCAGCAGTTCACCTGCAAGGGTTCTGCAATGTGACAGCGGATGCTCTATTCAGGCAAAAGCCGATAGAGACAGAATGGTCCCTGGACGCAGACTCATTCTCCTTCATCTCGTCCCGGAACTGCATATCGACCTCTTGGCGACGAGCGACAGCAAGAAACTACCTCGATATGTAGCCCCTTACGAGGACCCTCAGGCAGAAGCGACGGACGCCATGTCCCTCGATTGGAACAGATGGAATCATCTCTATCTGTTCCCACCAACCAACCTCCTGCTGAAAGTCCTCAACAAGCTGAGATCCTTCAGGGGAACAGCAGCAGTAGTGGCCCCCAAATGGCCCAAGAGCAATTGGTTCCCTCTAGTTATAGAACTGAAACTGAAGCTGTTTCCTCTACCGAACCCAGTTCTATCCCAACTGGTTCAGAAGTCGACTGTCTACGCTTCATCATTGAGAACCCAAAACCTACATCTCATGATTTTCTCGTCTTAGCAGCCAAGAAAAGATTCGGGATCTCAAAAGACAACATCGACTTTATAGAAGAATATAAGTCAAAGTCAACCAGAAGACAATACGAATCGTCTTGGAAGAAGTGGTTTTCCTTTGTGAAAACAGTGAAACCGGCAGAAATCTCAATAGACTTCTGCCTTTCCTTCTTCATCTACCTTCATGAACAAGGCCTGGCTTCCACCACAATAACTACGTGTAAGTCAGCTTTGACTAGACCTCTTCTTTACGCCTTCCAGGTGGACCTGTCAAACGAAATCTTCAATAAGATTCCAAAAGCATGCGCTAGACTCAAACCAGCAACCTCTCCAAAGCCCATATCATGGTCTTTGGACAAAGTCTTGCACTGTTTCGAATTTGAACAATGAAGATTGTACCCTAAAGGATCTAACACAGAAAGTGATATTCCTGTTCGCTATAGCCTCAGGGGCTAGAGTTAGTGAAATAGTGGCTCTATCCAGAAATGAAGGCCATATTCAGTTCACAGAAGAGGGAGAACTGAATCTTTTCCCCGATCCTACCTTTTTCGCCAAAAACGAGCTGCCCACCAAAACGGGGGGTCCTTGGAGAATCTGCCCTCTGAAGGAAGATGTCTCTCTATGTCCAGTAGAGTGTCTCAAGGTCCATCTTCAAAGAACATCAGACTTCAAGGAGGTACAGCTCTTCCTAGGCAAAACCTCAGGATCAAACTTATCCCTAAAACAACTGAGGGCAAAATTCACCTACTTTATTCGCAGAGTGGATCCTGACAGTACACCTGCAGGTCATGATTCTAGAAAAGTTGCTTCCTCGTTGACCTTCTTTCAACATATGGACTTTGATAAACTCCGCTCATATACGGGGTGGAAATAATCCAGTCTTCTATAAACACTATGCGAAGCCAGTGCATGAAATAAAACACTTTGTGGTGGCGGCAGGTAGTGTTATAAAACCTGTCGTCTAGTGCTGCGATGAACAGTGGACTGTTTTGGGACTTAACAGTGTATTGAGTGAACAGGTATTAGCACCTTCGAGTGTAATACCTTTTAATGGAAATCACTATGGTGATTTGTGGACTGTTCTATATACTGTAGGTGTAGAATCTAACCAATAACACCAGTGCCGTGTGAACATTTGTACACAGTGTTGAAACATATCCAACATCTAAGTGAAATCAATCAATTAACTTCACAATATTGAGTGGCATTTACGAATGAACTAATATATGTTTTCTTCCCTTACAGGTTAAAAATATATATACCTAGAGGTGTAGATATGTGGCATAGATTCTTTCTAATGATGCATTTAGCATTTTGCATTTTTATATTTTGTTTATAAAAATAAAGACACATAAAAATGTATCTGCGTCCTATATGCCCTTTATGAATACGAATAAAACTATCCAGAGCCTTTTATTTTTCCTAAAATAGAATTCTTGGGAGTAAAATCTCTGAAAGAACAACCTGGTAATCTGTACAAGTTCCACCTTGTTCTGACAGAATGACAAACTTTGACACCTTATAGTTGAAATCGACAATTTCCCTGCAGGGGGCAGGAAGCCCTAAGCTAGTTCCAAACTTAGTGGATATGACAAATAATGGTAATGTCATATATACAGTATATATATAAGGTCTGGGAGACCATATAAGGAACTCATTCAAAGTAAAGTCACTTATACAAACCCAGAGATATAATACTTTCAAGTAATTCTCCGGTAAACTTCCATCAGGATGACATGGCTGAGCCCAAAAAACGGATTTCGAGCAAAGCGAAAAATCTATTTATGGGTGATATGGCCATGTCGTCCTGATGGACCCTCCTTTCTTTCAAAAGGAGTGTACAACTACGTAATGAAAGACCCCAATGAAAACTACTCTATTGCGGCTGTTCCTGCTTAAATGCAACAAGGAATAATACGCCGTAGTAGTACTGGGAAGGGATCCTCCGGGTAACCTTGATAACGGCTCCCCTTCATTTCGCCAGTCTTCCCCCTCAAAGAGTAAAATCTATTCGGGGTGAAGATTGCCATGTGTCGTATCAAGAAATACGTCCCTTGATTTTATGCGATATCCTTAAAAATTATTTGTTCCGTAACTGAAATACAAACCACGCTATTTAATATGGGTAATTACTTTCGGCGTAGCTGAAATGACGAGCCATTAGAATTTTAACGAGGGTTTACTACCCCACCGCTAGTTAGCGGGGTGTAGGGAGGGTAGCTTGCTAACCCCCCCTCCACCTCCCCCTCATACACACCTGTGCTGAGCTCACTTTGCTCTCGGCTCGGGTGGTAGTCGGACGTGTCTGCTGTCACCCTCGCCTTCTTTGACAGCCATTACTAATCTTTTGTTTGCTTTTCCTTTGACAGAGTGTGTGTGAAGTTGGCCTCTGCGATGCGTAAGTGTCCTGGTTTACCTGACCGCCCTTATGGTACCTACTGTATATGTCGGCGGTCGAAACGGACCCCCACACCTTGTGTCCTTACTGTAGGGGCCAACGGTGTGATAAGAATAATGTGTGTGGTGAGTGCAGGGAGTGGTCTACCTCCCAGTGGGAGAGATTTTCCCAGCGCCGGAAGAAGTAGTCCAGGCTGGATATTTCTCCTTCGAAGGTTTCTTTGAAAGGAGAAAATCTCAAGGGCTCTTCTTCTGTGGCCCAAACCTCCTCCAAAGCTCCCACTTGATCGGTTTCTTCCGAGAAACTGTCGAGTGGTAGGGTAGGCCGCAGTTCTGTTGACCGATCTCGGGGTTTGGGAGAGGGAGTTGCCTCCCATAGCGAGGCAGCTCCTCCTCCTCCCCCGGGGAGGATTCAAATGTAAATGTTACTAATAATGATTTGTTGCAGCTTTGGGCTTCCTTGGGGCTTGAGGGTTCTCCCTCCAAGGAAGCCTTATTTGACATGGTCAGGTTGGGGGCAGCTGTCAAACAATCGCCAACTTTAGCAGAGGTTGATCCTCTGTTTATCGTCGACGTTGTTGTGGCAGAGGCTTCCGACGAGTTGTATCAAACCTCTGCTCCTGATGTTGATGATGTAGCTGAAGGCTTAGTTCCCCCCTCCGAACATCTTTCGAGGGAGGAATTAAGTCCAACGGTCTCTCCTGCCGGTGATTCTCCCCCTCGAGGGAGTTCACTCACAGAGACTCCTCTTCGGAGGACTGCTGATGGTCAGCCTGCTGACCCCACAGCCCCCAGAGGGCATATAAGGCGTAAAGCCCGCCTTCCTCTTCGCCGTAGAGGCCTTCCTTCACCTCACAAGGGTGTTAGGAGGCACCTCTTCGGTTTATCATCTCCGCCGTCCGCCGCAGAGGTACCTCGCCCTCGTTCGCCGACTCTACCAGCTACATCCCTGGACCTCTCTGCAGATCATTCGCGATCTCCTTCAGTGGAAGGTAGTCCTTGCAAAGGACACGCCGACCTTCCACCCGCCAGACCTGCTGACCTGCTGTCGCCGTTCCTGGCCGCTGATGCGCTTTGGACGCCTACTCACCCTGTTTTCAAACGGGCAACGGTCCCTTCGGGGCACAAGGGACTATCACACAAAATTGTGTCTAAGTCCCTTACGCGCCAGGTATCCCCTGCGCGCCAACATTCACTTGTGCGCCAGCGCACGCAATTGCGTGCAAGCGCTCGCCTGCTGTTGTTGATCCTGTTATAGTGTGCCAGCGATCACCTGCGCGCCAGCGCTCACCTGTGCGCCAACGCTCACCTGTCTGTCAGCGCGCTACTGCGCACCCTCATCCTGATGCGCGCCTTGTGCGCCCCTGTTCTCCTGCGCTCCAGCGCTCGCCTACGCGCCGCGCTTGCGTGTGCGCCAACGATCTCCTGCGCGCCCACGATCTTCTGATCTGGGCGCAAAGGGAAAGATAACCTCTTCCCCTGCTCGCCAGTGCTCTCCAACGCGCCATCCTTCACCAGTCTCCGACGCGCGCCCTGCATGCCCACCTATTCTACCAGATGTGCGCCCTCATGCGCGCCCGCGTGCAAGGGATATATCTTCTGTGCACGCGCCCAACGTTATCGCCCTCACGGGCTCTTCGGGATACCGCGCGAGCGCTCATTCAGCCTGCTGCGTACCCTCTGCTATCTCCGGAACGCGCCCCTGCGCGCCATCGCTCGCCCGCAAGCCCACACGCGCCCTCACCATCGCCCTCGCGCGCGCTAACATTCGCCCACATGCGCGAACAATCTCCCGCTCACGACCCAGGCAAAATTCTATCGCGCGACCCCCAGCTCAATCCCACGCGGGAGGCTGCAGGACGCTGCGCGGCCAGGTCATCATCATCATCATCATCATCATCATCATCATCATCATCATCATCATCATCATCATCATCACACACACACACACACACACACACACACACACACACACACACACACACACACACACACCCCGGCAAGCTCAGAACAGCGCGCTCGCCGGAGGGAGGGAGAATTCCAGATAGGTCCAGGGACTTTTCTCCTTCTTCCTTTCAGGCAGACCCTACTTTGGTAACTCCTCCTTGGGATCGAACGATCCCCTTCCCTCCAGAGGGAGTGTCTGACAGCACAGCTGTCAATCAGCTGCCCTGGTTTGGGGCCCTAGTCAGAGCAGTCATGCAGGCTTTTAAGCCTGTTCTCTCTGAGCTGGGCCACAAATCAGTGGCAGCTTCGATTCCCCTGAAGAGGAAGAGAGGAGTAGCTGACGTGGTAACTTCTCCAAGGAAGAAGCTGACTCGTCGGAAGTCGTTTAGGAAGGCCTCCTCCCCCCCAGACTTTCACTCCCTCCCCTTCGGACGAAGATTTCCCGTCCTCAGGGGAGTCACGCGAGGTGAGGCATTCCCCCATCGCACCAATGAGGGAAACCCCACCTCGCGCAGGGAAGTCTTCTCGGGTAGGGGTGGAGAAGAGCCTCCCACCATCACTGTTGGAGTCCTGCATCCCTCCCAGGAGGGAGTCGAAGGACTCCAAGACTTTACCGAAGTCGTCCTCAAGGATTAGACCAGAACCAGCCAAGCCCTCGGAGAACGTCCATGAGTCCCCCCAAGAAGAGCCTTCGGGGACAGGAGACTTCGCTGCTAGCCCTTCAGGAGGAGAGCTACAGGAGTCAGAGCATGCGTTCTGGCAGGTTCTGACCCTTATGAGGAATCTCAATGGGTTCCCAGATCCAGAGATTCCCCCTCGTGAAGGCAAGGACACGGTCTTGGACCGAGTCTTTGGTACTCAAAAACCCTCTAAGGCCAGCGCAGCTTTGCCCTGGTCTCGAGGGGTTAAGAGTGCCAGAGATAAGGTCGAGGGCCAGCTCTCCGAGTTTGCCTCCTCCAGCCAATCCAGCGCCGGCGATAAACTCCTCCCGCCTCCTCGTGTCCATCAGAGAAGGTACTTTGACATCATGGAGGAGACTTGTTTAGCTCTTCCCTTACACCACTCTTTGGAAGAGCTTACCGGGGTAGTCCCTCTAGAGAGACTCTCCAACCGGCAAGTGTTGTTCTCGGCTACGGAGATCCTTAGCCAGGAGAAGGTGGCGAAATGTGCCATGCAGGCAACTTCGTAGCTGGACATCTGGCTAGGGTCTCTGGGCATCCTGTTACGATCTGAGGACTTGTCCAAAGAGAGTACCAGGAAGGCCATGGAGACCTTTTTACTCTCAGGCACTCGTACCATCGAGTTTTTAGCCCACCAAGTCTCGAACTTGTGGGCTAATACCATCTTGAAACGTCGAGATGCGGTGTCTGAGAGATTCCACCAGAAGGTCCCCAGTACCGAGATCAGCAGGCTCAGACATTCTTCAATTATGGGGAAGAACTTGTTCGAGCCTAAAGACGTGGAGCAGGCGGCTGAGAGGTGGAGGAAGTCCAACCAGGACTCTCTCCTACATAGGTCTTTAACATCGGAGCCCTATAAACCTCCAGCAACCACGTCCTACCAAGACCACGAAACCGGCAGCTACAGCGAAGACAACGGTGACGAAGCCCTTTCCTGTTAAGGACAAGAAAGGCAAAAATTTCCTCCAGGGAAGGAAAGAATCCTAGAGGCAGTGGCTGAGCCCACAAATGCTAGGATTGGCAGTCCCCCTGCATGTCCACCAGTGGGGTGATGGCTACTAAGTTGCGCAAACAGGTGGCAGCAACTCGGGGCCGATTCCTGGACGATTTCCGTAATCAGTCAAGGATATCGCATCCCGTTCACAACATCTCTACCTCCCCTGACAGCGAATCCATTGTTGTTGAGCTCCCTTGCCATGGGATCGGCAAGGGGGCAAGCCCTTCGGGCAGAAGTCGAGACCATGTTGAAGAAGGGCGCTCTCCAAGAGGTCGTCGACAGGTCCCCACACTTCTTCAGTCGACTATTTCTTGTAAAGAAGGCGTCTGGAGGCTGGAGACCAGTCATCGACCTCTCAGCTCTGAACAGGTTTGTCAAGCAGACCCCGTTCAGCATGGAGACGGCAGACACGGTCAGACTTGCAGTGTGACCGCAAGACTTCATGTGTACACTGGACCTGAAGGACGCGTACTTCCAGATCCCAGTCCATCCGTCTTCAAGGAAGTACAGTACTGAAGATTCAGATTAGACAACAAGATCTACCAGTTCAAGGTGCTGTGTTTTGGTCTCTCCACAGCACCTCAGGTTTTCACCAGAGTGTTCACCCTAATATCGTCGTTGGCACACAGGATCAGCATCCGTCTCCTCCGTTATCTGGACGACTGGTTGATCCTAGCAGACACGGAGTCAGCCCTTCTTCGACACTGAGACAAACTTCTGGGACTTTGGCAAGATCTGGGGATCATGGTAAATCTCGAGAAGTCTTCTCTACTTCTTACTCAAAGACTGGTATATCTAGGCATGATCATAAACACCAATCTCCACAAAGCCTTCCCATCAGACGACAGGATAGCAAGGCTGAGGAGGGTCGCGAATCCTTTCCTCAGACGAGAAGAGCTCCCAGCCCAATCGTGGTTACGTCTCCTCAGTCACCTCTCATCCTTGGCCCGTCTAGTTCTCAACGGTCGCCTCAGAATGAGATCTCTTCAATGGCGACTCAAGTCCCAGTGGAATCAAGGTCACGATTCCCTGGACGTCATGATCCCTATGGGTCCTGCGGAACGGACGGACCTTCAGTGGTGGGTGACAGACGAGAACCTACGAAGGGGAGTGGATCTTCTCGTCCTCCCCCCCGGATTTGATGCTGTTTTCGGACGCCTCAAAGAAAGGGTGGGGGGCCCACGTTTTGCACCACAGGACCTCAGGCCTGTGGTCAGAATCAGAAAAGTGCCTCCATATAAATGTGCTTGAGATGAAGGCTGTATTCCTGGCCCTTCAACAGTTCCAACAATACCTGGCGGGTCACTCTGTGGTGGTAATGAGCGACAACACCACAGTAGTGGCTTACATCAAGAAGCAGGGAGGTACCTTTTCAGAGCAGCTATCCCATCTCGCAGTAGAGATACTGAGATGGACCGAAGTCCACTTGATTCCACTATCGGCTCGCTTCATTCAAGGCAAGAGGAATGTGCTCGCCGACAGTCTGAGCAGAGCGTCTCAGATAGTGAGTACTGAGTGGTCTTTGGATCATCTAGTAGCCAACAAAGTCCTGACTTTGTGGGGTTCCCCGACTGTGGATCTGTTCGCTACAGCGCTGAACTTCAAGCTCCCGCTGTATTGCTCCCCAGTCCCGGATAACAAGGCACTCTGGAAAGATGCCTTCCAACAATGGTGGGACAACATCGACGTATACGCCTTTCCCCCATTCTGTCTGATGAGGAGGGTACTTAACAACACCAGAATATCGGTCAATTTCTCGATGACCCCAATAGCTCCGCTATGGCATCACGCGGAATGGTTTCCAGACCTTCTGCAACTCCTAACGGAACTTCTGAGAGAACTCACTTCACGACACGAGCTACTCAAACAACCACACGCCAACATCTGTCACAAAGCTGTAATTTTGCTTCGACTTCACGCCTGGAGACTATCCAGCATCTCCTCGCGGAGAGAGGTTTTTCACAACAGGTTGCGAACAGGATGTCTGGACACCTGCGAAGGTCATCCCCAGGGGTCTACCAGGCAAAGTAGCGAGTTTCAGTGGTTGGTGTCGTGGAAGG
Source organism: Palaemon carinicauda (assembly GCF_036898095.1). Taxonomy (NCBI): domain Eukaryota; kingdom Metazoa; phylum Arthropoda; class Malacostraca; order Decapoda; family Palaemonidae; genus Palaemon; species Palaemon carinicauda. Next base: position 186,362,219 of record NC_090725.1, read on the forward strand.
GGTATATCTCCACTCGATGCCACTATTCCAGCAATAGCGGAGTTCTTCAATGTATTTGCGAGAAGAAATGCACCTTTCAGTCTCGGCAGTGAAAGGCTATCGCTCAGCCTTAAGTCTAGCCTTCAGGCTCAAAGGAGTGGATATTTCTTCTTCGCTGGAATTTTCCCTACTCATATGAAGTTATGAACTCATGCATGGCGAGCGACAGCGTCCAGGACGCCTCCGGTAGGCAACAGCTCTTGTAACGAAGATATCACTATCAAATTATTTTAAATTCACCAAGAGCTTACATTTATACATAAAAGAGATAATACTCAACTTATCAGAGGCAGAAGAAGTTGGAGAAAGCATTATAATGTTGAAAATAATCCAAGAATTGCGAGATAACACAGGGAAAAACACCGAGTTGTTGAGCTACGCAAAAAGGAATACAGATGGCGCCGTGAGCGGCGCAATGCACGCTTACGAAACGGGAGAGGAGAGGTACCTTGCGAGCGGCTCTCCTTTCTTTCTCGTTTTTCGTTTTCTTGCCAATTGACCCCTTCGAAGTGTTAATTCTGTTCGGGGTGCAGATTGCTATGTGGTGTGTCAAGAATACGTCCTCTGATATTTCGCGATATCCCTGGTTCTTTTATTTAGGGATATTCGCTCCAGGAGTTAGAATTCTGGGTACCTTAAGGTAAATTCTCTGGGAATATCACCGTAGTCATATATACCCAAGGAAGCTACCCTTTAGGAACTTCTATCAGGACGACATGGCCATCTCACCCAAAAATAGATTTTTCGCTTCGCTCAAAATCCGTTGTCTCGCGCTTATTCTTTTCTTCATCCTCCCCTCTCTTGGGGAAAGCAGCATCCTGAGTTCTATGCAAAGCTGACCTCGAACCACTACAGGTAAACCATGTTTCATTGTGTTCCTAGTATTAAGCTAATACTGTCACGTCCCCATACCCTGACGAGGTGGTATTGGGAGAGTCCTAGCCTAAAGTTTCCATCTAAAGGACTACAGGTCAACTTCCTAGGACAAGTCACACTTCAGACCTTCACACACAGCTTACGTAGGCCGCAGCCCTTGCTCAGCAAGGTTCTAGCAAGGTGCAGGGACTCCTTATTGTTGAGTGCTGACACACTCAGATACTGAGTCCCTGGGCAAAGCCAAAAGCCAGTACTGGCTGGGACTTACCACCCTTCCTAAGGGGTGAGTCACCCATATTAGATAGCATGATTTGTACTGTATTTCAGTTACAGAACAAATGACAAATTCGTAGGTAATTTGTATTTTTCCTAACTATACAAACCTTAGCTATTTAATCAAACTTGCCCGCCAGCCCTATCCCCCGTGAAGTCCTATACCTCTAAGCAAAGTGAGCTCAGCACAGGTGTGTGTGTGAGGGGGGGGGGGGGGGGGTAGCAAGCTACTCTCCCTACCCCCCGCTAACTAGCGGTGGGGTAGTAAACCCTCGTTAAAATTCTAATGGCGTGTTAATTCAGCTTTGCCGAAAGTAATTACCCCTATTAAATAGCTAAGGTTTGTATAGTTAGGAAAAATACAAATTACCTACGAATTTGTCATATTAAGGATACTCGCGCCAGGAGTTAGAATTCTGAAGACCTATGGTTAATCTCTGGAACCTTCCCAAATATTCCCTTGTAAGCTACCTAAAGGAACCTGCCATCAGGACAACATGGCCATATCACCCAAAAATAGATTTTTTGCTTTGCTCAAAATCCGTTTATTATTACCGGTACTTATTAAGCTACAACCCTAGTTGGAAAAGCAGAATTCTATAAGCCCCTGGGGCCTAACAGACAAAACAACCCAGTAAGGAAAGGAAATAAGGAAAAATAAAATGTTTTAATAAGTCACAATAAAATAAATATTTCCAATATAAACTACAAAAACCTTGACAAAGAGAAAAAAAAAAAAACTAGGTATAACAGTGTGCCCGAGCACTGCCCCAAGCAAGAGAACTCCACCCCAAGACAGTGAAAGACCATTGTATAGATTCCATGGCACCACCCAAGACTAGAGAACAACAGTTTGGCCTTGGAGTGTCCTTCTAGAAGAGCTGTCCACCACAGCCAGTCTCTCCTCTACCCCTACCAAGAGGAAAGAAGCCACAGAACAACTATAGTGCAGCAGTTAACCCCTTGGGTGAAGAAGAATTGTTTGGTAATCTCAGTGTTGTCAGGTTTATGAGGAGAGAGGAGAATCTGTAAAGAATAGGCCAGACTATTCGGTTTATGTGTAGGCAAAGGGAAAGTGAATCGTAACCAGACAGAAGGATCCAATATTGTACTGTCTGGCCAGTCAAAGGACTCCATAACTCTCTGTGATACAGGTTCTTCTGGCAGGTATTGGAAGCTTCTGATAATGCTCACTGCTCCCTACCTGTGGAATGTGACCTACAGGTCCCTAGATGTGTTCTCCTCAGGACCTGTTGTAGCTGCTTAGCAGGTGGTATATCTGCCTTAGCTCTTATCACAGGACCAGTAACTGCAGATCGACGGCTAAGGCTACAAGTAAGACTAGGATGAAAGTAATGAATGACTGGCTTTTTCTTTTACTTTGTCTTCCCCTCTCTTGGGGTATAGCCTCGAAAGACCTAGCCAGCTGGACTATCTGATATTTAGGTAAACCTATTTAGTGTGTAGCTGTTCAGTGCTCAAGCATGGAAGTCTTTTCCTCACACTCCTTACTAGGGGCAGTGGGATGTACCCAGGCAAACCCATAATCTTGAAATGATCTTCAAGTCTCAGCATCAGCAAACCCTTTTTTTGCCAGGTCTACAACACAGCCTTCCAGCTCAAGAACAGTCCTTAAAAACCAGGGCTGTGAAACCTAATGTAATGAACTTTAACGCTTTTATCACGCAAGAGGCTTGAGTTTCATGTTTCCGGGTTAAGTTTCCAGCCAGTTGGATAGCAGACTTCCTTCCACCTAAGGGTGAGTGTCCCATAGTAAAAGACGATGGTTTGTATTCGTGTAAGAACAAATCACAAATCTTTAAAGTAATTTGCTTTTTTCCTAACTATACAAACCAGAGTCCTTTATTCAAACTTTCCCATCATCACCAGCCCCGAAGAAAGTCCCAGACTTTGATCTAAGTGAATTTGTCAGTGAACTGGCTGGGTACGATAATTACCTATCAGTTGTTATGTCTTGTTATAATTTTAACAGCCATGTTCCAGTTTTAAGCCTACTTTTATTTTTCTTGTTCCTGAATGTGTTAAGTGAATAAATCAGAAATGAGAGTTGTGGGAGTTGCTCTATGCAGATGATTGGTGATTACAACTGAAAAGGAGGAAGATTTACACAGAAGGGTTTTAGAGTGGCAAGAGACTTTGGGAGCCTGGTGGCTTGAGAGTAAATGTGGATAGAACTGAAGCTATACTGAGCTTTAAGGAAGGTAGGGACAGGATAGCTATGAATGAAAATAGAGGATCAGTTATAATACAGGCGAAACACTTAGATACTTGTGGTCTATTATAAATCAGGAGGGACGATTTGAGGTTGAAGTTGAGAATAGGATAAAAGCAGCTTGTGGGAAATGGTGGGAGGTAGTAAGAGTGGTATGTGATGAGAAAATGCTTATCAAGGTACATGTCTAAGATTTATAGTACAGTGATAAGACCAGTGTTAATGCATGGATTGGAAACGTGTTCTCCAAGATGAAAAAAGGAAGCAAAGTTTGAGAGAATAGAGATGGATTATAGCAATATCACTGCTTATTTGGAAAATGATGAAATAAGAATGGCAGGCATAGTAAAGATTAAAGTGGTAGTAAGAGTGTCACGATTGAGATGGTGTTGGCATGTGTTAAGGATGGATGGTGGTGAAGAAGAGAGGAGGGATTGAGGGGAACCTGTTGGTGGGAAGAAAGAGAATTAGATCCGGAGATAAGGTGAAGGATGATATGGAGAGAAGAGGATGCCTTTTTGGAGAGGGCGGATTAGGCAACCTACCCTTTTATGTAGCGATAACGGTGGGAAAGCAGAAGAGAAGAAGAGTTCCAGCTTTGTTGTTATCTATTCTCCTACAGTAAATGACTCAAGTCAGGAGAGTTAGGAAAAATACAATTTACAGTACTTTAAAAATATTGTTATTTTATAATTAAAATTCAGTTTTTTAACTTGTAAAGGATTGCTATTCAAGATCATTCATGAGTGTTCAGATGATGAACAAATCTATCGTCATAGGAACATTTAACAAAAAGATTTTGGCCTTTTTTAAAAAGTGTGAGGGGATTCGAACCTTGGGTTGGCTAATGATTCAATTGCCTTCCAGCCAAGAATGTTACTGTGAATGTGAACATTAGGACTTGAGATATTCATCCTAATTTTCATTCATAATAGAAAATCTCCCATTCTCTATTTTTCAAGTATGCTTGTAGTTCTTGAACATATTTACGGGTATTCTTTCGACAGTGTAACATATTTTTTTATTTATTTTTTGTTGTTTAATAAGTACAATTGTTGCATGAAGTTTTATCTTGGTGTCACAGTGATGTACTATACATTCTTATTTTTTATGTTAGAAGAAACATAGCATGAGCCAAAGGTATTCCATTGGGTAGGCTAATCTCTTTTTAGTTGTAGGGGGTTAATGAAACCCAAAACTTGAATTGATTTTGTTCATAACATTTTGTAAAGATACAGGAGTAGTAATAAACTACAGTATTGTAAATCTTTTCACTTTCAGTCAAAGAACTGTCATCTGTACAAACTTACTGCAGAAGAGTTAGTGAAACGAGGAGAATTGGCTAATGAGCCAGGAGGTTATTTCATTGTGAATGGTTCTTCAAAAGTAATGAGGTTAGTACAGTAATCTCTTTGCTTGGTTCTAAATCCCACATTGTATGGGTTATATTGATATTTGGCTATATTTTATATACATTATTTGTAAGTGTACTTTGGTATTTTTATATCAAATTGTAAAAGTATTGCTAGGTAAAATGATCTTGTCAATATCTAATTCATACAACTTAATCGTTAAATGGATGCTTTTAATGTTTTTATTGCAGAATGCTCATTGCCAATCGGAGTAATTATCCAATGGCAATGGTCAGAGATAGTTGGAAGAAAAGGCTGGACGGCATTACAGAGAAGGGAGTTTTTATTCGCTCTGAAGCTATTGATCAGGTTAAGGATCTTATGCATTACTGTATTATATATAGCAGTGGATATTGTTCTACCTCTCTTGTGGTTACAGTTATAGTTTGCTTAGGACAACCATACACAGTACAGTAGTTGTTTTTCATGAAATAATCATAGGAGAAATTAAATTTTAAAAGCAAAGTCCTAATCTAAAGATTCTTTAGATTGTCTGTCAGGTTTATATGATAGGAGAATCAGTGTTATATAAGAAGACTTAATCTCTATATTTAATTTGTTTATCAAGTATTTTTAATTTGTTTCCATGGAATAAATTACTAATTTTTATTACTTGACAGAGCCATGTTGTTAATGTGCTTCATTATCTAACAACCGGTGATGCCAAGCTTCAGTTTATAATGAAGAATCAAGCGTACTTTATTCCTCTTCTTATGGTGTTGAAGGCTTTGATGGATTTTACAGATCACCAGATATTCTTACACTTGATAAGAGGCAGGGAATCGGATAAATATTTCAAAGAGTAAGTTTTTTCAGTCAAAATTTTCATGCTTTTTTAGAGATGCATTTGTTATAATAGCATTATCAGTTTACTTATACCTATCTTACAGTCAGCAGCTCCTTTCACTACCACTAGAGAGTTATAGGGTCCTTTGACTGGCCAGACAGTAATACATTGGATCCTCCTCTCTGGTTACGGTTCATTTTCCCTTTGCCTATACACACACACACTGAATAGTCAGACCTATTCTTTACATATTCTCCTCTGTCCTCGTACCCATGACAACACTGAGATTACCAAACAATTCTTCTTCACCCAAGAGGTTACTGCACTGTAATTGTTCAAAGGCTAATTTCCTCTTGGTATTTGTAGAAGGGACTCTTTAGCTATGGTAAGGAGCTCTTCTAGGAGAAGGACACTCCAAAATCAAACCATGGGTAGTGCCATAGCCTTTGCATCATCATCTTTCATTGTCTGAAGTTAGAGTTCTCTTGCTTGGTGGTACACTGGGGCACACTATTCTATCTAATTTTTCTTCCTCTTGTTTTGTTAAAGATTTTATAGTTTATGTAGGAGATACTTATTTTAATGTTACTGTTCTTAAAATATTTTATTTTTCCTTGTTTCCTTTCCTCACTGGCTATTTTCTCTGTTGGAGCCCTTTGGCTTATAGCATTTTACTTTTCTAAGTAGGGTTGTATTTTAGCAATTGATAATAACAACAACAACAATAATAATAATAATAGTAATAATGATAATACTACTAAAAATAATTTCAAGAATCGAAGCAGCCACATTACTACCTTGTCAGGTAATAGGTGGCCAGGGCACCAGCCACCCATTGAGATACTACTACTGAGAGTCATTGGATCCACTGATTGGCCAGACAGTACTACATTGGGCCCTTCTCTCTGGTTACGGCTCATTTTCCCTTTGCCTACACATACACCGAATAGTCTGGCCTATTCTTTACATACTCTACTCTGTTCTCACACCTGACAACAGTGAGATTACCAAATAGATATTCTCTGCTTAAGGGGTTAACCACTGCAATGTAAACTGTCAGTGGCTACTTTCCTTTTGGTAAGAGTAGAAGAGAGATTTTAGCTATGGTAAACAGCTCTTCTAGGAGAAGGACATTCCAAAATCCAACCATTATTCTATAGTCATGGGTAGTGCCATAGCCTCTGTGCCATGGTCTTCTGCTGTATTTAGGTAGAGTTCTCTTCCTTGAGGTTACGCTCGGGCACACCATTCTATGTTATTTCTCTTCCTCTTGTTTTTTTTTTTTTATTTTAATTGTTTTTATATGAAAGATTTGTTTATGTTGTTGTTGCTGTTCTTTAAGTATTTTTTATTCCCACACCAACAAACCTTATGTTATTTATGTGGACATTTTTTCTGCCAAGGTGGAAGGTAGCCATAAGACTTTAATTGCGAGGTGACACCCCTACCTAACCACTTGTTGTGGGTAGGTAGGTGGTGGTTGTGGGGTACCCAACTGCCTATAGATACTCAGAGCTCATTGAATCTTGTCACTTTTCTTTTGGCTTGTGGAGATCGGACATCTCTTTCTACTCCAAAGGCTTATCCATATCATAGACTTGCTTTACGCTTATCATTTCCTTTTTAGGTGTGACTGCGCTTCTTCCTTGACGCTCCCATGCAGACTTTTCCTAGACACGAGGGTCTCCCGTGGGGCACCCTCATGTCGACGGTTGAGACCGGCCCGCACTCTGTGTGCCCAACCTGCAGGGGGCGTTGCTGTGAAGTGGGCTTACCCTATGATGACTGTTGGGAGTTTCCTGCCCCCTAGTGGGAGAGATTTGGGAATCGCAGGAAGAAAAGAGCTAAGCATGATCTGTCTCTCCCAAGGTCTTCCTCTGTGGTGAAGAGATCACGAGTTTCTTCGCAAACACCTGGATCTCTTCCCGAAGCTTCTCGCTTGCTTCCTCTGGGGGCCGATTGAGTAGGACCGCAGACCGGATAACTCCATGGCAAACTCGAGTTACTAAGGGTGTTGTTGCTTCCCTCTAGCGCTGCAACTACACCTCCAGCTGCCGGGAAGCCATTTTCCCTTGAAGACGTGTTGTAGGCGGGGCCGTCCCTGGGGGTTTCTGCTTCCCCTTCGAAGGAAGCGCTGCTGCAACTCCTTCAGCGTGGTGCTAGGAAGGAACCCTTGCCAGTGGCCTCTACATCCTTCGCCCTGTACGTTTCCGAGGTTCATCTTTCTCCCTCTCCTGGCCCTTCCACGCTTCGACAAGGTAATAGTTCTTGTTCGCCTATCCAATGGCCTCCTGAGGGTGACGAATCCTTTTCCCAACCTGGGACATCGTTGTCACCTAATCCACAGACTTCTGTTTCTCCTCACAGGAATGGTTCCAGCTCACGAGCTAACCACCTGCTTGCTGCGGGCACAGAAGATCTTCAAGCTGCCAGTGTTCCATCTGCTTGCCGTTTGCAGGAACGAAAGTCTCCATCTGCTTATCCTTCAGCACGATCTTCATCAGTTTTTCGTTCGCAACGATCTGAAGATCATCTGAGAGATCGAAGGTCATCATGATTTCCGCGCTCTTCATCTATAAGGCCTTCTAACTCTAGAGCTTCACGCTCAAAAGACCGAAGGTTATCACGGTCTCGGTACTCTTTACATACTCTTTAGCAATTAGTTCACGATCACGAGTTAAACGCTCACGATCACAAGCTAAAAGGTCTGGATCAAGGTCTGGACGTTCTCGTTCACGATCTCAACGCTCACATTCATGAGGGCGACGCTCACATTCACAAGGGTGACGTTCACGTTTACGAGGGCGACGATCGTGCTCACGACGTGTTGTAGGGTTGGCTGTCCTTGAGGGTTTCTGCTCCCCCTTTGAAGGAAGTGCTGCTGCATCTCCTTCAGCATGCTGCTAGAAAGGAACCTTTGCCAGTGGACTTTACATCCTTCACCCTGTACGTTTCCGAGGTTCATCTTTCACCCTCTCTGGCCCTTCCACGCTTCTATGAGGTAATAGTTCGTGTTCGCCTCTCCAATGGCCTTCTGCTGATGACAAATCCTTTCTCCAACCTAGGACATCGTCGTCATTTAATCCACTGACTTCTTTTTCTGCTCACAGGAATAGTTCCAGATCGCGAGCTAACCTCCTGCCCGCTGTGGACACAGATGATCTTCAAGTTTCCAGTGCTCCATCTGTTCGCCGTTCGCAGGGACGAGACTCTCCGTATTCTTGTTCTTCAGCACGATCTTCGTCAGATTGTCGTTCGCAACGATCTGAAGATCATCTGAGAGATCGAAGGTCATCACGATCTCGGCGCTCTTCATCTAGAAGGCGTTCTAACTCTAGAGCTTCACACTCACCAGACCGAAGGTTATCACGGTCTTGGTGCTCTTCACATAGAAAGTCTTCTGCTTCTCTAGCTATTAGTTCACAATCACGAGCTAAACGGCCTGGATTAAAGTCTGGACAATCTCATTCACGAGGGTGGCTGTCACGTTCACGAGGGTAACGCTCATGTTCATGAAGGAGACAATTACGCTCCCGAGGACGATGCTCAAGATCACAGGCAAGACGCTCACAATCAAGAGCAAGATGCTCACGATCATGAGCAGAACGTTCAAGATCGCAATTCAGGCGTTCCTCTTCACGAGGGAAACTTAGGCGCTCACACTCAACAAACAAGCGGCGCTTTATGGCCAGAGACTCTCCTTAATGACCTATGACCGGGTAAGGACTTCCGATTGATTCCGATCAGAATTATCTTGCTAAGCTACTCTGTGTGTCCTTCATGGCCTGAGGCGCTTACGCAAAGCAATTGCCTACGTGATGCTCACCAACGCGCTCTACCGCGTCGCAACTCTCTCTACTAGTTGCCCCGTTTCTGAGGCCCACATCTTCGCCTTTAGTGAGCTTTAGTGCTCCCCCTGCGCTACAGGAGTCCGTAGGGCCTCCTCTTACTCGTTCATGTCCTGACTCACGTGAAATGGGCGCTTCCCTTCGTGAATCACTCCCGTTAACGCGTGAATCGGCCAATCCCGCGCATGTTTCACGAGCTGAATCGCCGGATTTACGAGTGATCGTGGACCTAACAACCTCCGCAGTGACTACTTTGAGCGGTAGGCTGATTCCCAATCTTGAAGGGTTCAAGGAACCTCCAAACAAGTTCGCGGAGGTTCCTATTACTCCAGATTGACCTCTCAGTCCGACGAAAGAGGACCTCCTACCCCCCCAGAGACTGCCTCCCAGGACATCTCAGGCACCTGAACTCCTTTCCATTAAGAAGCGTTCTCCTCCTCCCAGACTCCTGAAGGAAACTCCGGACTTATCGAAGGGTGGCAATCTCCCTCCGGGGTACGACACTCGTGTTGAACCTGGAGAAGTCCTTGTTGGGCGTGTTTCCTCCAGCCCCACCTCTACCTCGGCAGATTCAGCCTAGGTCGACTCCTAGGATTCCTTTGGGAAGTTTTGCGTCTGAGAGGTCTCTTTCAGAAGGCCCTTCTGACCCCATGAGGAAATCTGCCCAGGGCAGTATGACTTCCAAGGCACAGCAGTCTTCTCCATCACAAACCAGGGCCAAGGAAAGGGTGCCTCCCTCTAATTCCCATTTGCATGATGACGAATTATAGAAGGATGAAGCGTAACACCCCCTCATGCGGACCTCATCCAACCTTGTACTAGCAGGGATATCGGCTTCCCCAGGGAGATCTCAATTTATGACTTTCAGCCTGAACAGATTGATATTGTTCCTCCGGACCAACGTCCAGTGTCAATACCACTGGCAGAGGAACAACCCTCGCCCCTGAAACTAACGTATCCATGGAACAGCAGGCTCTTCCTAAGCCTTCCATTCTGTAGGAGCATTTTCCTCCTCGGAGGGAGTCAAACGACTCATAGACAGTTCCGAAGAATGCTAGAATAAGGGATGCCCAGACCCAGGAAGTGGACAGAGTATCACCTGAGGTGGGTCCTTCTCGTGACCCCATTGACGACCTTGACCTACTCCAGGCCTCTATGGATGAGAGCTTGGAGGTAGATGACCCTGTGGAAATGGACAAGGAATGCCTTCCTTGGGTGGCAAGCCCAAACTTCCATTCTGAACAAGAGCACAAGGAGTCCGAACATGCCTTCTGGCAGGTCCTAGCTTGTATGAGGACCATGAACAAGCTGTCCAAACCTAGGACAGTCAAACCTCTCGATACGAAAGAATCGGCTTATGAAATTTTCACTGCGAAACGAGAAAGAAGAATTTTACGACACATGATGAAAAATGTTTTGGTCAACGAAAATAGGTACGGTGCGAGAGCCTTACTGTGTCCAAGACGGATTTTAAAATCCGCGCGCTGTCAGCCCGTAAACTCGCTACCATTATCCCGTGTTCCCATTAGTTCTCTCCCTACTCGGATGCTAGTTACCACCATGAGATCCTGCTCTCCTATTGGTCAGCATCTACTGTACTGTATCCCATCGTGCATCTACGCATTGACGTTCCTATGTCTTTTCGTTTCGGCACCGGTATCCTACGCACTGCACTGACTTAGTGCTTGGGATTTCGCTTTCATAATAATTGTACAGTACTGTATCGTGTGTGATATTATGTAACATTATTAGCCATGTGTCCCAAGAAAATCGCTGATGTCAAGGGAAAGAAGAGGATGATGCTTTCCATGGAGATGAAGATGGAAATACTCAAGAAATACAAGGCTGGCATGCGATTATGTGTGCTCGCGAAGGAATATGGCCAAAATCCGTCTACGATAGGAACGATCCTGAAGCAGAATGAAGCTATCAAAGCAGCAAGACCTTCTAAGGGCGTGACTGTTTTGTCCACTAAGAGGAGCCACGTCCACGATGAGATGGAGAGACTGCGGCTTGTCTGGATAAAGGACAAAGAAATGGCCGGAGACACTTATCACCAAAGTGATAATCTGCCAGAAAGCCAGCGCCATTTTCGGTGATCTCGTGCTTGTTCAGGCCGAAGCCAACGGAGGAGAAGGAACATCGAAGCAGGAACCCCCCAGATTTCAACGCTTCTGGTTGGGGGTTGAAAAATTTAAGAGATGCTCAGGCATTCATTTGGTGGTGCGTCATGGGGAGGCTGCAAGCTCCGATACGAAAGCGGCCGAAGCCTTTGTTTAGACGTTCGACGAGTTGACTGTCCGGGAAGGCTATAGTCCCCTGCAAGTCTTTAATTGCGACGAGACCAGGCTTTTTTGGAAAAAAATGCTTTGTCGAACTTACATCACGACAGAAGAAAAGAGGCTACCTGGTCATAAACCTGTGAAGGACAAGCTTACCCTTGCACTCTGTGCAAATGCCAGTGGGGATTGCAAGGTGAAACCCCTGTTGGTGTATCACTCGTAACTCCTCGAGCCTTCAAGACCCACAAAGTCACTTAGGAAAAACTAAATGTGTTGTGGAGGGCTAATGGAAAATCTTGGGTAACAAGACAATTGTTCATTGAGTGGATAATATTTGTTTTGGCCTGATTGTGAAAAAGTATTTGGAAGAGAAGCCCCTTCCTATGAAATGCTTGCTTGTGTTGGACAATGCCCGTACTCACCCTCCTGCCCTCCATGAAGATATTGTAGCAGAATATTCCTTCATCAAGGTTCTCTATCTTCCACTGAACACCACCCCTCTCCTCCAGCCCATGGACCAGCAAGTGATTTCAATCTTCAAGATGCTTTATACCAAATATCTCTTCCAGAGATGTTTTGAAATCATTGAGAGCACAAACCTCACCCTTCGTCAGTTTTGGAAGGAGCATTTTGATATTGTCATAGGCCTCAAAATCATCGATCAAGCTTGGAAGAAGCTGTGGCCTGATGCTGTCTCTGCACAAGATTTTGAGGGCTTCCAAACAGACCAAGCTGAAGCTGATTCTGAAAATATTGACGATCTTGAACCTGTTGCTCAATCTGAAGCTGCCGAGATCGTTACACTCGGGAAGTCCATGGGTCTGGAAGTTGATAGGCTGACATTGATAAGTTTATCAAGGAGCACCAAGAGGAACTTAGAAGGATGACCTGAAAGACATGGAGGCCATGCGAGTGAACGTCGTTCATGAAGAGTACAGCGGGGGAGAGGAGGATGACCCACTGACAGTGGCAGAAATTAAGGAGGGTCTAGATGGCTACTTTAAAATGGTGGCTCTCGTAGAAAAGAGACACCTAGAAAAATTCTCACACGTCGTGTACTTGAGTACTGTAATGAAGTTTGCTTGAGTCATTTCAGGTAAATTTTAAGAAGTAGGGAGACACAAGCTTCATTGGACGATTATTTTAGAAAGAGCCCTTCGATAGAAGCAAGCCAAGCACCAGCTAAGAAGCAAAAGAAAAGTGGCAGTGATGAATAAAATATGTAGTGTAATTAAATTTAGAAAATACAAAACATAAAGTAAAAAAAAAAAATAGAAAAATAAAAAATAAAATTTTATTTTAAGTTTATCGTAAAGTTAAGTGTTAATATTTTGTGCCATTTGTAAATGTTTCTTGGAATTAAGTGTTAATGTTTTGTGTCATTCATACATCTGTTTTGTAAAGTTAAGTGTTTACGTTTTCTGCCACTTTGCCGTTATCATCCTCCTGTACCGCCCTACACTTTGCTCTTGGACATCGCCTCACTCCAAAGGTAAGGTTCCACATTTTCGTTACTGTATTTTTACTGTTTGCTCTAATTAAACACTTCTTTTACAGATTATCAATGGTTAATTTGTTATTAAATGATCAAAATACAGTACTTTTCATACATTTAGTACTGTTTAGTGGTGCGTATCCTTATTATAATAATTTTATGTGGTGTTTTTGTAGGGTCTGGAACGAATTAGGCTATTTACATGTAAAAGGTAACTCGCAACATGAAAAAATCACTTAACGAAAGCCCTTAGGGAACCAATTAATTTTGTGTTTTGAGGCATTACTGTACTATCTTCCAGGAAGGCAAATAAATGGTCTTGTACCAGCTGTTTGGAACCAAAAGCCACGTAAGACCAGTGCAGTCTTGCCCTTGATTAAGGGACTGACTGCAGCCAGGAGTAAAGTTATCTCCCAGATAGTAGGACATTCTAGTTCCTTGAGAGCAGGGTTCTCGACAAGAGCTATCCCTCTTCCTTTCATACTTCAGAGAAACTACTGTGAGATTGTGTAGGAACCTCATTCTACCCTGATTCTCGACCCTTCAATAGAATCTCTTGCTAGGGGTCTTCTGACCCAAACTCTCTCTTCATTGCTAAGAGATATGAACAGGAACTGGCCCTCTTGGCTGAAGTCCAGATCTTGTTGGAGAAGGGTACTCTCCAAGAGGGCCTCAACGACTCCCCATGCTTCTTGAGTTGATTCTTTCTTGTGAAAAAGACGTCTGGAGCCTGGAGACCAGTCATCGACCTCTCAGCTTTGAAAAAATTTGTTAAAAAAACTCCGTTCAGCATGGAGACGGGAGACACGGTCAGACAAGCAGTAAGATCACAGCACTTAATGTGTACATTGGACCTAAAAAGTGTGTACTTCCAGATTCCAATCCATCCTTCTTCAAGGAAGTATCTGAGAATCATACTAGACAACAAGAAATACCAGTTCAAGGTGTTGTGCTTAGGTCTTTCCACAGCACCTCAGGTCTTCATGAGTATTCACCCTAGTGTCATCTTGGGCTCACAGAATCGGCATCCGTCTCCTACATTATCTGGACAACTGGCTTATTCTAGCAGACTCGGTGATGACCCTTCTTCAACACTCAGACAAACTTCTGAGTCTTTGACAAGTTCTGGTGATCATGGTAATCCTCCAGAAGTCCCAGAAAGTCTTCCCATCAGACGACAAGGTAATGAGTTTGAGGAAGGTTTCAAGACCATACCTCAGATGAGAAAATTTCCCAGCCCAGAGGTGGTTATGTCTCCTCGGGCACATATCACCCCTGGTCCACCTAGTTCCCAATGGCCGCCTTAGGATGTGATCTCTCCAATGGCAGGAAAAATCTAGCAGGAATTCCCCGGATGTTCCAGTTCTTATGGGACTAGAAGAACGGACGGACCTTGAGTGGTGGATGGCAGATGAAAACCTGCTTAAGGGTGTCGATCTTTTAGTCCTCCTCCGGACTTGATGCTCTTTTCAGATGCATCAAAAGAATGGTTGGGGTCCACATGTTGCACTGCACGGCATCAGGCCTATGGTCAGAGTCCAAAAAGTACCAGCACATAAATCTCTTAGAGATGAGTTTAGATCCTGAGATGGGCAGAAGACAACTTGGCTCCAAGGGGTCTTTAAATCATCTAGTAGTCAACAAAGTACTGACTTTGTGGGGTTTCCCAACTGTGGACCTGTTTGCTGTGTCCCTGAATTTCAGGCTTTTGCTTTACTGCTCCCTGCTTTGGGAACCCATGGCTCCCTGTCATGATGCATTCCAACAACGGTGGGACAACATTGACGTTTACTCCTTTCCCCAGTTCAGTCTGATGAGAAGAATACACAAGACCAAAACATCGGTCAATCTCTCGATAGCTCTCATAGTTCTGCAGAAGTATTTCCTGACTTTCTGCAGCTTCTGACAGAGCTTCTTAGAGAACTACTTCCACGACATGATCTACTCAGGCAACCACATGCGAACATCTTCCAGAAAATCATTTCATGCCTGGAGACTATCCAGCACCTCCTCACTCAGAGAGGATTTTTGCAACACGTTGCAAAGCAGAGGGCTTCGCATATGCGACGATCTTCAGTATCAGTCTTCCAGGCAAAGTGGACTGTTCTTTGTTTGGTGTTATGGAAGGGGTATCTCTTCCCTCGATGCCACTATTCCAGCAATAGCGGAGTTTCTTGTACACCTGCGGGAGGAAATGCTTCTCTTAGTTTTGGCAGTAAAAGGTTACCACACAGCCTTGAGTCTCACTTTCAAGTTGAAAGGAGTAGATATTTCCTCTTCGCTGGAACTTTCTCTCCTCATATGAAGTTATGAACTTTCTTGTCTCCAGACAGAAGTTAGTCCTCCTCTTTTTAACGGGGTTTGGTTTTTTCAGTCCCTGAAGGGTCCTCCCTCACTCTGAAGACGGTGATTCTACTCACTTTGGCTTCAGACAAAAGAGTTATTGAACTTCATGGTCTCTCGTATGACATCGCCCATTCCAGGCGATGGGGAGAGGTAATTTTCAGCTTCGTCCCTGAGTTTATTCTTCTGTAGCCGATAACCCAAATCATCTGTTACTATTCTCAATAAGGAGTTTAAGATACTACCTCAAAAGAACATCTGTTGCTAGCTTCTGAAACCAAGCACGCTTCGTTAGCACAGGGAAAATCAAGAGGAGGATCAGGAAGAGCACCATCTCTGCCTGGATTCGCAAGGTCATTGATCTGTCACTGAATCTGGATCCTCCTTCGACACGTCGACCCAGAGCACAAACGAAACTACTCTGTTGCAGGTACTACGAGGTGGCGTGTGGAAGTGTCAGATGACCTTCACCATCCATTACTTGCTTGACATAACCCACAGGAGCATGGAAACTTTTTCATTGGTCCTGTGGTGGTTGCACGACAACTGATTTAACACCTCAAGCTTTTTGATGGACAAGTAGCGGGAGGTTGAGGGCAAAGGTTACTCAGCATTAGTCTGAATAAAGAATTAAGAATGACTGGCTCCTATTCTTCATCCTCCCCTCTCTTGGGGAAATCAGCGTCTAGGGTCCTCTGCAAAGCTGGCCTAAACCAACTGCGGGTAAGCCATTTTTCTCTTGTGTAACTTTTTATCGTGTCAATACGGTTATGTCCCCATACCCTATTAAGGGGGCTATTGGGTTTGTATTGGTGACCTCTGAAGATTTCTATGACTCGAAAGAACTCCTACCTTGACAGCCACATTGCTAATATCACGAGCACATAGCTTGTGTAGGCCTTGGACCATGCATAGCATGGTTTTGGTGAGGTGTAAGGTTTCCACCTTTTATGTGCTAAACCCATAAAGGGGAATCCCCTGGTCAAAGCCAAAAGCCTGGAGGGAAGGACTTTAACCTTCCTAAAGGGTAAGTCAACCCCTATAAAAAGCGTTGGTTTGTATGTAGGGATGAAACAAATAACAAATTTGTAAGTAATTTTTATTATTCTTAACAATAAAAACCTGTAGCTATTTTTACAGATTGTCCTTCCAGCACCAGTTCCCCTTGAAGTCCTACCTCCAAACAAAATGGGGTTCACAGCTCAGGTGTTTGAATGAGAGGGGTGGATACTAACCTCCCTCCCTGCTAACTAGCGGGTGGATGGTTAACCCTCGCTAAAAATCTAATGGCTCGTCTTTCAGCCTTGCCAAAAGTAATACCCCTATAAATAGCTACATAGTTGTATCATAAGGAAAAATACAAATTACTTCTAAATTTGTCATTTTTAGTCATCTTACTAACATCATTTATGTGACTGCTTCCCACCCTTTAAATGTAAAAAGGAAAGATCTCTCTCCCTTCCCTATATATCCTCCATGGTGGTGCATAGTTGTACTAAAGAAATACAAACCACGGGTAGAGGAAATACTTGGAACTTCATACAAAATTTGTTGACAATTCTATACATCCCACCCTCTACAGCATGACAATATTTTTTTTAGGAATACTGATATTTTGTTTCATGTTTTGGAGCAAGATCAGCAAGGTATGTCTTCCTTAGGTTTTAAGATACATTCATGAAGGGAGGAGTTTATTGAGTCAGTATCTTAAGAGCTAATGATATAGGTCTGAATCATAAGGGAACTGAAAAAAGTAAATCAGTTGAAAATTTGAACCAGATTAAGCTTGTGGATGTAGTGGGTAAATAGAGATACTGTAAGTGTTTAGAGAGCAAGTGGGCTGTCCAATATGAGGAATGATATTGATTGGCTTAAATCACAGCTTCCTGCCTTTATGAAACAGTTTTTAAGTTTTATGCAAAAGAATTTTCCTGATTCATATGAGAATGTCAAGTTCAAATTATTATTATTATTATTATTATTATTATTATTATTATTATTATTATTATTATTATTATTATTACTAGCTAAGCTACAACCCTAGTTGGAAAAGCAAGATGCTATTAGCCCAAGGGTTCCAACAGGAAAAAGTTGCCCAGTGAGGAAAGGAAATAAGGAAATAAAACAATATAAGAATTGACGAATTATTAAGATATTTTAAAAACATTAACAACATTAAATATACAAACTATAAAAGGACTTATGTCAGCCTGTTTAACATAAAAAAATTTGCTGCAAGTTTGAACTTTTGAAGTTCTACTGATTCAACTACCCAATTAGGAAGATTATTCCACAACCTGTCCACACCAGGAATAAAACTTCAAGAGTACTGTGTAGTATTGAGCCTTATGGTGGAGAAGGCCTGACTATTAGAATTAATTGCAGGCCTAGTATTACGAACAGGATGGAACTGTCCGGGAAAATCTGAATGTAGAAGTTGGTCAGAATTATGAAAAATCTTATGCAACATGCATAATAAACTAATTGAATGACTGTGCCAGTGATTAATATCTAGATCAGGAATAAGAAATCTAATAGACCATAAGTTCCTGTCCAACAACTTAAGATAAGAATCAGCAGCTGAAGACTAGACAGGAGAACAATACTTGAAGCAAGGCAGAATGAAAGAATTAAAACACTTCTTCAGAATAGATTGATCACCAAAAATCTTAAAAGACTCTCAATAAGCCAATTTTTTGTGCAATTGAAGAAGACACAGACCTAATGTGTTTCTCAAAAGTAAATTTGCCGTTTAGAATCACACCTAAAATTTTAAAAGTCATACAAAGTTAAGGAAACATTATCACTGCTGAGATCAGGATGTTGAGGAGCCATTGTCCTCAACCTACTTACAATCATACTTTGAGTTTTGTTAGGATTCAACTTCATACCCCATAATTTGCTCCATGCACTAATTTTAACCAGATCTCTAGTAAGGGGCCCTGCCGGAATGTCAATATATGGGGTTATGGGAAGAAAAACACAAAATCCTAAAAATATTCACTTGGCAATGGAGAATGCGTATACAAAAATTTTTGTCAAAATTCCTCTTACTTTCATAGTTACAGGGTAATTAGTAAAAGTAACTCAATAAACCTAAAACATTGTTCCCTACAAGGAAATGAAGTATTTCTTATGTTATCGTAAATTTTGATAATTATTAAATTTTAATGTGAAGGAAATTGTGAACAATGGCATCTGTATAGCTTCCGCGAGTTATTACATGGAAAATTACACCCTGCGCCCTTCAGTCTTACCACAAACCTCAGAGAGAGTACATGTCTGAGTTTGACCTCTAACATTCACTAATTTTTACGGTTGTTTTTCTTGTCTTTAGCAAGAATTTTATGATATCAAAGAGGAAAAGACAATTTCAACAATTTACCAACGTAAGGAAGAAGAAAATTTGCTCTATTAGGAGTTCAGAAGAAGTTAATATCGGTAGTGCAGAGAGAGAGAGAGAGAGAGAGAGAGAGAGAGAGAGAGAGAGAGAGAGAGAGAGAGAGAGAGAGAGTAGTGTGGATAAAGGAGTGGCCGCCTTCCTCAGAGAAGCCAAAAGAAGCAAGATATTGAGCAAAAGGATCTTCATTTATGGTTAAATTATGATAAGTAATTTTGTTTTCATTTATTAATACCCAAAAAAGAACATAAAATTCATAATAGGATTTATTAATATTGTCTTTGTAAAAAATATCAAGAAAAACTTTGAACGCCCGTATCTCAAAACTATACTTATTGACCTTCAAATTCTATCTTCTCCCTTAGTTTTAAGGATATAGTATTGAAATTCGGTATATAACTTATAAAGACATTATAAAACCAAAAAATGAAGCCCTTTTTTTCAAATTTTTTGTTCATATTTTATTTCCTAATTTTTTCCCCTGATTTTTACGTTTTTTTTTTTTACCATAATGAAACAAAATTCACATCTAGCAAAAAAATTACATTTATGAAAAAACTCCTCATATTATTGGAGGTCTACATTAAGTCTATATAGGGTAGTAATCTCAGGTCTTATTAACAATTATCAAGGGAGAAGATAAAATTTGAAAAACACCGAGGGTCAGAGGCAAAAATCCTATCCAGTTTGGAGATGTTCTAAGTCACCTTATTGAGTGGTATGAATGTCATAGTTCTGTCCTTAGAAAATGGTATTAGCCGGCCGGTCCCCTTAAGGGATTCAGCAACCCCAGATCTACATTCAGGAGATGGAATTGATGCAAAGGGAGTAGCATCATCTGCGTATGCAACAAGCTTGTTTTCTAGGCCAAACCACATGTCATGCTACTGATGTATTGTACCAGTCTAATGTATTCTACTTTAAAGCCGAGGTCAACCTTTTCATATAACTTACAAGGCAGTAATTCTACAACACTAATAATTAATATGATAGTGTACTTCTCAAGGCAATAGAGAATTAAACTCATCACATCAATCCTCGGTTCCCATATTGTACTCTTTTTCAGACAAGGGGATTTTTCAGTGACTGGAGGCACATACCTGTTATCAATCATAGACTCCACAAAGGCTGATTCAGCTTCGGAAGCTCTTTTAAACTAAATTGGTCTTAAAAAAAGTCAGATAATCCAAAATCAAACTCAAGTTTGTGCAAGTTATCAGCACCTCCCTTATCCTGCACAAGGTCAGTAACCTTGTACTCACTTGGTACTGGATGTGCTCTAGTGACATTTTATGCCTGAAAATAGCACCATCACCAGTGGTTTGTGGACCAACTTCATAATATCATGGAGTAGTAAATATCTTAAAAGTACACCAAACGAATAACAAACAATCCAGCAAACATAAATGTGGATCTTTCGTGTAATGACCCCTCATCCCCTGGATATGCTGACTCCTGCTTTGGCCTTATCTTCCCTTCCTGTTGATTACTTACGGACCAAAAATTATCACTTCTGATACCCGTAACTATAGTGTTTACAGTAATCCCTTGGCCATAGTGAATGATATGCTTGAAGCCCTCCAAAGAAAACTGCTATGTAAATACAGAAAGTTACGCTATATATTTTTACACCAATTTTATAGTTTTTCATATTTTTTATTATCTATAAATTTAGGCTTTTATAAGCCCTCTCAACGCTTATAAACCTGTTATACACTTTAATCCCTTTTTAAGGGTATTGTCCACCATGGTGTTTGGACATAACTTTCAGAAATTGAAAATAATTTTATTGTTTCTATGGATGCAGAAACATATCGCACATGCCCTTCAAAAGTTTTATCCAATTATTTTAATAAATAATGAAGATATAGCGGTCTTTAAATTATGATGTTATCTTGACTGTGTTGTCTGCAGTATTAGTAAATTTAGGATTTAAATACCTCGTTAGGGTGCATTTATGTATGAATAAACAATAATAGTACAAAGTAAGGTTATCATAATGTTATCTTGATTTTTTAAAGAAAAGAAGCAAAAATTTGTTGCAAATCTTTGGGAGCTCATAGCTCAAAAAAATACTTATTCACACTTAGGTACAGTTTTCTTACTTATTTATTGTTCGATTTTAGAGAGAAAGATATAATTGAAAAGAGGAATACAAATCCCACAATTTGGTGTTCCAGAATTTTTCTTTTTCTTTTTCTTTTTTTTTCATGAATATTATATGTCTAGATGAAGAAAATTAAGAATAAGTTCATTGAAAAAAATAAAAAGGAAAATAAAAAATCTGTCACACAGAATTATTTGATTTATAAAGAAGTTTTTATGGTAGGATTTTCAAAACAATTGGTGTCATATTAGTGGAGAAAATTATACCTAAAACTTTTTTTTTAATCATGATTTTTGCTAATATATCAAAAAGATTTTGATCAAATGACTTGAATTTTTATTTGATGAAGGTATTATATGTCTAAAACATGTATAGAAATTTTGTATTTTGAATAATTAGAAAAAAAATTCATGGCATGGCAGACGGTCCCCTTAAGCTAAAATATACTTTTACTGGATACACATCCTTCAATACTTGTACTGTATAGTTAATAAAAAAAATTAAGATTTTAATACTCATCATTGAAGATTCGTAAGCTCCATCCTTATAATGTCCTTATTGCTGGAATTTACCACCCTTTTTGCTGCCTTGTTAAAAATAACATTTGCTGTCTTACTTTTAGTCTTTTGGTCCTTCTTGATTTAGCGAATGGTAGATTTTTTTTTTTTTGCTGTAATGGTTGTCTTTAACCACATAGCTTCTCCCTTCTTTAGGCATATCAAGAAGTTTGATCTTGTCTGCTAAATTAAGCATATTTCTTCGATGCTTGGGAAGCTATAATAAGGCGCTTGGATTTACTACCAAAAACCTTAGGTGTATAACTTTTACTTGGCATCTTAGGGCTTGAAAGCAACCCACAATTTTAGCCAAAAAAGCTAAAGAAAATACCTCGTCACATGGACAAAGATGCTGAGTGATATCATATAGGTATGCGTAGAATCAAACTGGACAGCTTGTAATACTCGAGAATGACAGCTAATCAGTGACCAGCTACTGATCAGTGTGCTCTGATTGGTCATGTCTCCTTTACTGGCCAATAGGGTAGCTTGTATGAAATCATTTGGGTAAACTAGGCTACTCACCTCAATCTTACTGAGTTTCGTTTCCCTTACTGATGCGCTCTCTCGCTCAATCCAAAGGAAAATGCAACCCTTTAAGCAGAAACTCATTCTTCCTCATTTCTGTTTTCTTGAGGCTAAACTATCTAGTTAACTTTTTGGTCTTGAGAAATTAATTCTCTCTTGCTGAACCTTTATGCTAATGGAGATGTAGAACCAAATGGTATTTTTCCTGTTTTTTTATAGACTGCAGATTTCTCAGCTTTTAAGTTATTTGTTATTTTCCTCAAATTAACAAGAGGAGTTTTTTTTAACATTTGTTCAGCTGACTACCTTCCAGTTTCCATAACTCCCTTGTTATTTAAGATTTGTTAATCTCTTTTGGCAAAACGTCTAATTAGGTTTGCTGAAGGTAATCATCTTTCCCTAGTTTGCAATTTGGCTTTTGTAAAGGTCTTGGAGCATGTTGTAGCCTAGCCAGTAATAATAATAATAATCGTTCCCAGCGCACACATGGCGGACGCTTCTTGGACACCTCGCCTTATTGGAGAAACTGGTTGGAGGACTAAGTTTCACTTGGTGTAATTAGCTCTGAAAAGCCTGTGGTTACAAACATCAGACCCTTCTGCAGCCTTAGTGTCAGTGCTCCAGGAAGTTGTGATAGATCTCCGGTGGTGGCTGAGACAGGAGAACCTTTCAGTAGGCACACTCATACAGGTTCCTACTCTGAAGTTCCTTCTATTCTCGGATGCCTCTTGCCAAGGATTTGGCCCTCACCTTCGAAGGTAGAAGATTTCAGGCCTATGGTCACAGGAAGACAAGGCCTTTCACATCAATTGCTTGGAAATGAAAGCAAAGTATCTAGTACTACTCCACTTTTCGGAGATCCTCAAAGGTCACTCTGGTGTTGATGAGCAACAACTTGAATGTTGTGACCTACATCACCAAACAAGGAGGCTTGGTATCCCACCTGCTATGCTGGCTAGCAGGGGGAATCCACCATTGGGGGAAGTCAGTGCAGTATCTCTTTCAATAAGATTAATTCCTGGGAAAAGTAACATCATTGCGGACCATCTGAGTCAACCAGGGACAACAATTGGTTTGAATGGTATTTATTTCCTCTACTGGCGAAGTCTTGTTACTTTTTAGGTTCCTTGCCACTAACCATGTTCGCCACTCACTTGAACACCAAACTCCCTGTGTATTGCTCCCCAGTTCCTGACCCAGCAGCGGTGATGGAAGACGCCTTCCAACACCCATGGTGCGGACTGGACTTTTTTGCCTTTCATACGTTTTCTGATTCATCAGGTGCAGAACAGAATATGCCTGTCATGAGGAGTCAGATTAATACTAATAGGCCCAAAGTGACTGCATAGAGTGGTATCCTGATCGCCTGGATCTTGTCGCTGAAGTCCCAAGAGAACTTCCAGAAAGGACAAACCTACTCTACCAACCACACGTTTGAAAGATCTATGAGGCAGTCCACTGTCTATTTCTTCATGGCTTAAGGTTATACAGCATGTCATCTGCAAGAGAGGCTTTTTGAGACTGACTGCGAAACAACTTTCCAGAGACCTCCAAAAGTCTTCTGCAGCAGTCAACCAAGCCAAGTAATCAATTTTCTGTGATTGGTGTCACAGGGGAATATTATTCCACTCAGTGACTCTATTCCCCATATTTCTGACTTTTTAGTGTTCCTGAGTTATGAGAAGTCCCTCTCAGTCACTACAGTAAAAGTTTACGACTTAGCTTTGAGTCAGGTATTTAAATTTAAGGGACTCACTCTCTCCTCATCATTGGAACTCTTCGCTCTCATCATGAGTTTTGAGAGACCTGCTTCCTCGTGAACTTTAGCCTCCCTCTTTGAATGTGATTAAGGTTCTTAGGTCCCTTAATATGGCCCCTTACAAACCCTTACATAAACTTCTAGACAGGGATCTTACCCTAATGACTTGTCTTCCATCTTTTCCAATCCTCAGCCTAGAGGTTAAGCGTATTCATGGCCTATCCTATCATATTTCACATTCCAAGGAGTGTAGAGAATTATCCTTCTCTCGTGTTTCCGAATTTGTGGCTAAAATCCAAAATACGGCTATACTTCATTCTAGATTTGACTCTTTCACAATCTCAACTCTGAAAGAGGTTACTGATGGTCCAGATAATGTTACTCTGTCCTGTAAGGGCAGTCAGGAAATACCTGAAGAGGGCAGCCCCTCTCGGACTTAAAATTTCTAATCTGCTCATCAGTATTGGTCGTTCCAAAAAG
This sequence comes from Palaemon carinicauda, assembly GCF_036898095.1. NCBI lineage: Eukaryota > Metazoa > Arthropoda > Malacostraca > Decapoda > Palaemonidae > Palaemon > Palaemon carinicauda. Next base: position 186,386,638 of record NC_090725.1, read on the forward strand.
AAAATCTCTAAGAATACTACTGTATTTCCTCTTGGTTGTGAGAAATTATTATGAGAGCATATAAATCCTTGGGAAGCATCACCATGTTGCCCCTTCGAGCACATAACATTCGTGGCCTTGCTGCAACCTTAGCATTTCACAAAAACCACTCAGTGGTTCAAGCACTTGGAGTGGCGGGTCTGGAAGAGTCAGACCACCTTCACAGGCCATTATTTAAAAGGCTGTACCCATAGGTCACTGGATACCTTCTCCCTGGGTCCTATTGTTGCAACTAATCTAACCCTTACTCTTAGTGACACTTAATCGTTTATCACTGCATCATTTACTCCCATTGACCCCACCCTAATGCAAGTAAGAATGATTTTTCTTTGTCATTAGTTGACTTAATCCTTTGATAACTGTCCTTAATGGTGTTTCATCTCTATTCAGGTCATGACTTGGGGGGATCTAACACTTCGACCCTGCCTTTCAGAAGCCAGCCCAACTGTCTTAATTTGTTTATCATTTAATTTTATAAATCTTTTGGGTTCTGTTCATGAAATAGAGCTAAACCAACTTCTGCTTGACAGAGACTTCCTCACTCCTAAGGAATACTCTATATAAATAACCCTGAAGTTTTTATCTGTGTAAGAATAAGCTACAAATTTTTTTTCCAATTTATATTTTTCCCAAGATATACAAATTTGACTCATTTATGCAAAGGTTCCACTTCATCCACCCCACATGTTTTGACCAGGATAGAGTGAATGTACCCTCGAGCAAAACATTACTTACCTAGGACAGTTGAAGACCATGGTAGAAAGGCTGTGGCACTACCCAAGACTAGAGGACAGTGGTTGGATTTTTGAGTGCCCCTCTAGAAGAGCTGCTTACCATCTCTAAAGAGTCTCTTCTCCCCTTACCAAGTGGAAAGTAGACATTGAACTATTACAGTGCAGTAGTTAAGCCCTTGAGTGAATTCTTTTTTTCTTTTATGTTATCTTAAGTGTTGTCAGGTGTATGAGGATAGAGGAGAATACGTAAAGAATAGGCCACTCTATTTGATGTATGTGTAAGAAAAGGAAATGTAAGCTGTAACGAGAGAGGGATCCAGTGTATAACTATCTGGCCACTCAAAAGGTCCCAAGCCACCTGTTGAGATAATATCGCTAGAGAATTGTTCGGTCCTTTGACTGGCCAGACAGTACTACATTGGATCCTTCTCTCTGTTTAAGGCTCATTTTTCCTTTGCTTACACGTACACCGAATAGTCTGGCTCTTACATCTGATAACATTTAGATTACAAAACAATTCTTCCCTCAAGGGGTTGACTACTGCTCTGTAATTGTATTGTGGTTACTTTCCTTTTGGTTAGGGTAGAGGAGACTCTTTCGGTATGGTAAGCAGCTCTTCTAGGAGAAGGAAACTCCAAAATCAAACCATTGTTCTTTAGTCCTGGGTAGTGCCATAGCCACTGTACCATGGTCTACTACTGTCTTGGGTAGAGTTCTCCTGCTTCAGGGTACACTTGAGCACACTATTCTATCTTCTTTTCTCATCCTCCTTTTTTTTTTGAAGTTGTATAGTGTATAGGCGTATATGAAAGATTTATTTTAATGCTACTATTCTTAAAATATATATTTTTTAAATTTTTCACTATTTCTTCTATAGATTTTTATTTCCTTATTTCCTTTCCTCACTGGGGTATTTTTCACTGTGGAGCCCTTGGGCTTATAGCATCCTGCTTTTCCAACTAGGTTTGTAGCTTAGTTGTTGATGATGATGATAATAAAAATTATAATAATAATGATAATGATAATAATAATAATAATAATAATAATAATAATAATAATAATAATGTTAATAATAATAATAATAGCGGTAGTATCTTGCTGGGTGTCTGGTGCCTTGACCAACTTGCTACCTTGTTATTGTTGTTAGATGTTGGTCTCATTGCTTTATTAGAGGCATTTGTGTATTTTAAAGGAGAAAACAGGAAATTATTTTAAGGAACAACGTTGACACTCCAAGCTTCCAAAGACTAAAGCAATATGAACATTCAGTGAGTATAGAAAAATGAAGTTTTGTTATTAAAATTCTATTTATTTACTATAACAAATTAACTATTGTAGAAGCTTATTTAAGGACATGTAGGCAAGGGTTTTATGTAAAAAAAATCTCCCGTTAAGTGTTTAATGGCTTCTGAAGCTCATGTGCTCTGCCCCTTACAGTTACTGTACACCATCATCTGATAGGTAATTTTTTTATTTTTTTTACAGGAAAATTAAAAATATGATGCTTAGTTTGCAACATGAAGGTCTCTACAATCAGGAGATGTGCAAGAAATACATTGGGAAAGCTTTTCGTCACAAGTGTACAGATATTTTCCCAAGTTGGTTTACTGATGATCAAATCTGTGAACAGCTATTAAGGTTAGTATTATTGCACTTTGTAGATTGGATAAAAAATTTGAGTCAAAGTAGAAATTGAATATAAAGATTTTAGCAAAGCCAAAGAAGAAATTGAATATAAAGATTTTAGCAAAGTCATCATTTCCATTGCAGAAAAGAAACATGATAGAGCAATGATAATTTTTAGTGAGGGATAACTACCCCATTCGCTAGTTAGCGGGTGGGGATAGAATAGACTGGCTACCCAGCTCACTCACACCTCTCGGCTGAGTAACCACTTTACCTTATGGCTCGGTAGAGGACGGACATGCTGCCTTTCTCTCCTGCAAAGACTTGCCTTGATTGTTATTCTGTTTAACTTATTCTTTTGTGTGTGTTTTTATCTTACGCATATACTGTATATGTGTGTACATATGTATATAAGGAAACATACTCGTACGTTGTTAAATACTTTACTTGTAACTTTTATTACAGTTGACAGCGTATCTGGCGGTCTCCGCTGTAAGAAAGTTGTCATTGTGTTGATACTACTACTCCCCTGCGTAGGGGCCGGCAGTTCCTTTCACATTCACGGGTTTAGTAACGCTCCCGTGTGTTTGTTTTTCAGTACAATAATGCCTCACAACATGAAATTAATTCATTCTGGAATGGCTTTCGTAAAGTGATTTTTTCGTGTTGAGTCATATTTCACATGCAAATTGCCTAATTCGTTCCAACCCCGACAAAACACCACATTAAATCTCATAGTAAAGCTACAGTATAACTATAATGAAATAATGTATTGCCAAATACATTTGAACATTTATGTGATCTCCCCGTTTGCAGAGGTGCACCCATTTTTCCCTTATTTCACTGTCCTTTGGAAATAAATGAAATATAAGATCTGAATTTTCGTCCTGGTTGAGAAGCATCCAAACACAGCACAGTTATTGGGCATATTGGTAATTGAATATTGTTGTTAAAATTTACACAACCACTTTCAAGAATTAGATTGATGACCAAGACAGTTCCCTGACCTGTTTACTATGTTTGCCTGTTTAAGGCTACTGAACGACCACTTCCGATTAACTGTAGGTAGCACCCTTCCATTTGGAGGTGGTGATGTCACGAAATCCACCTGCTCAGAAATGTCAATTTTTGGACCAGGGATGAGACCTCGTATTCTATAGACCTTGGTCTTGACTTTGTAAGGTTCGCCGATGATCGACCAGTTCGCAACGTCCCTTAACCTGAAGCATCCGGTTTACTGCTCTGCAGCACCAGATCCCCGGCAATTTGGCAAAACGCTTTCCAACAGCAGTGGGATAACATAGACATATATGCGTTTTCCCCCCCTTCTGCCCAATAAGGAGGATTCTGAACAAGGTAAGGACATTGCAAGATCTCTTGGTGACCTTAATAGCTCTGATGTGGCAATATGCAGAATGGTTCCAGGACCTTTTTCATCTGCTCATAGAGACACGGAGAGAGCTCTCTCTTCTTCCGGATCTACTCAGACAACCACATGTAAAGTTCTTCCTTAAAGAGTAGCTTCACTACATCCTTAAGCTTGAAGGTTATCCAGCAACTCCTCACATCATGAGGCTTCTCACAATCAGTTGCGAGTTTGATGTCAGGATGTCTCTAGGAGTCATCCCCCGTAGTGTATCAGGCGAAGTGGGCTGTCTTTTGTGGCTGGTGTTGTGGAAGGGGCATCACTCCTCTCAGTGCATCTATCCCAGTGATAATGGAGTTCTTACTCTACCTGAGGGAGGAAAAACTCTGCTCAGTCTCAGCAGTGAGGCTACCGCTCGACCTTGATCCTAGCCTTTAGATTGAGGGGAGTTAATATATCCTCCTCAACAGAATTGTCTCTCCTCATAAGAAAATTCAAGTGCACTTGCCCTCAATCAGAAGTCAGGCCACCTTGGAATGTAGATTGCATACTACGAGCCCTTAAAGGAGCATCTTACGAACAGCTTAGTCAGTCATCCGAAAGTGACTTGACCTTAGATGGTTTTCTGTTAGCCCTGTCTTCTGCAAAGAGAGTCAATGAGATACATTGTCTGCCCTATGATATTGCCCAATCAAGGGGATGGGGTCAAGTGACACTCAGCTTTAAACATGAGTTTGTGACTAGGACTCAAAACTGGCTGTAGCGGATTCTTAATTCAGGCCCTTCTGGATTAAGAGTCTCTTATGTAACTGATAACCCAGATCAACTGTTACTATGCCCTGTGAGGGTGCTGAGGAAGAATCTCAAACAAACCGCTAGAGCTTGTCCACAGCTCAGCAGACTCTTCATCAGTATTTGGAGAGTCAAGAGGAGAATCGCCAAAAACTAGATTTCTTCTTTGATCAGACAGGCGATTGAGTAAGCCCTACAAACGGACTCCACTCCTCTCGACCCTAAACCCAGAGCTCTCTATGTCAGGGGTGTTGGCACATTCCTGGCATTAAAAAAGAACTACTCTGTGACACAGGTATTACACGTGGGTGTGTTGAAATGAAAACAACGTTCACAGCTACTACCTGCAAGATATAACTCACTGGAACCTGTATATATTCTCGATAGATCCTGTGGTGGATGCACAAAATGTGGTCACAAACACCTCAGCTCCCTTGTAGGGCAAGACCCAGTCAGTTGAAGGCAGATGTTACTTGGTAGTAAGTCTAGAATGAACTTCTCCCTTCTCCTTGGGTTTTTAGCATCCGAGAAACGCTGCAAGCTGACATCCCCTGACGGTAGGTGGGTAACATTGTCCCATGCCCAGCCTAATATAAGTGAAAATATAATTATGTCCTTGTTCTCCTTTGCAAAGTGGAATCGAGTAGTGTCTTGGTTAAGTGTGGAGCTTAGCTCCAAGATTACGCTTACCTGCTCAAGTCACAATGCTTAGTTCTCTCACCTCAGACTGGTAGCTCTCTTATAGATGTTCAGAGTTAGTGAAGTGACAGGGTATCTCTAAACAGCTCTTGCAAAGCAGAGTTGCACCCCAGGACAGTTACCAGCCAGTTGGTATGGGGAATGGTCTGTATAGTACCAGAAAAAATGACAAATTTAAAATGATTTGTATTTTCCCTAACTATACAAACCTTGAGCTCTTAACAAATAATGGTCCTGCCATCACCTATCCCCCAAGAAGTCCTGCCTGCAATTTGAAAGTGACGTATTACTAGTGCAGGTGTGAGAAGGGGTAAGCAGAACACCAAAAAAATCTCAGGTTTGAAATAAAGGTTGGAAGGAAAAATGTAATTAAATATGATATTTATTACATAAATAAGCCTTTAAAATGATGTAGTACCGTAGTTACAAACAATTGGTAGGAGAACAAGGCAATTCACGTAGATCGTAGGGCGTTTCCTTCGTTCTGCTTCGCTCGCTGTCTGTAAAGAAATATTCATTAAGATTAGTATCTAAAAGTCATGGTCATTTATGTAGAAGAATATACCCATAGGAATAATAACCCACTTAAAATTACCTTACAATTGAGCAACTGAGGTTTACATTAGTATCAGGAAGGAAATAAAAGGGCCGATACACCGAAACCAAACACCATCCTGAAATGAACGGTAAACCTAATATAAATTTGCTCGGTCATAATATGGGAGACAATCCGTCATAAATATAACCACTCGAAACATTAATGTATTAGACGATTCTCTTACCCAAGTGTTAACAACGTGAATTTATGAATAAGCTAGAGTTACTAGTCCGAGAGGTAAATCACCTGAAAGGACAAGAGAATACGATGTATAAAACATATTGGCCACAAAAGACTATTACGAATCTTCATAAGATTAAAAATGACAGACAGGAAAACTTGAATAGGCAATACAAGGCAATGAGAGTTCGCAATGATAACCTTAAAAATAAGCCCTATATATTCTTGGTACTCACCATTGTGGAACCATGCACAAAGGCGTTGCAGATGGATTTTGGCAGATGTTCACAAGAGGGTGACGTAGACCAGGGATCCCAATAAAAGCCTTTAGCCTAAGACAGGCATGTCGGACAAGTCAAAATGGTAGGAACCTTCCCAGGTGAGTGAGGTCCCTGCTCTCTTCTCTGTGTCTCTCTCTCTGACACTGTCGGACGGCCGGGCTGCCTGCCTCCTCGTCGCCGTTTTCGCTCGAGTAAAGCATATGGAAGGAGGAGGAGTTAGCAAACTACCCATCTTTAAAGAGTGGACGGCAGGAAAGACAGTTTAGTGGTATCAAGAGTAGGGCAATTGAAATACCAAGTTTTTAATAATTACTAGTCTTTCCTGTCGCCATGTGAGAACATGAAATGTCTTATACAGTCCAGGGGCGAAGATGGAATTTTTTCAGAAATGAAAAAATTCCATCCTGAAACATATGTAACTGGACAATTGTAAGAAAAAATACATTTAAGAAATGTAAAAATAATTAAATTAGATACAAGAAAATATAAATACTGAATAAAGATTAAAGCATCTGTTTTGTCCTTTCTTGGCTTAATATAGCAGCCTTTCTTTTGGGCCTTAAGGACGAAGTAACAGAATTACAAACATCAGAAGTAGCTGAATTGGTACTTCCTATGTTTTCTAGTATTGGAATAATATTATTTACATGCAACCTTGATGTCTGGCCTGTTTTTCCCTTCTTAATAACAGCATGGGTAACTTCACCCAAATCATTCTTAAAAACTTCTAGAATTGTGCCTAGAGGATAATTATTCCTTTTGTTATGTTCCTCCTTAATTAATACAACATCGCCAACCTTTAGTAATTTATGAGTAACGGGACGATACCGCCCCTTTCTGTCAACTGCTTGCTGAATCATAGTACCTAGAAATTCATTATGATAGGTCTCTATTAATGTCTGCCTAATTTTACACAACTTTGGGTGATTCTGAGAAATAGCTGGATTATCAGGGTCAAATTCTGGATCTTCAACTGAAAGAGGTTGAAGATTAGGGATAAGGTTTAGAGAAGTCAACTCATAGCCTCGCACGAGCTGTTCCGGCGTGATTGGTTCGGGGACGTGGTCAGTCTCAGCACGAACAGCTTCTTTGAAAGCTATAGGTCGTCGATTAATGAGATGCACAATATTACAGACAAGAAATTCAAAGTCTACATACGTCAATACAAAATTCTTAATTGCTCCAAACATTAATCTTTTGACCATTTTTACACAGACTTCTACTAATGATCCCAGTTGACTGCAGCCTTTGAAATATTGCTGAAAGGAGAGAGGTTTTACATTATTTTCCTCAAAATATAATTGCGTCTGAGGGTCACTAATGAAGGAAGTTATGGTATTACCTCCTGCCACCAACTGAGTTCCAAGATCACTAATACAAAGTTGAGGAATCCCGTACTCAAAGCAGTGTAGCTGAAATGCTCTTAAAAATTCTGCAACATTCAAACTCCTACAAATTTTGAGGTTAACTGCCCTAGACCAAGTACAGGTGATACATAGTAACCAAACCTTACGGGTCTCTTTTCCATCCTTCGTATTGAAGGGTCCTAGATAGTCCATAAATATGTTAGAAAAAGGAACCGTAGGAGGATCTGCTCTTAAGTCTCTGTAAAAGTTCTGATTTAACCTTATATAACGATTATTAAACCTACGACAATGAACACGCTGTTTAAGAGCCTTTTTCACAACTGAGAAATGTTTATGGATGTAATAATGCTTTCTGAGCTCTGTTAATACAGAATAACATCCTGAATGTAATAATTTGAGGTGTGCATCCCAAATAATTAGTTTGGTCAAATGACTGTCTGGGTGCAATAATAAAGGGTAATTTCCACTTAAGCCATAATTCCATTTTTTGAATTTACTCAACTCTCAGAAGACCCTGTGAATCTAAAAATAAATTAAGTTGCGTTATAATAGGAGGAATGTCTTTTCTGGAATTAAGACCATGCTGTAGGTAAGAATATACTTCAGGATAATGCTTCCTTTGTTCAGTGTTTAACAAGTAATTTATAGCCTGGGTAAAGTAATTAGCGACTGGTGAGCAAGCAATTTTTGCTTTCAGCTTCCACTTGTGCACCACTAAGAAAATTCTGCGAAAAATCAATACAAGTTTCCTGAAATTGGAATAATTATTAATATCAATAAGATTGTTAGCAACTTCAATAACACGAGCTGTGGAAGGAGTTGCTTGAACCTCAGTGGGCATCTCAAATGCTGGTATAGTAGTTGACAATTCTGGAACTTCATTTATACTTAAATGTGATCTTGAAAAAAAGCAAGATTTTTGCAACTGGTTGTATGACACACATCTGGTGATTATGTCCGCAGGATTGTTTTTTCCTGAAATAAGGCTAAATTTTATAGGAACAGTTTCACACATTCTTTGTATGTTATGAAGTCTGTTTACAACAAATGGAGAATGTTTATTTAATTTGTCCAATTTCAAAGCAGCAGAGTTCAGCCAATGTAAGGCACAGAGAGAATCAGTATATACGTAAATATTATTAACCTGCAAGGGTTTTAAGCAAGCAGATCCAGACAAATCTTTGTAAATCTCAAGAGCACACTCAACACTTAATTGTATTGCGTTAAGTTCCAGAGAGGGCATGGATTTACTCGAGTTGCTTATTTACAAGTCGGTTTTTGGCATGTATAAAGCTTAAGCGATTGGATTCAATATGCTGTAAATAGAGTACACAACCAAATATGTCCTTACTTGCATCTGAAAAAATATAAATATCATAACTGCCATCTCGTGGACCAACACACCTAGCAATTTTTAAAGGAGGAGCCCTGTTGGTTTGCCTGCAAATATTAATCCATTCTCTCTGCAATTCTTGCGTTAATGGTTGATCCCAATGTAAATTCTTTTGACACTGTAATTGATGCATGAACAATCTGCAGCGGTTAAACAATGGCATATTAAAACCAAAAAGGTCAAACTGTGAAGCAATTGTTTGTAAAAGAGACCTTTTAGTATTAGCAATGGGATAAAGAAAAATTGGTTTAGTGAAAATTTCGTCAGAACATCGGTCCCAGTTTAAACCAAACAACTTGTTACGTAAAGGCGTAGCTGCCTCGGCTTCGCGGTCCACTTCATCCTGTAAAGTTGAGTCATTAGTTACAACCTGCTTAATGTCAAATTTATAGGGATTGAATATATTCAAAAGCTGTTGATACGACCACTCTAACTCCTCTGAAGTATTGGCAGTAATAGCCCCATTGTCCATATAAATCATGGAATAGATAGATTTCTTTAAATCTGCCATTCGAGAATCCTCTGAAGGTTGTAACACAAGTATGTAATATAATGAAATCATTAATAAAAAGGGACTACATCTAAGGCCAAAAGGTAATCTTACATTCTTAAAAGCCAATAAGGAAAAATCACCTTGATTCACATTTTTGTACCAAAGAAATAACAACTTAGACTGATCAGTTTCTGTTAAGGATAACATATTAAAGGCTTAAGGTCAAATATGAGTAACTTTTGGTCAAATCTAAGCTGTAAAAAGGAAGAGGACAATTTTTGGTTTAATGTAGGCCCTGAATACATGCACTGGTTATGTGACAAAGATATATTATTAGAAGAATCCCTAAGGTTGGACAAAAATACAATCCTACATTTGGTACTATCCTTATCCAGTTTAAAGATAGGCATGTGTGGTAAAAAAGAATGTTGAGGGTTCTCACTTTTAAACACCTCTAAATCATAAATGGGTTCAATTATGCCTGCCTTCAATTGCTCCTTAATTGTTTGGTCAACGAGCTGCAAACGTTCTGGATGTCGTTTAAGTCTCTTGAGGTTAGACCTTAATATCAACTTAGATAGATTTTCATTCTTTGAAAGTAAATGAGAAACTTTCCCATTCCACAACAAGGGAACGATAATATGTCCATCAGACTCTCTACGACGAAGGGTTTTGATGGTAAATTCGACCAATTGGTTGTTAAGTTCAATACTTTCATCATTGTAGAAATTCTGATCGTAATTTAAGTAATAATTACATTCAGACTCTAGAAGTTGATCAGTGGCCTGTTGCAGTGGTTTCTCCATAAGTATACCTCTTTCATTTATTACAGAAAATTAACAGTTTACCTCAAAGTTAGTATTAATGTCATCATCGGCAAAGATATCAACTTTAGAGTTCAGCAAAAAGGAACTACTCTGGATATGAATAGCAGAACTACACTCAAATGGGTTACTAACATCCGAGGTTTGCACTCTCGTAATAGCTAAATTATCAATATTCTTAATCATTAAATCAATGCTACCAGACAGCAAAATACCTGCATGACACTCGGTATCCATCAATGAATTTCTTCCTCCAAAAACTGTATCTGTACCTGCAATACAATAAGCGAAGTCTGTACCTAAAATGAGCTGAACATTATCAATTTCATGAGAAAATTTATGAAGGAATTGATCAGCTAGTTTAACACCTTGTGCCTGAAATTTATCAACTAATCTACCAAGCAGAGGTAATTTCAATGCTACATTAATGTTTGGTACAACCAAGCAATAAATTATAAAGGATTTATCTCCGATCGTAATAGGAACTTCAACAATTTCAGTAAAATACTCCTTGTTACCATTAAACCCATTAACTGTTAGCTTTACTTTAGAGTAATGATTTTAAGATTATTCTCCTCCGCCAATTTCTTAGTGACAAACGTGCTCTGCGAACCACTGTCCTTCAGTCCTCTGTAAACAGTCCCCCCAACTTTAAATGAAAAGGTGGGTAAAATGGAATCACCATGACAAGTAGGAAGGACGGCAACACCGCTGCCTATTTGAGAAGTTTCCACTTTGGATTCGCAGTTATTAATATTGTTAGAGTTTCTGCCTGGTGATGGACTCCTATCACACAGGTAAGTCATATGCCAGCTGTTACAATTTGAACAGAAACATGATTAAACTGGCCGCATTTTACACATCCATTTCTAGATTTTAAAATATGCACTTTATCTGTAGGAGAAAGAAAATTAGGGCACTTATGAATAGAGTGAAATTTATCAGTATTTCCAACAGAAGAACACAAGGAACATTGAGGCGAAGACCTGTCTTTATCATAGGTTACTGCTTCCGCAGCCATGCTGGTAGTTCTCTCTTTACGAAGAGGGAGTGTTAATGTCTTGACAGGTGAAGCTTTCCATTTCAAGCTTTCAACACCTTTCCCGTCACTTTCGAACCTTTCGCAAGCTGCAAAGAAATGTGAAATAATGTCATTTAAGGAAGGATGAGTCTTTCCTGTAATATTAATAAGATGACGCTGAAAGCGACCATTTAAGCCGTGCCAAGCAAAATATCTGACAAATTCATCCGCTCCAATGTTGAAAGTCTTGACTGCTTCGCATACTGATCGGAGGATGGAAATAAATGTGAAGGGATCATCACCCTCTCCTAGACTTAACTCCGTAATTTTCCTAATTGCATTGTTTTTACAAACCTCCTTAGAAGCAAAGGCGGAAATCAATAGTTCTTTGGCATCTACATAACGCTGTTTATCAGCTTCCAGACAACTTAATAAAGTCTTTGCTCAACCGTCTATCTGTTGCTTCAGCAATAAAAGTAAATCTCTGTCTGGATACTGAAATGCATTAGTTGTAGCCTCAAACTCTGCTATAAATTTCAAGAAATCTTCTCCTTCTTTGCTTGTAAACTTAGGAAGAGGAGCTGTTGGCTGTTTCAGTAAACTGCGGGCCAAGTCGGGAACATTATAAGAATCATTCTTACCCTTGGAAATCTCAAGTAATGGTAGACAATGCTCAATTTTGTCTAGATAATCCTGGCAACTTGTTAATTCTGGCTCTAACTCTGCTTCATCAGATATGTCAGGAAATTTCTTCAATAGGATTTGATCATCTAGCTCTGACAACTTGTTTCTATGATTAACAAGAAGACCTTTAATAGCTAACTTTTCTTCTTGTGTAAGGGCGGAATAGGTGTCAGACCTATTGAATTGTTCGGCGACTTTGCTCCAAATGACTTTTCGTTGCCCGATCAGTACCTGTAAGTTAGCCATTATAACAAATGCAAAACAATAAAATGTTAATTTTCTGAAAAGGAAAATTATATCTATTTCAATAAAATGTTAATATCCTGGAAAGGAAAATGTCAATGTCCTGCAAATAGAAATAAGAGAGACTATTGGGAGCCCCAGTCGTGGTCAATTCTCTACTGGATCATCTGCACCATCATTAAGCACCTTTCTTCGTGTTGCCCCACGTTGGGCGCCATAAGCAGAACACCAAAAAAATCTCAGGTTTGAAATAAAGGTTGGAAGGAAAAATGTAATTAAATATGATATTTATTACATAAATAAGCCTTTAAAATGATGTAGTACCGTAGTTACAAACAATTGGTAGGAGAACAAGGCAATTCACGTAGATCGTAGGGCGTTTCCTTCGTTCTGCTTCGCTCGCTGTCTGTAAAGAAATATTCATTAAGATTAGTATCTAAAAGTCATGGTCATTTATGTAGAAGAATATACCCATAGGAATAATAACCCACTTAAAATTACCTTACAATTGAGCAACTGAGGTTTACATTAGTATCAGGAAGGAAATAAAAGGGCCGATACACCGAAACCAAACATCATCCTGAAATGAACGGTAAACCTAATATAAATTTGCTCGGTCATAATATGGGAGACAATCCGTCATACATATAACCACTCGAAACATTAATGTATTAGACGATTCTCTTACCCAAGTGTTAACAACGTGAATTTATGAATAAGCTAGAGTTACTAGTCCGAGAGCTAAATCACCTGAAAGGACAAGAGAATACGATGTATAAAACATATTGGCCACAAAAAACTATTACGAATCTTCATAAGATTAAAAATGACAGACCGGAAAACTTGAATAGGCAACACAAGGCAATGAGAGTTCGCAATGATAACCTTAAAAATAAGCCCTATATATTCTTGGTACTCACCATTGTGGAACCATGCACAAAGGCGTTGCAGATGGATTTTGGCAGATGTTCACAAGAGGGTGACGTAGACCAGGGATCCCAATAAAAACCTTTAGCCTAAGACAGGCATGTCGGACAAGTCAAAATGGTAGGAACCTTCCCAGGTGAGTGAGGTCCCTGCTCTCTTCTCTGTGTCTCTCTCTCTGACACTCGGACGGCCGGGCTGCCTGCCTCCTCGTCGCCGTTTTCGCTCGAGTAAAGCATATGGAAGGAGGAGGAGTTAGCAAACTACCCATCTTTAAAGACTGGACGGCGGGAAAGACAGTTTGTTAGTACCAAGAGTAGAGCAATTGAAATACCAAGTTTTTAATAATTACTAGACTAGTCTTTCCTGTCGCCATGTGAGAACATGAAATGTCTTGTACAAGGGGTGGTTGGTATACTCCATTGCTCCCTGTCTTCAGCTTACTAGTAGTGGGTAGTTACATCTCGCTTAAAGTCTTATGGTATGTTTCAGCTGTTGCTATTTTATATCTCCACTAAAGACCTCAAGGTTTGTATAATTAGGAAAACAAATTATTTCCAAATTTGTCATAGATTAAGAAATACCCTTTAGAGACAAACTACAGTCTATTCTAAATAGCTTTTATCAAACAATGTGGATTTACATATTCTAAAGATTTAAGATGGCTTATTAAAAGTAATCTAGACCAGGTAAGTAAATCTGAATAATGGTATATAGCTTTTAATCAAATTTACCCTATTTATTTCCTTCACTGCCATCCCACCTCCAGTATAGTGAGGTAATCTAGTATAGAACAATAGGGAAAGTTCATAGAAATAAGTAGGAATTTCTTATTTCTATACGGTACTCACCTGATGTTCATACAGGGGTGCATGTTCAACCTCCTCCCTCTACCTTGTGGGGGATAGAGATAATTTTCATATAAAAAATGAAGGTGACAAAGAGAATGATGTGTCATTTATCACATACCAGTAGAATGTTCATTTCTTTTCCAAGGGCTTATGTTTATTGAAGGGAAAGAAGGTGGGAAAACTTTTAAATTTTGAAATTATACTGATAAAGGTCTAGTAAATCAAGCTTTTGGAGTAGCAGCAATATGAACATCAGGTGAGTATAGGAATAATAAATTTGATTATTAAAATGACTGTATGTGTTTTGGGATAGGCATCAATATTTTCATATTGTTTTGAGAGAAAAGCATTATGAACATTACATAAGTATAAGAATAATAATAAATTTAATCATTGAATATTTTTTGGCAGGCGATGTGTGTTGATTCATGTACCAACTGATGCAGAAAAGTTCAGTACTCTTTGCATGATGGCAAGGAAACTATATGCATTTGTTGCTGATGAAGCAAAAGCAGAAAATGCTGACAACCTTAGTATGCAGCAAGTAACACTTGGAGGTTATACTTATTTACAGTACACAAAGGAGTTATTGACTGGCTTTCTTTTCAGCATGAAGTATCAGATGTTGAAAATTAGTAAAAAGCATGGAGAGACTTGGCAGATATCTGATAGTAAGTATCAAAGTAATTTTTAAATTTGTTAATTTTCTGGTATATGCAATAAGGTTGAGTAGTGAGTCATAGTTTTATAGATGCAGGATCACCTCAAGTATTAGATTTATTTAAATGAATCCTATTTGTGAGTGATCTCGAAGCGAGCTATCCAAGATCTAAAAAAAGAAAGAATTTCTATCACCCTATCACCTATCCCCCATGGTGTTACACAGCTTAGAAATCATGTATTGGGAGGAATTTCAGCACCTTTTAGAGTAACCTATGTATGCTGTATTCTCGTAGCAGCAACGTCCCAACCTCTCCAGCTCTACTTTGTAACGTTCTGTCTTTTTGTGAGCAAGGTTTATAAGGCGTTTACCGAGGCATGTCTTCCTCTGGTTTTAAAATATGTGTATACTCCAAGAATTTTGTTTATCTGAATTTTTTTTTTTTTTTTTTTTTTTAAATAGAAAACAAGGACCTGTCTTCCCTTTGTGGGACATATAGCTGTTATTTATGTAATTTTAACCGTGGATATTTGTTCGGAATGTTCCAATTATCAAAAATATTTCGTGACCGGGATGCAAAATGTAATAAAAAAGTAGAAAGTAAACTGGAAATACTGTATTTATATTACAGTACCTATTACCTGTCTGATCCTTTGTGTAGATAAGTTAAAGTTGATTAGCGTTCAAACTCTTGTAAGCTGTCAGGTACTGTATATTGATGTAAATTATTGGTTTAAATCATAGTTTACTTCTTTTATTGAACAGTACGATTTTGTAAAATCCACAGCTTTTAATGCCTCGTAAAATGATAAAGTAATTGCTATGGTCACAATTACCAGCCTATCCTATTTTATTCTATTTACCAAAACACTTCCCCCAATTTTGGGGGGCTAACCAACATCAAACAAATGGACAAAAGGGGACCTTTCCTCTTTCCACTCCTCCCAGCTTGACGAGGGATTGAGCCGAGTTCGACTGGTACTGCTAGGATGCCACAGCTCACCCTCCCCCCATTATCCACCACAGATGAAGTTTCATACGCTGAATTCCCTACTGCTGCTACCAACGCAGTCACCAAGGCAACTGGAGGAAGCAGCAGGACCTATTGGAACTGAATCACAATTGCTCACCATTCATTCCTATTTCTAGCACGCTCTCTTGCCACTCTCTCTCTCTCTCATCTATCCTCCTATCACCCAGAGCTTTTTTCACTCCATCCATCCACCCAAACCTTGGCTCTCCTCTTTTACTTCTCCCATCAACTCTTGCATTCATCACCTTCCATAGCAGACAGCCACTTTCCATTCTCTCAACATGGCCAAACCACCAACACATTTATACACTCATATCTGCTCTAGCTGCTAACTCATGTCTTACACCTGTTCTCACCCTCACTACTTTGTTCCTAACCCTATCTAACTGAGATACACCAGTCTTACTCCTCAGACCCTTCATATTAAATTTCTGTCTCTCTGTCACATTCATTCCCCAGAACTTTCATCCATACAATTACTTTCTCATACAGAACTCTCTTTACATTCATGCCTAACCCTCTATTCTTTACCACTCCCTTCGCTGCCCCCAACACTTTGCATCCTTCATTCACTCTGACATACATCTGCTTCCACTTCATCATTTGCTGCAACTACAGTTCCCAAGTACTTAAACTGATCTACTTCCAGTAATTATCCATCCAACATGATATTCAACCTCGCACCACCCTTCCTTCTCGTGCATCTCATAACGTTGCTCTTACCCACATTAATTCTCAACTTCCTTCTCTGTTACTAATCGACCAAGCTTCTCTTCCGAGTTTGCAACTAGTACAGTATGATCTGCAAACAACAACTCTTGATCACTCCTGTCTATCAGTTTCAATCCTTGACCAAGCACTCGAGCATTCACCTCCCTCACCACTCCATCAACAAACAAGTTGAACAACCATGGGAGAACTTCCCTTCATCAGCTTCTGTCTAGCAACCTTCCCTCTTTCGGGGAGAATTGCCAACAGATACAGTATATCTCATTGCAGTAGTTGCAGTTTTGTTTCCAAAACTACACTCTTCTCCATGTTGACCCAACTTGTCCCTTGAGGGTAGAGCAAAGTCTGAGGCAGGTCTCTCCTGTGAGTGGGCATCTCTCGTCCTAGAGTGAGATCCCCCCTATAGACCATGAAGTCTTCTAGACATCTTCCTGTTCCTCCTGAGCAGTCCTCCCCTTCGGAAGATGTTTACAACCTCAACGAACTCGTAGAGTGTGTGGTCCTCCTCGACGCCTCGAGACTTCTCCTTCACCTCCAGGTAAGAGACATCTCTTTGGCTCCTCCTTTGCCCGTCGGACGACCCCCTTGGAGGATCGTCAAATGCCAGGACCTTGCCGCTCACCCACTCTTCGTCACTCGTCGCCTCATCCTCAGACCTCTAGTAGAGATCATCACTCGTCCTCTCTTGATGAATCTCGTCAGACTTGCCGACAGCCTTCTGGCTCCTGAACCTTGCCTACTTTGTTGAATTACTCGGACTCGCTGTTTGGATGTCCATCGTCAATCTCCGACCTTTCGCCACTTGACAGCTGTTCATGGTTTGCTAGCTGCTACAGAATCCCTAGATTCTCTGACTGCTCATCGAGCTCCCGCAGTTTGTGGTTCGCCAACTTTTCGGAGTCCTCCAGCTTCGAGTCACTCTCCCGTGACTAGTCAGCCGCCGGCTGTCCATCGTTCTTTGCCTTCTCGCATATCGCCAATGGTTCGCCGTTCGCCAGTTTCCCATCGCTTGCCAGCTGCTCATCGTTCTCCGACAGCTTGTCGTTCTCTTAACTGATCGCAGTCCTCCAGTCTTTCGTCACTCACCTGTGACTCATCAACCACTGGCTGTTTTTCGTTCTCTGGCTTCTCACCGATCGCCAACGGTTCGCTGTTTGCCAGCTCACCATCGATCACCAGCCGGTCGTCATTTTTCAGCAGCTTGTCATTCGCGAACATTTCGCAGTCCTTTAGCTTCTCATCACTCACCTGTGACTCGTCAGCCTCCAGCTGGCCATCATTCTCCACTTTCTTGTCTATGGCCAACGGTTTACCTTTTGCTAGCTTCTCATCGATTGCCAGCTGTTTGTCATTCTCTAACAGCTCATCGTTCACCAACAACTCCTCAATCTCTTCCTACTAAACATTCCCTAGATACCTGTCATTCTCCTGTTGCTCGCCGTTCGCCAGACTCTCGGCATTTGCCAGCTAAGCACCGATCACCAGCAGCTCGTCAATTGACAACTGCTCGTCACTCTCCAGTCTTGTGTAGTTCTGTGACTCGCAAGCATTCATCAACTGGCCATTGTTCGCCATAACAACATCCTTCGCCAGTTCCTAAGTGGTCTCCAACCAGCCATTGTTTGCCAGAGCAACGTTGTTTGCTAGAACATCGTCGTTTGCCGGAATGCTGTCGTTCGTGGGGGCACTTACGTTCGCCAGAACATGATCATTCAACGGAACGCCGTCTTTTGCCAGAAAGGAGACAGTCGTCCAGACACTCCTTCACGAGCTTCTCGTCGCTCGGTGGGGCATTGGCACTCTCCATTCCGCCATTCGCTAGTGCCTTGTAGAGGTTCATCCTCTCGCTCTCCGGCCCGCAAGCACTAACCATCACGTTCTCCTAAGAGAACATATCACAGGGATGGCTCCTGACGGTCTCCTCTTTAGGAAGACATTTTTAGGGAATCCAAAGAATCAAAACCTGTTCCTTTTCCCTGTAAGGTGGAACCTTCAAACCGCAGGTCAAAGCGGGAAACTCAGCATCGTTGTGCTCACTCCTCCCCGAGTGGGCTTGCACCCTTATCCATCTAGCTAAGAGAGTCTCTGGTGGGTGCTTTCCGCCCCTCTACGACCTGTATCCAGATTTTTTAGGGAACCCAAGTAACCAAAATTACCTGTTCCTTTCTCCCGTAAGGGGGAACCTTCAAACCGCAGGTAGTAGGTTGGCCAGGGCACCAGCCACCTGTTGAGATACTACTGCTAGAGAGTTTTGGGGTCCTTTGACTGGTCAGACAGTACTACATTGGATCCTTCTTTGTGGTTATGGTTCATTTTTCCTTGACTACACACACACACACATGAACACCAAATAGTCTGGCCTATTCTGTACATATTTTCCTCTGTTCTGGTACACCTGACAACACTGAGATTACTAAACAATTCTTCTTCACACAAGGAGTTAACTACTGCACTGTAATTGTTCAGTGGCCAATTTCCTATTGGTAAGGGTAGAAGAGACTCTTTAGCTATGGTAAGCAGCTCTTCTAGGAGAAGGACACTCCAAAATCTGACTATTGTTCTCTAGTCTTGGGTAGTGCCATAGCCTCTGTAATATGGCCTTCCACTGTCTTGGGGTAGAGTTCTCTTGCTTGAGGGTAGACTCGGGCACACTATTCTATCTTATATCTCTTCCTCTTGTTTTGTTAAAATTTTTTTAGTTTATATAGGAGATATTTGTTTTAATGTTACTGTTCTTAAATATTTTATTTTTCCTTGTTTCTTTTCCTCGCTGGGCCATTTTCCCTGATGGATCCCTTGGGATTATAGCATTCTGCTTTTCTAACTATGGTTGTAGCTTAGCAGTTAGTAATAATAACAATAATAATAATAATAATAATAATAATAATAATACTAATTAGCATCGTTGTGCCCACTCCTCCCTGAGTGAGCTCGCACCCTCAGTCTCTGGTGGTGCTTTCCACCCCTCTCCTATTGACGTAGTTCCACCAAAACTACGACCTGTATCCAGACCCTTATGGGAGGACGTGTCCCTCACCAGGTGAGGCATGAATGGAAGATCGTTCAAGACATTCACTCCTGGAGGAAATCTTTCCTCCCCGGAAGGAGTTGAAGGATTCCAAGACTGTGCCCAAATCTTTGGCAAGGGCATTAAGACCTTCACAAGACAGTCCTAAACGATCATCTCCAAACCCTACAGCGGCACCCATCAAGCAAGGGATGACCTTGACCCACCCCAAGATGATTTCTCGTTGGTAGATAGCTTCGATGACAGCGACGACTATCCGCCAAGAGCTGCTAGTCTGAAGCTATCAGAGGTAGAGCAACCTTCTGGCATGTCTTGGCCTGCATGAGGATCATCAATGGGTTTCCTGACCCGGCGGTGGCCACTTGTTCATGTCTGGGAAAGGGATGCTGTGGACATCATCGATGTTCTTATCCATGACATAACTCCCTTTTTCTCGTCCTCGGGGAGGTTGCCCCATGACAGGTCCCCTCCTACAAATTTGGAGTATGCATCTCTTTGTAACAAGCCCAGAGAATTCACAGCTCGGCTATGAGAGAATACGCTTTCTTTCTGTTATCAATGGAAGTGTGAGGGCGATTCTCTCCTTACCTATTTGTTCCGAACATCCCCTCGGACGCCCGTCAGCCGTTACGTCTTCGGACAGACTGATTTGCTTTCATCGAAGTCTCTGAGCTTCTTCTCCATTTTCATCCTTTTTTCCGCAAAAAGGTTAGTTTTTCAAACTGTTCGACGAGAAGGCATATGGTCAAACAAACAGTTAGTCCACAGGACCTCCTGGTTACGTTCAACCACTAGGACCAAAATGCCATCATTGAGGAAGTATCTTTGACCATCTAGCAATTCTCACGAGAAGCTCTACCATAGTGTCAATCTAATTTGTCAGGAACGGCTTCGTTCTCCGAAGACTTCAGTACAATGGACTGATCCTAACAGAGTCGGTGGTTGACCTTTGTCACCACCGAGACTTCACCCTGAGTTTGCCGAAATTGGAGGATTGAAGTAAATCTCGAGATAACCCATCTTCCTTATCAGAGACAGGTACCCTTGGATACATCCATCGTCGTCATGCAGTGTTTTTTTCCGCAGAATGATGGGATCCTATGAAGAGGATAACAGGAGACTTCTCTACGAGACGCACTTCCGGCCAGCAATAGCTACATCTCTTTAAGACACTGTTTCACTTAGGTTTATCAAGCCCGCATTGGATTCCTTCAAATCCAGCCTCTTCGGGGACACGAATAGGAGCAGGATCCCCCTGTTTTGCAGGTCTCTGGGATATCCAGCAGGAGATGGACCTGAGAAGACAAGACTATTTTATTTTGCCGAGGATTTGACCTACTCGGTCCGTCCTTGGATTGAACTCTCCCTCCAGGTGCATCAAAAGTTCAAAGTTGCAGCAAACGTTTTTATGTTGACCGGGCAGATATGAGTCTTTTTATAGCTTATATATGACATATCTGTTTTGATGTTGTTAATAGTTTATATATGACGTATCTGTTTTGACATTGTTACTGTTTTTAGAATGATTTATTGTTAATTTGATCTCATCATTTATTTATTTCCTTATTTCCTTCCTCACTAGGCTATTTTTCCCTATTGGAGCCCTTGGGCTTATAGCATCTTGCTTTTCCAACTAGAGTTGTAGCTTGGCTGAGGAGGAGGAGGAGGAGGAGGAGGAGGAGGAGGAGGACGACGACTCCGAACGGTATTATTATTGTTATTATTATTATTATTATTATTATTGAATGTTAAGCTACAACCCTAGTTGGAAAAGCAGGATGCTATAAGCCCAGGGGCCCCAACAGGGAAAATAGCCCAGTGAGGAAAGGAAATAAGGAAAAATAAAATATTTTAAGAATAGTTAAAACATTAAAATAAATATTTCCTATATAAACTATAAAAACTTTAACAAAACAAGAGGAAGAGAAACTAGATAGAACAGTGTGCCCGAATTCTAACCCAAGACAGTGGAAGACCATGGTACAGAGGCTATGGCACTAACCAAAACTAGAGAACAATGGTTTGATTTTGGAGTGTCCTTCTCCTAGAAGAGCTGCTTATCATAGCTAAAGAGTCTCTTGTACAACCAAGAGGGAAGAAGTCACTGAACAATTACAGTGCAGTAGTTAACCCCTTGGGTGAAGAATAATTGTTTGGCAACCTCAGTATTGTCAGGTGTATGAGGACAGAAGAGAATCTGTAAAGAATAGGCCAGACTATTCGGTGTCTGTGTAGGCAAAGGGAAAGAAACCCGTAACCAGAGAGAAGGGTCCTATGTAGTACTGTCTGACCAGTCAAAAGACCCCATAACTCTCTAGCAGTAGTATCTCAACGGGCGGCTGGTGCCCTGGCCAACCTACTACCTATAAAAGTCTCTTAAAATTCCCTGAGGGTAAACAGAGAGTGCGGCCAAGAGGACAGCCTCTAGGTGCTGGAACTCTCCCTTTCGTGGGAGAATCCCTCCAACCACTGATCAGTGACCTTCTTGCTTGTGGGGAGAATCCCCGACTACAGCAGCAGATGTTGATCATGTCTTTTCTTTTTGCAGAAAAGACTTCATTCACTTTCAGGGGATTCTTCCAGCGAAGAGAGGGATTCATCCACTCCCCTGCCGAGGGAGTTGTCTATCCAACAGTCACTGTGCAGCAATCTTCCTGCTTGCTGAAAGGATCGCCAATAACAGCAGCAAATGGTAGCCGTCTTTTCTATTTGTGAGAGAATCTTCCTTCTCCTGCTTGGTCTCCCGTTCTCTTTTAGTCTCTCTTTCCTACAACAGGCTGCAAAGAGGTTGTCTGGATACCTGTTTAGATCTTTGGCTTCGGCCATCCAGGCAAAGTGGATTGTAAGTTGTTATCATAGATGCCACTATGCCAATATAAGGGAGTTCTTTGGCTACATTTGGGAGGAAAGCTTCTCTTGGTCTCGGTAATGAAAGGCCACTACTAGTCCTTGAGCCTCACCTTCAAACCAAAAGGGATTAACCTTTCTTTACATTAGCATCGCCTTTCAAGCCTACAGACCCTTAGTTGGAAAAGAGACCTTGATCCAGGACTCCAAGTAGCAGACGTTCACCTGACCTCTTTGACAAATCTCCCGTTCATGTTGGCTTCGGCCAAGTCAGTCAGTGAAGCCCATGGGACGCCCGTAACATCTCACATTCACAATGATGAACCAGGTAATGCTTGACCTCGTTTCTGGCAGCTCAGATCCCAGAATCCAAACTTTTCGGTCTGGGAGTCCTTCGCAGCACGACCAATGATCCAGATCGACAGTTACTATGCCAAAGAAAAACTGGAGGCCCTACCTCTAAGAAACTGCAAAAGGTCTCCCCTGAGTGTCAACACTTTTCGTCAGCTCGAGGAAAGTCAAAAGAACGATCACCAAGAACACATTCTCGTCTCTGATCCGCAAGGTCATGGCCCAAGCATCGAATCCTTATCCTTCTCCTCATAGAAGGGACTGAGATCTCATAACATTAGGGGGCAGGAATATGCCCTAGCATTTATAAGACTATGTGACGCAGGTCTTGTCAGCAGTCATGTAGAATCGTCGAATGACCTTCACTGTCCGGTTGCTGCAAGACATGACCCACAGGAACATGGAGACGTTCTCCATGGATTGGTGGCTACACAATAAATGTTTTTAAAATCTCAGGGTCCTTGATGGACAAGTTGCAAATAAGGTAGGGTAGAGTTTAACCATGGTTTATTCTGGGATGAATGACAGAGAATGACTGGCTCTTTCTTTTTTTCATCTTCCACCCACAGGAATAACAGGACGCATGGTACTGTACAAAGTTGACCTTCACTGTTTGCAGGTAGAACCATTTCCCTTGTGTAACCTGGTATAGTTAGATATATTCGTTACGTCCCCCATACCCCATGGCAAGGTGTGATTGGCTAAGTCTATGGTACCCTCAGAAGAGTCCTATGACTCGTAGAACTCTTACCTGGACCAATTATAGTGCTAGTATCACAAGTACATAGCTTGCGCAGGCTGCGAACCATGCATAGTATGGTTTTAGCAAGGTGTAGGGTTTCCACTAATTATGTGCAAAAAACATAAAGGGGAAAACCCCATTTCAAAGCCAAGAAGCCATTTGGCATAGACTTTCACCCTCCTAAAGGGTAAGTCATCCCCTGTAAATAGCGTTGGTTTGTATTAGTGACGGAACAAATGACAAATTTGGAAGTGATTTGTATTTTTCCTAACAATAGAAACCTATAGCTGTTTATACAAATTGGCCTGCCAGCACCAGTCCACCCTTGAAGTCCTACCTCCAAGGAAAGTAGGGATCACGTCCTAGGTGTGTGAATGAGTAGGGTAGCTACTACTACCCCTCTCACTCGCACACCTATGCTGTGAGCCTCGCTTTGTTTTTGGCTCAGGTGGAGATCGGACATTACTGCTCTTCCCCTCACCAATTATTGACTTATTACTAATCTATATTTTTGCTCTTTCTTTGCAGTGTCTGTGCATCTTCTTGCCATTGTTATGCAGACCTGCCCAGGAACTAAGTCCCACTCCTGCGGGACTTTTATGTCCTCCGTGGACACTGATCCTCACCGGTTATGTCCTGTTTGTAGAGGGCAACGTTATGATAGTGATAACACCTGCCCTGGATGCCAGGAGTGGTCTGCATCCCAGTGGGAAAGGTTTGTGCGCCGACGGAAGAAGGCTAAGAAGGATTTGTCGCTTTTAGGGTCTTCCTCGAAGTCGAAGAAATCCAAAACTGCTTCTGCCCCCCTGACTGTCCTCCACAGCTCCTGTTCGGCCGGTTTCCTCCTGGGAACCTATGAATAGTAGTGCAGGACTATTAACAGCAGAACAACCTCGGTCCTCAAGAGATAGTGATGCTTCCTCCAGTGAAGCAGTCCCGCCTTCCCCTGTGGGAGTCCTTATTGTTTTCTGAAATTTTTCAGGTGTAGTACTTCTTGGGTTTGTCCTGCCCTCCTTCGAAGAAGGCGCTGTTGCAGCTCCTTCAGCTGGGTGCTGAAAGGTAACGTTCTTCCTTTTCGGAGGTGGATTTGTTGGTATTAGTGTGGACCTTCATGGCCCGGAATCATTATCTGCTGTCCCGCCTTTTGAATCCGGCCCTGCCTCTTCCGCCGCTGCTGCTGCTGAAGACTGTGCTCCCACCCTTGCCAATCTTCCTTTGTGGGTGGAGTAAAGTATGAGGCAAGTATCTCCTGTGGGTGGTCACCTCTCTCATTTGCGATGGAGATCCCCCATTGAGACACCTCTTTGGATTCCTACCAGAGACCCTCTTTTTGGTCAGCCTCTCCTGCAGAGGCTCGTCCTTGCCAGCAATGAACTCTTAGAGTTCGTGGTCCTCCGCGTCGCCTCAGACGCTCTCCTTTGTCTCTGTCAAAGATACGTCTGTTTGGCTCTTCACCATCTACTGCTGAACGATAACCTGTGGTGATCGTCAAGAACCTCGTCATTCGCCAACTCCTCACCATTCACATTTGCCAAGAGACCATCAGTCTCGCCATTCGCCTGCGGGTTCCTGACCTTTGCCTGTGTCACCAGACTCTCCTCAGACTTGCCGTTTGCTAGCCTTGCATCGTTTGCCAGTCCAGTGTTCTTCGGTGAGCTTTCGCCAAAGCCCATCGAATCGCCAGAATCCCAACCTGCTTGCCGAGTTCCAGTAACTTTCTAGGTGTTGACTGTTCAGTCCTCCAGCTCCTCATCACTCGCCCGCTTGTCAATGACCAGCTGTTCGCCGTTAGTCAACGGTTCGTCATTCCCTATGGTTCTTTGTTCACTGAAAGTTTGCTGTTCACCGACGGTTCGTCATTTCTCTCCCCATTCGCCAGCTCACTATCAGCCTTTGACTGCTTGGCAGTCCCTATCGACTCACCATTTGCCAACGACTTGCTGATCTAAGGAATTGGAAATCAAACTACAGTCTTCCAGCCGTCAGTCTCTCGCTGCTCGCAGTTCGCCAGCTTGCCGATCCCCTAAACAATCAGTAGGCGATCGGCATTCACCGACTGTTCGGCGCTTTCCAACCACGTGCCATCCATCAGCAACTCGTCAAGCTGCAACCTTTTGTCAGTCTTCTGTATCTCGCAGGCTTTGTCTCTCCATCTAAAGTTTGCAAGAACTTCATCGGTTGCCTGAACATTGTCATCGCTCACCAGAACGATACCGTTCTAAGGAAGGTTGTTGGGAAAGGAGACCAATACCTAAGTTTCTCCTTCAATAGCCTCTAGGCATTCTCTGGAGCCTAGGCATTAGCCTTCTCACTGTTCGCCTTCTCCTAGCTCTCCTGCTCACAATCACAGGTCATTATGTTCTCTTACAATCTCAGGGAATCTTTCAGCCAGCGCCACCATCAGTCAGGAACCATGGTTTGGAGCCCTGGTTAGGGTCGTCTACCAGGTGGGACACGAAGAAAAGAGATTGGAAATTTAAAGTCTTGAAATATTTCTCATTTATACATCAGACTCGCATGTTAGTCTAGGGCCTTGGTACTAAACTGTTACAACTAAAGCTATAACTTGATGCACCAGGTTGTGTTTCTAAATAATTCCTCATTATTCCTACATTAACTGATTTACAATGGCTGTCTATTAAAGCAAGAATTGAATTTAAAATACTGTATGTTCAATAACCCATCAATTTATCAGAACTAGACTTCCAAAATATATAAGAGAATTGCTACATATTGTGCAGCCAACAAATTGTGCTGACACAGGAATAGTTACAGATGGTTTCAAATTACTGTAAGCTGGATTTATATCTACTGTAGGCTCTAAAGCCTTTGAATATTCGCCCCCAAGACTATACAGTAAGGTCCCACCAGACATCCAAAAGACTGAAGATATTAAAGCTTTCAAGAGGAAACTCAAGGCTTTCTTATTCTCTTGAGTGCTTTGATGATGTGGATTTGACAATAAATGAACAATATGCAATGTGAAATGCTGAATGCCTTGTAATGAACATAATAAAATGAATGTGAAGGGTCCTGTATAAAACCAAAGAAGCAGCCCTTAAAGCAAGTAAATTAAGTATTAATTATTTGTATACTTTTGCTAACAAGTATTAATCCAAAATAGGGAACACAATCTTAAAATTAATCAAAATCACCCATTAATAAAACAAAGGAAACCAAAATTTTATTAAACCATATTCCCAGCAGCTAACATTGCATCTGTGACACAACACTGTTTGATATGATTGTAGAAGTGCATATTTTGAATAGCAGGAAGCCTATCATCTTTGGAAGGGTAACAGATCAGCTGTGATTCATTTACAGTTAAAGGAACTGTTTGGGAGAGAAGGTAATTACAGTCAGGCCCCACACTTCACGAGGGTTTGGTAACAGATACAGGCATGAATTCGTGAATACTTGCTTCTCTAGGGTGTAATAACTCATAACCTAACAACTCACTGTCATTGGCTACGATCAGATAATTAACCCACTAAGCACTACCTAATATTGTTTTTACATGGTTTCTTTCAAAGTATAGTTGTTTCTATATAGTAATACTGTACAACCATTTGCTGATAATGTAGTGTTTATTATTGTAACATCCTGATATCACTATAGTACACCTTGACTCTACTGTACTGTAAGTGTTCGCTGTTTTTGTTCGGATGACTTGACTCACCGCATGTGTTGCCGAAATTTACTATAAACACCTTTACTGTGATTCTTTACTGTATAATATGCTTACAATTTCAGATTTACTAGTGCACATATTTTAAACAACGACTATTAACCATTTTCCATACAAAGTTCTACGCAGTAATCCTGAAATATCTACAGTAACCCTGTAATGATATATATCTTGTTTTCTACTTCAATGGGCTAGAAAATTTGAAGATAATGATAAAAGTATCATTAATAACGTTATAATCATTGCGTAAACGCATACAGCCACAATAACAACCGAATGAAAAAAAAAGCTGATTTGCTTGTATTTTAAAGATTGTACCATTTTTTTCTACTTATTGTTGCAGTTAATATAAATATCTAAATTACAAGGTAAGACACTAACCATATATGGCACAGGAACATCGACAAAATTAACTGCTAACCACACTATACGTTAACAGAGAGGAACACTCACTCACTATTTTTTGCCTTCAATATAAAGCTCTTCCACTCTCTTATGCCTTATAAACAATGTGAGATATTGTGGGTATAAACCGGTCTGACCTAATCCACACATCGATATTGAAAAGCACTAATCTTTTGCTGTTGGAGCTTTTTCAAGAAGTGTTCCCTAAAGTAAAGACGTGTTTAGCAGACACTGCATGTGAACCGTCGATATATGTATATGAAAAAACCACACACACAGTAAAGACGTTTCCGAGTTGTGTACTGAGCCGCTGCTTATACTAGAATGAATCAGTTTTACTGACCGATTGTTGGAAGTCACCTATTGTCCAAAGACTTGACTGGTCCACAAACTGCTTGTTATCCTAAAACTTAATACTTATTTATATATTTATTTTTATTATTTTAGAAATTTACTATACTATATAGGTAAATGCATTAATAGCAAAGTTTTTGTTTTCCATTTGTTAGCTTCTAGACAAATTATTTACTTTACTTTTTTTCATTATGGGTCCCGCGATCTCGAGAAGTTTGTTCCATGCTTATTTTAGCTGTAATGAAACAATAATTCAATCACTGGTTCGAGTCTAATGCTAATAGGGTGTTATTTATTACTAACCCCATGGCTATAGTTACCTAAATCCTAACATTATATAGTAGTTTGGAAGGAATGACTTTACAACATATAATATGCTCAGTATAATCTTATACTGTAGTGTTCAAGTAAAATAAAAATAAGAATTACCGGTAATTTTATCTTTTCAGTACAGTATTTCTGTTACCAAAAACAGTTGTTTTTGACAACTAGGATTGTTTACATTTTTGCCAAGAGATGTTGTAGATGGCTGTTTACCTATTCGTCAATGTCAAATTTGTAAACATTATTAAAACTCACTAAATTGTTTTGTTTTTATATTTTTTTAAATAGAAATACAGCTTATTTTATAAACTAAAAACATAAATATATAACAGTAGCAACAATGAAGATTGAAATGTGTGGTAAAAGATTCATAATATAAGTATAATAACATTAGGCTGACTCTGAAATTGTCATTTGACCATTACATGCAGTCTATGATAGTTTTACTTTTAAGGGAAATTTTGGGCTTCGTCCTCTACACGTGAATATAGGTTATTTCAAATAAAATGTTTGAAATTATTATGCTAATTTGAATATGATAGATTAGGTAATACTGTAATTATTTCTTTTAGGAAATGTGAAATATCCTTCGGTAACTTACCTTAATCAATTGATTTGCAAAGCATAAAAGTAAACAATGGAAAAGATTCTAATTCACTATGTTTTTATTTACAAGTGCAATACTAAAGTGTGAATATTACTTGCATTGTTATTGAAGACAGTTATGTGAAACACCAGTATAATCAAATACAGAAACAAAGACTGTACTACAGCTGTACACATCACTAGTAAGACCCTATCTAGAATACGGAGTCCAATTCTGGGCTCCAAGTATTCAGAAGGATATAGATTGACCGGAAGCAGTAAGATATAGGGCCCCCAAACTAGTTTCAACACTAAGGTAATTTGGATATAGACAGAGGATGGAACATTTGCACTTATTTGATCTACAAATTCGACAACTAAGGGTTCAGATAATAGAGGCATTCAAAATTCTTAAGGGAATAACAAATGTAGATTACAGCAATCTATTCATGCTTAGCACATATCAGTCCAGAGGTAATGGATACCAACTGGAATTGAAAGATTCAACACCACCTAATGTGGCAATTTCTTTACATACAAAATAGAAATACTTGGAATAGACTTCCAGCGGATATAGTAAACAGTAACACGGTTAATGAGTTCAAGAATAAGTTAGACTAGATCATAAGAACTAAATGCTTAAACTATATTGCCCTTCCAAGAAGCAAATGGAGGCCCCTGGATCGACTAAAAAGTCTCTCTCTCTCTCTCTCTCTCTCTCTCTCTCTCTCTCTCTCTCTCTCTCTCTCTCTCTCTCTCTCTCTCTCTCTCTCTCTCTCTCTCTCTCTCATATATTGACGAGCCAGCTGAATGGATCGAAGATTGTCTAACAAACAGAAAACAGAGAGTTGTAATCAATGGAGAAGCTTCAGAGTGGGCAACTGTTACAAGCGAAGTACCTCAAGGATCCGTCCTTGGCCCATTGCTATTTCTGATCTACATTAATGACATTGGTATAGGATTAATTAGTAGAATAGCCAAATTAGCAGACAATAACTAAATTAGATAGGAATGCTGCGAACTAAGAAAACGTTGAAGCCTTAAGAGAGGATCTAGTAAAGCTAGGATTACAAATATCCATTCACTCTTAGCACAAATCAGTTCAGAGGTAACGGCTACAAACTTGAATTGAAAAGATACAACCACTCGGTATTCAATTTCTTTACATACAAAAGAGCAAATGCTTGGAATAGACTTTCAGCGGATGTAGTAAACAGTAACACAGTAAACGAGTTCAAGAATAAGTTAGGAAAGATCATGAGAACTCTAAATGCATAAAATAAAACGCCCCACGAAAGAGCAAATGAAGTCACCGCTTATGGACTAAAAAGTCTTTGAGACATTCAAAATCCTTGTAACTCTCTCTCTCTCTCTCTCTCTCTCTCTCTCTCTCTCTCTCTCTCTCTCTCTCTCTCTCTCTCTCTCTCTCTGTAACAAATGAAATCTTTGTCTCTTTGCAAAGTCTCTATTGAATAATTACTGACGGAGCCATAATAAATAATATCCTAAACTTTATGATCAAGCACCACAGAACTAAAAACTATAAACTATCATGCATAGGCAACATGAATTAAACTCCAATTAACTTCATGCGATTCAACCCAACAG
>NC_090725.1:186422107-186424607 GCF_036898095.1 Palaemon carinicauda
CACTATTGTAAAAGCCTGGTATAGAAATCAATAGCAATTCTAACCATATCTCATTTGTTGATATTTCCATTTTCATCCTTTCAAACAAACATCAGTTGGTGCCCTGTTTTATATATACAGTATATATATATATATATATATATATATATATATATATATATATATATATATATATGTATATATATATATATATATATATATATATATATATATATTTGTATATATATATATATTATTTTTTTTTATGCCAGAGTGAGTCCGGCCTTGCTTAAGAACTTATGACATGAACAAAAAAGAACCTTGGAAGGTCACCAGTTGGCAATAAGACAATAATTACTGACAAGATATATATATTTACAATAGTATTTAACTGAAAATTAATAAAAAGGCTGAGCATAATGGGTGAACATCTTGTTGTATTAAGTCACAAAGTGCTTCACGTGGTGTTGGACAGACCGTGGACAACTTCAGCACTGCAACCAATATCATTCCCTTGATAAAAGGACTCTGTCTCTTCCCCTCCGGAGAACGTATCACAGGTCCTGCTTCCTTGAAGGTTAATGAGCAAAGACTTGACCAGCTGCGCCTTCAAGATAACCCCTTTCAGCCCCCAATGATGGGGGGGAGACATCTTCCTGACCGCTGTCCCATTGGTCATCGGCCTTGGTCTCGTCTCTCAACATCCCCTATCAACAGGCCTCCTCTCGACTTCTCCTGGGCTCCCTTTGTGGCGGCGCTGACCGGCCACATGCTTGTTGAAGATGTATGAAATGACGCCTCAGGGGAGTAGACAGGTATAGGATGGGTGGGCAGGTGGTGAGCGTCTGGGTAATGTCCCGATGCTTGTGGCATTTCGACCGCTCCTTGCTGGGGGCCATCTCTAGTATGAAAAATGGCGCAATGACCGTCATGAATAACATATATATATATACACATAGCATTCCCAAAATATATTCTGAGTTGCTCTACCCTTTATTTAAGGGGAACATTTGAAAAAAAAAATTTTTTTTTAGTATTTACTGGTATTTTTGTAGGAATCATTTCGAAGTTTTGGGCATTAGTTAGTTTATGTATAACCGAAAGGTCAGTATTCATATTTTGTTTGCCCTCCCCCCTAAAAATGCTTTTAAAAAACTGCCATAACTGTTATAACCCAATAGCTGAAATTTACATGGTAGATTGATATTATATATAGAGTTGATGAAAGAAAGTGTTTTTATTCCTATTATGATTATTATTATTATTTCATTTTTATACAAATATTTTTCGATTTTTGAAAAATATAGGATCTATTTCATGGAAAAATTTAAAAAAGTTTTTGGGTACCAAAGGAAAAATGACTGCCTAGTTTAGTAGACAAGTTTTTTAGCCTTCATTTTCGCTTTGTTTCATTGAGAGAGACGAAATCGTCACGTCTGGGTATCCATTTGAAGGTCAATAAGTATAGTTCTGAGACATCGACCTCTAAAGTTTTAGGGTCATATTTTGTGCTTGTCTGTCCACTTATTTGCTTGTAGTTAGATATTATGAGGGTTTTTTGTTTTTGTTTTTTTTTACAAATTTCATATGTGATATATTTATCTTATCTGTAATTATTATTGTATGTATATTTCATTATATTTTATATATTTAGGCTCCTAGTCCCCCTCTTTCCTCTCTTTTCATGATGTCATTTTTTTTCTACCTTTACCTTAATGCAGTTGTTTCTTTCTTTCTCCAATGGAATGCAGATGTTGCATTCATATTATTGGTCTTAACTTTGTTTTTTCCAAATAAAGATGTATTCAAAGTGAAGAGAAGTTAATAGAAATAACTGCAAAATGGAAAGTCAAAACACGGGAGTGGTTTGAATGATACGTCTTGCAACGTCAATTTCTGAGCCGCTTCTAGGAGTCTGTCGTATCATTCCTCCATTCACGCAACTCAATGTTATTGCCGAAACATAGTGTTGCCATATACTTCAATTAGATATTCTTCTTTGATAGCTAAATTGAATTAATTCCTATATACTGAGGTTATCATTACATTATACAAAGAATGCAATATTCTCAATGTAGTGTTATGTTTTTAGCTTATATATAGAAAACTGTTTTGAATTTTCAATGAAATATTCTGAGAATATAAAGAAAAGGTATACAAGTCCGTATGTGAAACATAAAAAAAGTTTTTGTTTTATTTTTTTCATCAAACGCTCCCCTTAAACCTGTTAGGTAGGAAATTTATTCAACTTTACATTGCAGTCTAAATATGTTTCATTACCATTATGCATAACTTATTTATTACACATAATAGCAGAGAAGTTTTTATTACTGTAAGATCGTGTAGACAGTTTTATGAGAGAATTTTATGAGTGCATAGATAAGTTTTCGTTACGTGATTGTGTTTGCATCTAAATGTAGTTGTTTATGAGAGGGAGGGAAAGGCAATTGCCTCCCCACAGCAGCTTTTTAAATAAGTCCTTTCCTTATCATAATACACGGAGAATCTAGATCTTGATCTC
>NC_090725.1:186429607-186434607 GCF_036898095.1 Palaemon carinicauda
TCTTGAGATACCCTCCCTCCCCTAAGTCGCCAGCCTTCCGTGTGCCGGAGGGCTGCCGCCTTCCGTCGGCGTACAGCCGATGGCCCACCCCTCCATTACCTAGTTTCGGTTGTCCGACCTTCGGGCCGACCTCCGGCGTGCCGGCATTGATTGCCGGCGGTCTGGGTATACTAACCAATTCTGCCTTATCTTATGAACTGGTCACCAAGCCGGCAGCCGAGCCGCCGCCTCCCGCCGGCGTGCCCCCGCCGTGCCGGCGGCCGCCGAGCTGGCATTATTCCTGAATCCTCAATGTGTCTACCTTAATGCCATAAACCCTGCTGGAGCGGCTCCGGCGTGCCGCCGGTCTGCCAGCGCCACTTCGGAAGCACCAAGGGACTTGCACCCCTTCTACTAGCTGTCGGCTACATGCCGATAGCCCTACACTGCAACCAGATAGCTTGGCTACTCCGATGGATAGGTATTGTCTTACCGTTCTACTAGTGGCTGTGCTGTCTTCTTGCATATTACAAATTTCCAGCATACTGTGTGTGTCTTAGCACAGTTGGTTGCCGGAACCTAAATCTATGGGGTCTCCTGTTACCCCTTTACCCTAAAGGTCTGAGTGGTCTCAGTCCTTGATACACCTCGCAGGCAATCTCTGCTAGAATTATCTTCTATCCACTACGGCGATCCATGAAGATTTCCGTTTTTGTGTCCTCGGTCACAAATGAAATTGCCTATTGATAAGGTTACGGTAACCAACTGGGCGGGATCCACAAGTATGTGTCTATCTACTTCCCTTTCCCGCTCCTCTCTTTAACATTACAATACTCTTGAATTATTTAATGTTAAGTGAAAGTTTAACTACTTAAAATTTAACTTTAGAGTAATGTAAGTCATTCTTATGCCTTCCGTATAGTCATGATCTCTTTCTTTTACACGAGGAGTACATCAAGTGTGACCACAACTTCTGTGGAGTGAAGCGCCCGGACTTCTACGGGCACAAGGCGTGTCGGACCCACGCCCCCTGCGCCGCCAAGAAAGGCGACCTAAAATATTGGGACCCGCAGCACTGTACAGTCTGCAAGAGTCGTCTGGTCGAAGCAATCGACGATCCTCCTTCAGCGGAGGTAAGGGACAACGCTCGGGAGAAGCTACGCAAGTGGGTGCGTGGCTTCCAGAAAAACGCCACCGGACCGTATCTCGCTACTGAAGATTTGAGGGCCTTGCTATTTCCAAAGGCATCAAAAGACTCAGTGGTCCCTCGTGATCAGATTCCCACCATCCAGATAGTGGTGGAACCTGATGTGGTCATGGCTCAGTCCATGCATGAGTGTCGTTTAGATTCCGACAATGTGGACCGTATGTCGGAAGTGTCGGAGACCACGGAGAGGAACCTCATGGGCGACGAGCTCGACTATGAGGAAGATCAGGTGGAATACCCTGATTCGGAGCATGAGGTCGCTCCAGCTTCTACCCCTGCACCAACTCCTACACCGACGGAGGTTTCACTTCCTTCTACATCCGCTACCCCAGACCCTACCCCATCTAGCACTCAGGAGATCTTCAAGATACTTGAAGCTCTCATGGATAAGAAACTTCGCGAGACGCATGAATTTTTCAGGTCCAACCTCGGAAGTTCGAAGCAACCGAAAAGGATTTCGGTTAAGGACCTCCCTGCATGCTCGGATACTAACCCATGGAGGTATGCCGAGCACATGCCGATCACCACGGGCAAGATCTTTATCAGTGAGAAGGTCGGCTCGATCGCGTTGGAAGAAGTGGAATTCTTCCCGAACTTTGAGGCTTACTCGGACTGTTACGTCCGACTCAGGTCCGAACCCGCCTCTAAAGAAGAGACCGAACCAAAGGAGGTTATCGTGTTCGATCTCTCGAAGGCCCAGGCTATGTTAGCCAGCGCGGTGAAAAGTAGGGGCTTCACCAACTCGAAAATGCCGGCGCTTAGCAAAAAGCACCCGACCTTCGTCGCACCAGACAATGCGACCTTCCCCTTCCTGGAAAAGGCCTTCACTGCGGTACATAAAGCAGTGGAAGAAGGGAAACCTTGCCCTGTACTGGAGGAGTGCAGGCCCTTCTCCCTGACCACTCCCCCTGATGATAGACACTGGAAAGACGTCCAGTCAACCTTCATAGTGGGGAAACTAGAGCCTGATGTCGCTGGTCGTCAGTTTAACGAGGACCTCCCGAAACTTAACGATCACCTTCTTCGTCGGGAACATGATACGAAGGAAAGGCTCGCCGCATCTATGTCCCTCCAAGTACAGCTCGAAGTCATGGCTGGTGACACTAGGGTCCCTGACTTCTACATGGTCCTTGCCAAAACATATCTGGCAACGGTCGTGAAGGATCTGTACAGCTTCACGAAGGCTCGTAGAGCCTGTCGTGAATTCGTGTTTGCAAATGCGACAGTACGACACGAACCCCGGAGGCTGATTTCCTCCAACATCTGGGGAAAACACCTCTTTCCGTCCTCCCTAGTGAAAGAGATCACTGACAAAGCCGCCACGGAGAACAGGAACCTTCTCCACAAATGGGGCATGTCAAAGCAAAGGAAATCCTCTCAGGACGACGGCCCTCAACCTAAGAGGAGACCCACCAAACCAAAACCCCAGCAACGTCAACAGAGACGGCAGTTTCCGGGATCCGCTACTCCCCAAGTGGCAGCTCAGCCACAACAGACCTTTCAATTGGTCACCCAACCAGTCTTGTCACAGTCACCGGTCTTCACCCCTGCATTTGAGCAGCAGTCCACTACCTTTTGTCCCAAAGGTAGAGGCTCAAACAGAGGTGCAGGCAGAGATGCATCTCGCCGCCCCTCCAGAGGCAGAGGAGGAAGGGGAGCTAGCGGCCGAGGTAGCAAACCCTCGGGAAGCCAGAAGCAATGAAGTGCTTCCGGTGGGAGGAAGACTCCGCCAATTCCAGGATCGTTGGACCTTCGATCCCTGGGCACACAGCATCGTCAAGAAGGGTCTAGGCTGGAGCTGGACTCAACCACCCCCAACCTTCCAGCAATTCTTCCAACAGTCAACCCCCCTCCTGGAAGAATATGTCCTAGAACTCTTGAACAAGAAGGTGATAAGGAGGGTAAAGTCAACCAGGTTCCAAGGAAGACTGTTTTGCGTACCCAAGAAGGACTCCGACAAACTCAGAGTCATTCTAGACTTATCCCCCCTCAACAAGTTCATAGCGAACAAGTTCAAGATGCTGACTCTTCAACAGATAAGGACCCTTCTACCTCAAGGTTCCTACACGGTCTCGATAGACCTGGCGGATGCCTACTGGCACATTCCAATGAACCACCACAATTCCTCCTACCTAGGATTTCGACTCCAAAGGAAAAGCTACGCTTTCAGGGCCATGCCCTTCGGGCTCAACGTGGCCCCACGGATTTTCACCAAGCTGGCAGATGCCATCGTTCAACAGCTCCGCCTCCGCGGCGTCCAGGTGATGGCCTACCTCGACGACTGGCTGGTCTGGGCGACATCGCCCGAAGATTGTGTAAGATCCTGCAACAAAGTCACCCAGTTCCTAGAACACCAGGGATTCAAGATAAACACCAAGAAATCTCGCCTCTCTCCAGCTCAGAAGTTCCAATGGTTAGGAATCCAGTGGGATCTTCAGTCACATCGCCTTTCCATTCCACAGAAGAAAAGGAAAGAAATAGCAGGGTCTGTCAGAAAACTGCTGAAATCCAAAAGGATCTCAAGACGTCAGCAGGAAAAAGTTCTAGGCTCTCTACAGTTCGCCTCAGTGACAAACCCAGTGCTTCGTGCACAGCTAAAGCATGCCGCGGGAGTCTGGAGACGTTCTGCATCCATCGCTCGAAGAGACCTCAAGAGACGGCTCCCAAACAGACTTCGGTTACTCTTAAAGCCGTGGTCGGAAGCAAAGGCCCTGAAAAGGTCCATTCCTCTTCAACACCCACCTCCATCACTCAACATCCACACGGACGCTTCGCTGGAGGGTTGGGGAGGTCACTCCCACCAACAACAGGCTCAAGGTACATGGTCTCCCCTATTCAAGACATTTCACATCAATATCTTGGAGGCTATGGCGGTCCTTCTCACTCTGAAGAAACTCTCTCCGCCTCCCTCGATCCACATTCGTCTGACTCTGGACAACTCGGTGGTAGTCAGATGTCTCAATCGTCAGGGCTCGAGATCGCCCCAGATAAATCAGGTGCTTCTCCCAATCTTCGGCCTGGCAGAAAAGAAGAAATGGCACCTGTCTGCAGTTCACCTACAAGGATTCCGCAACGTGACGGCGGACGCTCTATCTCGGACAAGCCCGATAGAGTCGGAATGGTCTCTAGACGCAAGATCGTTCTCCTTCATCTCTCACCAAGTCCCGGAACTTCAGATCGATCTCTTCGCAACAAAAATCAACTTCCTCGTTATGTGGCCCCGTATGAGGACCCCAAGGCAGAAGCAGTGGACGCCATGTCACTGGATTGGAACAGATGGTCCAGGATCTACCTGTTCCCTCCCACCAACCTTCTGCTGAAAGTCCTCTCCAAGCTGAGAACCTTCAAAGGGACAGCGGCCCTAGTGGCTCCCAAGTGGCCCCGGAGCAATTGCTACCCCCTGGTCCTGGAGCTGCAGCCCACGCTGATCCCTCTCCCGGGCCCAGTTCTCTCCCAGCAAGTACAGAAGTCGACTGTCTTCGCTTCATCATCGAAAGTCAGGGACCTTCATCTCATGATTTTCTCTCCCTAGCCGCGAAGAAAAGGTTTGGGATCTCGAAGAAAAGTTTAGACTTCCTCGAGGAATACTAGACCGAATCCACACGACAGCAATACGAATCATCCTGGAGAAAGTGGGTCTCATTCGTCAAGGCAAAAAATCCTACGGAAATCACCATTGATTTTAGCATGTCCTTCTTCATTCACCTTCATGGACAAGGCTTAGCAGCCAACACGATTTCTACCTGCAAATCGGCTTTGACTAGACCACTACTGTACGCCTTCCAGATTGATCTGTCCAGCGATATCTTCAATA
>NC_090725.1:186439607-186562107 GCF_036898095.1 Palaemon carinicauda
ACAAGGATGAGAGAGTGTTTGTGTGTGTGTGTTTGTGTGTATGTATATATATATGTACGTATGTATGTATGTGAGATAGTTACAAGGGTTTTGTATGTCACAAAGACTTCTTAGTCCACCCGCAGAGATTCCATTTGCTCTTTGATAGAGCAATTTAGTTTAAACATTCAGAGAGAGTGTGTGTGTGTGAGATAGTTACAAGGATTTTGGATGGGACAAAGACTTTTTAGTCCATCTGCAGGAACTCCTTTTGCTCTTTGAGAGCGATTTAGTTTAAGTTTTTAGAGAGTTCTTATGATTTTGTCTTATTTTTCAACTTTTTTACCATGTTTACTACATCCACTGGGAGTCTATTCCAAGTACAGTGAACCCTCGCTACTTCGCGGTTCGACCATCGCGGATTCACCACTTCGCGGGTTTTTTCCATAACCCATATATATATATATATATATACATATCGCGGATTTTCCGGAAATTTCGAAAATACCGCGAAATCTGAAGACCCCCAAATACGATATTTCGGTACCTGTAATTCCATTAATACTGTAATAGTAATATCTGCTCTTACTGATTGTTCATTGCATTACATATGATATATAATTCAGCACAGAAAGAAATAAAACACGAAAAGAGAATGTGATCATACGATAATACAGTACTGTATACATTACGTAGTAAAATTAAATCGAACATGAAACGCAAATCAGATGCAGTCATACCATATTAGAATGGTGTAAGGCTGCTGATGGCTACTACTGTACTACAAATGTAATGGATGTGCATCTTTTCCATGATTCTTTTGTATGTATACGTACGTAGTACTGCATCCAATAATATTCTTTGTTGCAAAAATCACATTTCGAATAAGCGTACGAGAGAGAGAGAGATAGAGAGAGAGAGAGAGACACACATCCTACAAAAGAATAAAATAACATACGTAAAGCTATTATTATTATTGTTATTATTATTATTATTGTTGTTGTTGTTGTTGTTAATAAAATTATTATTGTTATTATTATTATCATTATTATTATTATTACTGTATTATTATCATTATTTATTATTATTATTATTAATACTGTACATACGGTATACGCGGGGTATCTTGTACTTTGAGTTGGTAACCTACGCATCATATACTGTAAGACGGGTTGTGATTGGTTCAAGCGCTGATAGATGACAAATCAGAACTCAAGTTTTGTTATCTAGCCTGTGATTGGTGTTTTGCCCTCATCTCCAACCCGCAGCATCTAGGTTCTCGCGGGCCCGGGTCGTCCACTTTCTCTTACGGCGTATCGCTGAGTAGACGTTCTTAAGTTTGTGAAGTTTATTCTGTGCTGTGTGCGACTGTTTTAAGTTGAACTTTTTGTTAAATCCTACTGTACAATGCCTCCCAAGCGTTCTGCTTCTACTAAGGCTGGTAGTGAGCCTAAACACCACCGAATGATGATGACGATTGCTGAGAAGGTTACGCTTCTCGATATGTTAAAAGACGGTAGAAGTTACGCGGCCGCAGCGCGCCATTTTGGAATCAACGAATCTACTGTTCGCTATATCAAGAAGGACGAGGTGAACATTAGAAAGACGGCTGCAATCACCTTTAGCAGATCAGCGAAGCGAGTCGTTACAACGCGTAATAAAACGATCGTACGCATGGAAGGTGCTTTAGCTGTGTGGATTGCCGACTGCCGGAAGAAGAACATAGCCTTGGATACGAACACCATCCGAACAAAGGCTTTGAGCTTGTATGAGAATTTTGCTGCAAAGGAACCTCAAGACGACGACGGCAACCATGCTGAAGAAGATGATGATGCAGATGATCCTCAACCAGGGACATCCACTGATTCCCAGCCTCAGAAACAACGTTTTTCCGCCATCAAAGGATGGTTCGCGAAGTTTCAGAAACGCTTCGCCCTGAAAAGCGTTTCCCTGCATGGCGAGGCTGCTTCGGCTGACACTGCCGCTGCTGAAACTTACGTGAACCAGACGTTCAAGAATATTATCGCCGAAGGTGGATACAAGCCGGAACAAGTGTTTAATATGGATGAGACCGGCTTGTTATGGAAGAGAATGCCGTCGCGAACTTTCCTGTTCAAAGAGGAAGCCAAAGCCTCTGGCTTTAAAACATTCAAGACTCGCGTTACCCTCGTGATGTGTGGCAATGCTCCTGGATTTTTGCTAAAGCCGGGGCTTATTTATAAGTCGAAAAATCCTCGCGCTTTGAAAAATAAAAACAAGAATCTCCTTCCCGTGTATTGGATGCATAATCCAAAAGCATGGATTATGGAGATGCTGACCTCCAACTGGTTCCACCAGTGTTTCATCCCGCAAGTCAGTGAATATCTCGTAGAGAAGGGCTTGCCATTCAAGATCCTTCTCCTTATGGATAACGCTGGTGGACACGCAACTGACCTGTCGCATGAGGGCGTTCAGGTTGAGTTCCTGCCACCCAACACCACGTCATTAATTCAACCGATGGACCAGGGGGTTATCAGGGCGTTCAAGGCCCTCTACACGAAGAATACCTTGGCGGACCTCGTTGCGTGTGTGGATTCTGCCGAAGAGGATGAGGATGAAGATTTTAACTTGAAGGCGTACTGGCGGCAGTACACCATAGCCACGTGCCTGAAGAATATTCAGAAGGCACTTCAAGAGATGAAACCTGCAACTGTGAATGCGAGCTGGAAGAAGTTGTGGCCCGAGATTGTTTACGACGACGAGGGATTTACACCTGCTGAAATCCAACACTCTGCAGTACGCAAATCTGTGCAGTTGGCTGCCATAATTGGAGGTGACGGGTTTGGCGACATGACGACTGAAGACGTCGACGAGTTGTTGGACTGCCATTCCCAGCCCTTAACTGACGCAGACCTCGAAGACCTGACGAAATCGGCAAGCGAAGAAGAGAGTGAAACCCAGGAAGAGACCCAAGAAAATGTTGAAGAAACGGGCTTAACACTAGAACGGCTTGCCAAGGTCTGCAACCATATAAAGTAGGTGAAAGAAATGTTGCAAGAGTGGGATGAGGATATGGTTCGGTCGATGCAATTCTGCAACAAGGTTGATGACATCATGACTCCCTACAAGATGCTCTTAGATCGAAAAAAGAAGCAGCGGCAACAACTTCCGATCACAATGTTCTTCCAGCCTCGCAAAAAAGAGCCAGTTCCTCCTGCTACTACGCCTTTGGAAGAAATTGAAGAAGTTGAAGAGGTGTCCCAGGAAAAGACACCTCCGTCTGAAGAGACGTAAAATACTACCTGGCTGCACAGTAGAACACATCATCAGCTTCATCATCATCATTTCTACTGTGCAGCAAATTCATCGCCATCATCATTCAAGTTTTTCTTGAACTTCTTTCGTGGTGAGTACAGTAACAATCTTTATTTTTTACTTTAATATTCTAACATTCTAATATTTGTGCCTGTTTTATAGTTTAGTACTGTATGCATTAAGTTAAAAGGAAGGTTTTAAAAGTCTACATGTTGTAACCTATCATATTTTTTTTGTTTAAAATTTACATTTATGTACGTAAAACAATCTCTCTCTCTCTCTCTCTCTCTCTCTCTCTCTCTCTCTCTCTCTCTCTCTCTCTCTCTCTCTCTCTCTCTCTCTCTCTCTCGTAAATTGTTTTCCTGCTTTGCTACGTACATTATGTACTGTATGATTTTATATAGATACGGTAAATTATATAAATATCATTATTTATCACTTTCATCATGTGCGTTATATGCCTTCTTTGTTCTGAGCGTGGTTGTTTACTGAGCGTACAGTACTTTATGACGCCGTCGTTTCAGGCGGCGTCATAAAGAAAAACATTTCATTTGGAAGTCCTAAGAAAAATTAAGTAAAACATTGCTAATAAAAAAATCAACATACTGTATAATCAATATAATTGATGCAAAAACTAACTTATACATGTATGTGTACACTAAATGAGTTTGTTTCTTCATTATGATCAGAGATGAACGTAAACAAAACATTGGTTGCCATTTTTTATCGTGCTTTTTAGGTGTTTAGGAAACGCATGATATAAAATCGCCTTTAATATTTGTGCCTGTTTTAGTTTAGGGTGCTGTAGTACATGCATTAAGTGTTCTGTACATTAAAGGGTAGTTTGTTAACAGTACTACGTACAAGGGAAGGTTTTAAAAGTCCGAATATACATGTTAAATAAATAGGTAAATATGATGTCACTACTTCGCGGATTTTCACCTATCGCGGCCGGGTCTGGAACCTATCTACCGCGATAAACGAGGGTTCACTGTATTTGCTATTTTGTATGTAAAGAAATTTCCACATTTAGTGGTGTTGTATCTTTTCAATTCCAGTTTGTATCCGTTACCTCTGGACTGATTTGTGAAAAGCGTGAATATATTGTTGTAATCTACATTTGTTTTATTCCTTTAAGGATTTTGAATGCCTCTATTCACTGTCCTCTTAGTCATCGAGTTTGTAGATCAAATAAGTTTAAACGTTCCATCCTCTGTCTATATCCAAATTACCTTAGTGCTCGGACTAGTTTGGTGGCACAAGCTTATACGGCTTCCAGTCTATTTATATCCTGAATACTTGGAGTCCAGAATCGTATTCTAGATGGGGTTTTACTAATGATGTGTACGGTTATAGTAGTGTCTTTGTTTTTTATATTTGAATTGCCTCATTATGTAGCAATCAGTTTTTGTGCTTTCTTTTCAGCTTATATGCTCTGTTTGATGAACTTTAAATCCTTGCTGATAATAATACTGAGATCTTCTTGGTCCATACTTTCTAGTTCATTTCCCAGCAGTGAGTAATTTGATTGTCCATGACTACATTTCCCACAGTTGAAAGGCATTTACCATTTTCTGGACTGTTTTCCAAGCTTCATTAGATACTCTCTTAACGCTTGAGTGTCTTTTGGGTTCACAGCATTTATGCCTAGTTTAATATTGTCGATAAATTTGTCCATTCTACTGGTTCATCTTAAATATATGTCGTTAATGTAGATCAGAAATAGCAATGGGCCAAGGATGGATCCTTTAGGTACTCCACTTGTAACAGCTGCCCACTCTGAAGCTTCTTCATTGATTACAACTCTGTTTCTGTTTATTTGCCAGTCTTCGATCCATTCAACTGGCTCGTCAATGATGCCTAGTGCTCTAATTTTTACTATTAATTTTATATGAGGAACTTTGTCAAAAGCCCTCTTAGTTATACGATGTCTATTGCCCTGCTTTTGTCATAAATCTTAAACATATGGAAAATTCCAAAAGATTTGTCACACATGATTTCTTTTGTCTAAAACCATGTTGGCTCTTTATCAGAAGATTGTTTTTCTCCATATGTTCTACTATTGAATCTACAGTACTATAATTGATTAAAAATTTTTGCAAGGCACTGAAGTTAGACACACAGGTCTCCAGTTGCTGGCTTTTTATTCTAGTCCCTTCTTGTAGATTGGAGGAACATTGCCTAGTTTCCACCCTTGTGGTGCTTTTCTTTAGTAGGCTGTCTTTCGCAACATTTTGCAAAAGTGTTGGGTTATCTCTTCTTTTAGTTCTATAATCTCTCTTGTATGAATATCATCTGGATCTGGTGCCTTAGACTTACTGAGTCCTTTTATTTTCTTTTTCACATCATCCATTGTAAAGGTGATTCTATTCAACGGTTGTGGCCCTTCATATTTGATAGCTGGTCGGGGAGGGTCATTGATTCTTCTCTAGTGGATACAGTTGTAAAATATGCATTCATCAGTTTGGCTTTTTCCAAATCATTTGTTATGAGATTACCCTCCAAGTGTCTTAATGGGCTAATGTTATTTTTAATTGGTTTCCTCTGTTCTTTGGTTTTTTTTACTAGCTGAAACCACTCT
This sequence comes from Palaemon carinicauda, assembly GCF_036898095.1. Classification (NCBI taxonomy): domain Eukaryota; kingdom Metazoa; phylum Arthropoda; class Malacostraca; order Decapoda; family Palaemonidae; genus Palaemon; species Palaemon carinicauda. The sequence goes on from NC_090725.1 coordinate 186,445,462, forward strand.
TTTCTCTTAATTGATCTTGGCCTTTCTTTCTAACTAGTTTAGCTACTTTTTGGCTTAACTTCTTGTGCTCAGAAATTCATGAATTGAAGGGTGTGGACCCAATGATTTATGTTTCCTGTCTCTGCTTCTTATTGTATTGGCTATTTCTCTGTTGAAACACTTTGTTTTCGAGTTCCATTGGTAAAATATTTCTGTGCGGTATACATTTAGCCCCTTTTTCTTTATGTATTTCTACAAAGGAGTTCTATTGTGTATCATTGTTCTCTGTTTCATCGTGTTCTAAATTCTTGGTGTATTCCTTCAGTTTTATCCAGTTACTACATCTGTAGTCTAGCTTCCTTATAATTTTCCTTTCTTTTAGATGAGGAATATTTACCTGAAACCTAACCATTCTGTGGTCACTTTTGCCAACATTTTTGCCTACTGAAACATTTGATGATAATTCTTCTGTTGTTAGCACAATATCTATAGTAAATGTTTTTTTAGTGAGGCAGATTTGCACCGACTCGCAAGGGTGCCCTTTTAGATTGGAAAAGTTCCCTGATATCTGATTGGTCAAAAGTAATTTTGTATACCTCCGACCACTCAGCTATCAGGAAACTTTTCCGAGCTAAAAGGGCACCCCTGCGAGTCAGTGAAATCTGCCTCACTAAAAAAAATTTACTATAGTATATATATATATATATATATATATATATATATATATATATATATATATATATATATATATATATATATACACACACACACACACACACACACACACACACACACACACACACACACACACAGTAGGGTCTCCCTACAAAGTAATTCCTATTCTTCCAGGGACAAAGCAATCCTTGGAGTGGTGGAGAGACCGAGCAAACACCCTCAAGGGGATGCCCTTCGCGGCTGAGCCCCCGGAAATGCTCCTCTTCACAAACGCCTCCAAGGAAGGATGGGGAGCTCACCTTCGCGGGGAGTCAGCAAGGGGTTCTTGGACAGAGGTGGAAAAGACACAGCATATCAACATCCTGGAAATGAAGGCCGTTCAGAAAGCATGCCTTCAATTCGTCGGTCTTCTAAGGGGAAACACAGTGGCGTTAATGTGCGACAACGCCACGGTAGTAGCCTGCATAAAGAAGCAAGGCGGCCTAAAATCGAAGGAGTTGTGCGACCTCACGCTGGAGATAATGGATTGGGCCAAAGTCGGAACAAGTCATAATAATGGCAAGATTCATTCCGGGAAAGAGGAATGTCCTTGCCGACGGACTCAGCAGGATGGGCCAAGTGGTAGGGACCGAGTGGTCCCTTCATCCAGAGGTAGCAAGTCTCGTCATCCAAAAGTGGGGTTCGCCGGTGATGGACCTCTTCGCGACCAGGCTGAACGCACAACTCCCCGTATTCTGTTCTCCTGTCCCAGACCCAAAGGCGGCATTGGAAGACGCCTTTCAACACAGGTGGGACAATCTCGACGTGTATGCCTTCCCTCCCTTCACACTGATCAGGCAAGTGCTCAACAGAGTAAGAACGGCTCTCAATCTAAGGATGACTTTGGTAGCGTCTTGGTGGCCGGAGAGGGAATGGTTCGTGGACCTAAGAGAGTTGGCGTGCCTTCCCCCGGGGCCTCTGCCAGACAGACCAGATCTCTTAAGGCAACCACACTTCCAAAGGTTCCACGACAATCCACAATCTCTGCGCCTTCACTCGTGGAGGTTATCCAGCGGCTCCTGAGGAAAGAAGGTTATTCGGCAGGAACAGCTGAAAGAATGTCTCGTTATCTGAGGCACTCATCGGCAGCGATGTACCAGGCAAAATGGGCCACTTTCACGAAATGGTGCGCCTCCAGAAACATCAAGCCCCTAGGAGCCTCGATTCTGGACATTGCGGATTTCCTCATACATCTCAGGGACGTGGCGTGCATGTCAATTCCAGCCATCAAGGGAGTCCGTGCAGCGTTAGGTCAAGTTTTCCTCTCAAAAGGCATTGATCTGGGTTCCTCTAGGCACATTTCTGCTCATCAGGAGCTTTGAGCAAACCTGCCCTCCTCATGCCTCCAGGGTGCCACAATGGGATGTAGCTAGGGTTCTGAAAATGCTGAGTGAGCCACCCTTTGAAGGACATAGTGGATAGAAATCTCACTCTCAAGACGGTCTTCCTGTTAGCCTTGGCTTCAGCTAAGAGGGTGGGCGAGTTCCATGGCTTGTCCTACGAAGTCTCGCACACAAGAGGTTGGCGAGAGGTCTCATTCAAGTTCGTTCCTACGTTTGTGGCTAAAACACAAAATCCAGCTGTCTGGGATCCGAGATTCGAAGGGTTCACCGTTCCAGCAATTCCTTGGTCAGGTAATCCGGAAGATTTGAAGTTGTGTCCAGTCAGGGCCTTAAGGAAATATCTGGAGAGGACTGCTAGTCTCCGTCCTGGCATCAAGAACCTCTTCGTCTCCACGGGTACAGTGAGAAAGCCGATCTCTAAGAATACCATCTCCTTTTGGCTTCGACAGGTAATCATCAAGGCCTATAGTAGTGCCGGTCTTCTCCTTCCAGGTAGGCCCAGACCACATGACATTAGAGGTTTAAGTACCTCTCTTGCCTTTGAGAGAAACATGGCAGTAGCGCAGATCCTCAAGGCAGGCACCTGGTCGAACCAATCTACATTCACAGCCCACTATCTCAAAGAATGCTCGAGGAAGTCTCTAGACGGGTTCTCTATAGGCACAGTCATCTCCGCGCTCCAAGCGATTTAACGGCCAAAGCCCCAGGTATAATCGCGATTATCAAGACCAAAAAGACACAGGTTCGTTTTCCCTTTTCCCCTTGTCTTCTCTTTTCTCTTCTTTCCCCAGAGATTTGACCAAGTAGTGACTGATCAAGACATGGATTCACAGTTTCATCACTGGACACAACAGCAAGAATTTTTTTAAGGGTGAGTACTTAGACACTAGTGTGAGCTCTTTGTGTAGTTTTCCTATGGTTTGTTTTCCGTCAACCTTGGAACCTAGTCTCCTATCTAGGTTCACAGCCGTTCTGCTTAGTTGGGTCTAGGTCAGGTAGACACTCCCACCTCCTAAAGTGTAGGTCTCCTAAGAAAGTAGTTCGAGGTAAGTCTGTGTGTTGGAACAAATCACAAATTTTTAGTAATTTGTATTTTTCCTAACATACTTACCGAGAAATACTTTCGGGTAATGGCCCTCCCTTCCTTCCCCGAGTGCCTTTCTGACCCTTAGTTATTTTTAACATCCAATAACTTATTGAGGGTCGAGACCCAAGCTAACGCGCGACCTGGCTCGGGACTAGCCTCGGTACGTATCCTTCCGCCTGGGGTAGTCCTCACAGAAAACAGAAGTAGGGTAAACTACACAAAACTCTGGTCGGTTGACAGGAGATTCCGGGTACCTCCTAAGAAAGTAGTTCTCGGTAAGTATGTTAGGAAAAATACAAATTACTAAATATTTTTTATTTTCACAGGATAGCAGCGTGATCCATAGTAATATAGGAGGGCAGTTTGTGTTGCACTATAATGTTTACCTAACTGTTTTATATGTAATGTACAACTCTTGACAGAATCTTTCAACAAATTATCTAATTCTTCATTCATAACTGTACCAAACAGAAAACATTTCACCATAGGAGCAATGTATTGTTTCTGGTAATTAATCAAATTTTCATATTTGCCTAACATTTATTTGATTATCATATATAATTGTTGAATTCCCTAATAGAGAATTTGAAGTAGTCATGTTTAGTCAACTATATTTCATATCTGAAATATTTTGTCAATATCTATAAATTCGGAATTCCATCATAATTAATAGTTTTCAGATAAAACTTTCCATTATCAAGCATTAGTGCCCCCCCGTGTCAACCCATTGTGCCCCCAATGGGCCATGACCGACAGGCTGGAAACCAGTATCTAAGGGCATGTCTCCAGCTAACCCCCAAGTAGGATGTTCTGATGCCATACAATGGTGCTCTCAATACCTTAGAGAAGCATTATCTGACACTGAAGGATTTTTCTTGGCCATGGTTCGCTTGATGCTTCAGTGGTCGAAGTGGCAGTGCCTGACTAGAAATCTTCCTTTTTGGCTAAAATTGCAAAATTATCAAATCGGTCAATGAGGGAATTACTACTTAGAGATGATTTTACCTCGCCCAGGAGTGTAGTCCCTTTCTGGGAGTTTACATTAAGAGCGTGAAGTATTCTTGGAACTAAAAGAGTTTCGTGAAGTCCTCCTTCCCAAGAAGTGGGACGCTCAGGTTGGGGACCATTTTCCTTTGGTCTCAGATCATCTTCCTCTATACTTGTACATAGGGGTTGATTGACATTGCAGGCCCCAGTACAGGGCCAAATTCTTAAATCTAATCAAATCTAATCTTATCTAATCTAATCTAATCATTGGACTGCGGAATTTAGGGCCAGACATACCTTGGTCATCTTGGTGTCTGCCATGGACTCTTTAGAAGTGGTGGCTTTAAGGGTATCTGATAAAATTTTTGGTGGGTTTTGAACTGGAGAAGTGGAGGTAGAGGAAATTTTTTTATAGTAATCCAATAAACAAATTGCTCTTCCCTCAAGCCATTCTGGGCAAAGCTAAAGCCAGTGCAAAGGCAATGGGCAAGTCACTTATGGAAAATAAAGGAAAGGTTTTCTACCATTCCTTATAAAGAAGAAAGCTTTGATTCATAGTTTACAGTCAATGAAATCTAATAGCAGGCTTTGAAAACATCCAACTAAGAGACCAGCTCCCGCATCCTATACCAAGCCTCTTCCCACACCAAATTTACACAGATAGTTACGAGAGCAGCAATGTTGCCCCTCCCTAGGTGAGGCCTTGTCCCAGGGCCAGCTAAACTTTGGTTTTAGAGCAAGAGTAGGTCATTGGAGATCTCGTAAGGGGATAATCCGGTTGTCCTGCATTTTTTTTATTTATTCAAAATACACCATTTCTATATATGTTTTTGACATATACAGTATAATACCTTAATCATATAAAAATTTCAAGTAATTTGATCAAACACTTTTTGATTTATTAGCAAAAATCATGAATTTAAAAAAATATTTAGGTACACTTTTCTCCACTAAATATGGCACCAATTATAAACTGAATAATTTTCCTTTTTTTAATGAATTTTCTCTTAATTTTCTTCGTCTAGACGTAAAATAATGATGAAAAAAAAGTGAAAAATAAAAATTCTGTCACAATTTCTTCTTTTCAATGATATCTTTCTCTTTAAAATTGAACAACAAGTAACAGAGAAAAATGTACCGAAGTATGAATAAGTATGTTTTTGAGTTTTGAGCTCCTAAAGATTTGCCATTAATATTTTCTTTATCTTTAGAAATATCAAAATAACATTGTTATGATAACCTTACTTTTTAAACCCTAAATTTAATAATACACTTGGTGTGAGGGTGTCATGAGTTGCCAGTGGACCCTTGTTGCTGCCAGTTTTAGTTAGAATGTTCCAGCTTTGTACTCTTTTTCATGTTTCCCTTTCTTCTTGGTTCTTTTCATTTGTTCTCTTATTACTTTTTGTCCTTTTTTGACATTGGGTAACATTGGCCTTGCCGTAAAATTCATTCGGGCGTTTTGAAAACACAGTATACATACGAACTGCAAGTAAACAAATACACAAGCATCATAACTTCTATACTGTACGTCTTCGGAAACTGGCGTGTCTTCTCGTAGATCGTAGTTTGCGTTCACCTACCCTCTACCAATGCCTTCCATTTCTGGCAGACGTACCGGATTTCGAAACATAAGTGAAAAAATCGCTATATATATGTAAAAATAAATACGCAAAGACAAATCTGTCAAAGTCAGTCATGAAGACGACGCAGTAAGGATGACGTCATCATTTAAAGACCGCTTTATCTTCATTATTTGTAAAAATAATTGGCTGAAACTTCTGGAGAGCATGTACGTCATGTTTCTGGATACAAAGAAACAATAAAACGGATTTTGAAGCGACGCGAAAAATCTATTTTTGGGTGAGATAGCCATGTCGTCCTGATGGAAGGTTCCTATTGGTAGCTTTCTAAGGGATATTTGGCTACAGTGATATTCCCAGCGAATTGACCTTTAGGTCTCCAGAGTTCTAACTCCTGGCGCGAATATCCTTAAAATTTCTCTTAAGGATATCGCATAATATCAGGGGATGTATATCTTGATACGACACATGGCAATGTTCACCCCGAATAGCGTTTTTGTTTCGAAGGGGAAGAGTGGCGAACAGAAGGGGAGCCGTTATCAAGGTTACCCTTCCTCCCGTACTATTACGAGTATCCAAGATGGCGCTCATTCCTTGTAGCATTGAGCATGGTGCTACAGATATAGTAGTCTCGGGAGGGATCTTGTCTAAGCCTTTTCTATGGAAAAGGAGGGCGGGTCCATCAGGACGACATGGCTATCTCACCCAAAAATAGATTTTTCGCTTCGCTTCAAAATCCGTTTTTTGGGCTCAAGCCATGTCGTCCTGATGGAAGTTTACAAGAGAATTACTAGAAAGTACTGTATCTGTGGATTTTCATAAGTACCTTAACCTTGGGACAATTTTTCTATGGTCATCCGGACCATTGAGACATATGACGTTACCGTTATACGTCATTACCACTAATCATGGACAATGTTAGGGCTTCCTGCCATCTGCAGGGAAGAGTCATACTAGACCGTAGAAAAGGGGTCTCAAGGTTTGCATATATTGTAGGAACAAACATAAGTATCAACTAGATATACAAAAGTCTCACAGTTTGTATATGTTGTCAGAACAATAAGTATCAACTATATTCAATGTTTGTAAGTATACAATAATATGATGTTTACTTAGGTAAATAAGCAAGAGAACTCTGGCTACTTTTAATGTGCTAATTGTGGGGCGAAATAAGATGCAATTACACTTTAATAGACATTTATTTACAATAAATGAGTAAGAATTAGAATAAAAAGTGTAATACTGTATATAATTCAGGAATTATACATACATTTTTAAACAGAAAAATTTTCCACCTGAAAGGGATAAATGACTAGTGCCACTATGAGATTTGAAAATTTTATAAAATTTTTCAATATAATTTTCTGTAAACGTATATTATCAACACTGTGTACAAGTACACACGGCACAAGTGTTATCTGTATACAGTAATTCCACACCTGAGATTTTGAACAGTCTTTAGTGTCACCATGGTGACACTCACTTAAAAGGTATTGCACTGGAAGGTGTCAACACCTTTTCACCCTACTTGATAGTCCCAATCAATTCACTGTTCATTGCAGTACTAGACGACAGGTTTTAATACACTACCTGCCGCCACCACATAGTGCTTCAATTCATGCACTTGCTTCGCATAATGTTTGTAGAACACTGGATGACTTCCATCCAGTATATGAGCGAAGATGTTCAAAGTCCATATACTGAAAAAAGTTCAGTGATGAAGCAATTTTCCTTGGATCATGACGTGCGGGTGTACTGTCAGGATCCGCTCTGCGAATGAAGTAGGTGAGCTTCGCCCTCAGTTGACTTAGGGATAAGTTTGATCCTGAAGTTCCTCCTTTAAAGAGCTGTCCTCCCCTGAAGTCTGAAGTTCTTCGAAGATAGACCTTTAGACATTCTACTGGACACAGAGAGACATCTTCCTTCAGAGGCCAGATTCTCTAGGGACCCCATCTCTTAGTGGGTAGCTCATTTTTGGCGAGAAAGGTTGGATCAGCAAAAAGATTCAGTTCTCCCACTTCTGTGAACTGAATATGGCCCTCATTTCTGGATAGGGCCACTATTTCATTAACTCTAGCCCCTGAGGCTATAGCAAACAGGAAAATAACTTTTTGAGTTAGCTCCTTAAGAGAACAATCTTCATTGTTCACGGTTGAAGCATAATGTAGGACCCTGTCCAAGGACCATGAAATGGGCTTCGGAGGAGCTGCAGGCCTAAGTCTAGCACATGCCTTCGGGATCTTGTTAAAGATTTCGTTCGTCAGGTCCACTTGGAAGGCGTATTGAAGAGGTCTAGTTAGGGCCGACTTACACGTAGTTATCGTGTTGGCTGCCAGACCTTGTTCATGAAGGTGGATAAAGAAGGACAGACAAAAGTCTATTGAGATTTCTTTCAGTCCTTTTGCTTTAACGAAAGCAACCCACTTTTTCCAAGACGATGTATATTGTCTTCTGGTTGACTTGGACTTGTATTCTTCTAAGAAGTCTATACTCCCTTTTGAGATCCCAAATCTTCTCTTAACCGCTAAGGCAAGAAAATCATGAGATGAAGGTTTTGGGTTCTCTGTGATGAAGCGAAGACAGTCGACTTCTGAACTCGTTGAGATAGTGCTGGGTTCGGTAGAGGGACCAGCCTCAGCTTTAGTTCCATTATCAGAGGGAACCAGTTGCTCTTGGGCCACTTGGGAGCCACTAGAGCTGCCGTTCCTCGGAAGGATCTCAGCCTTTTGAGGACCTTCAGCAGGAGATTGGTCGGAGGGAACAGGTGAATCCGGTTCCATTTGTTCCAATCGAGGGACATGACGTCCGTCGCCTCCGCTAGACGGTCCTTGTATGGGGTTACATATCGAGGTAGTTTCTGGTTGTCGCTCGTCGCGAAGAGGTCGATCTGCAGTTCCGGTACTTGTTGTAAGCTGAAGGAGAATGAGTCTGCGTCTAGGGATCATTCTGACTCTATCGGGTTGAGCCTGGATAGAGCGTCCGCCGTCACATTACGGAACCCTTGAAAGTGAACTGCTGATAAGTGCCATCTCTTCTTTTCCACCAGACGGAAGATGGCCAATATCACATGGTTGATATGGGGAGATCTCGAGCCTTGTCGGTTCAGACATCTCATTATCACTTCGCTGTCCAAGATCAGCCTGATGTGGGCTAATCTGCGAGGGGAGAGTTTTTTCGACGTCAAAAGGACTGCCATGGCCTCCAAAATGTTGATGTGAAAGGTCTTGAATAGAGAAGATCAAGTCCCTTGGACTTTCCTTTGATGGGAGTGACCTCCCCATCCTTCCGTCGAGGCATCCGTGTGGATGGTTATCGATGGTGGAGGTGGTTGTAAGGGCACAGTCCTCTTTAGGTTCTTGGCCTTCAACCATGGCTTGAGAAGTGATCGTAGTAAGGTCGGTATCGGTGTTTTTAGATCTCTTCGAGCGTTTGATGCGTATCTTCTCCAGACTCCTGGCGCATCCTTCAGCTGTGCTCTTAGCACTGGGTCTGTCACTGCTGCAAACTGAAGAGAGCCCAGTACTCTTTCCTGTTGGCGTCTTGAGATTCTGTCGGACCTCGTCGTCCTTTAACCTGCAGTGCTAAAAGACGAGCTTTGTCGTCGCCTCCCCTGATCGCCGTTTTGGACAATCGGAAGATCTTATGGATCGTAGGTCATCAAGATCCGAACGCTCTTCTTCTGGAAGGCATTCATGCGCTAAAGCTTTGCGTTAACAAGACCTCTCGTCTCAACTCTCTCCTCGTAGGCGTTCCTCTTCACGAGGAGAAGTCTCACGATCGTGCTCTGCATGATCACTAGCACAGTCTAGAACTAGGTTCAGACGCTCGCGTTCTAGATCTCTACGATCTAGATCATGAGAACGGCGCTCGCACTTGTGAGGACGACACTCCCGTTCATGAGGGTGGCATTCACGCCCGCGAGGGCACCGTTCATGAAAATGACATTCATGTTCGTGAGAGCGAACGGGAACTATACGCTCCCATTCATGAACAGCTCGTTTACGATCGCGAACCGTGCGTTCACAATCAAGGTGCAAAATAGACGTTCCTCGTCTAGAGGTAGAGGTAGGGTTTCGCTCAGCCCATCAGCGTGTAGCCCCTCATCCCGAAATTCTCCCAAGTGACCTCGGACCGAACGTTCGCCTATGCGACGCTTGGAAAAGCGTCCCGCTGTAACACGTTCTCCAACGCTCATGGTTGTTCTTACTCAGAGGCCCTCTCTGCTGACTTTGTCAGATGTAGGTGCTTCTTTGCGGTAGGAGGAAGGCGTTAGACCTTCTTCTTCTAGTGTGGCTCCTAGTGCTCTTGTTGCGAGCACTTCTACTCGTGAATCACTCCCGTTGACGCGCGAAACTCGCGATTTTCTGAGCGAATCTATTTTGTGAGCAAATCAATGATTTACGCGAGCAATTCAAGAGCAGATGACTCGGATCTGTGAGCAAGTGCGGTTCCAACACCTTCGCCTCCACCTCCAGCTTTTACCACCTCCAGCGGCAGGCCGATACCCTTTCCAAAGGATTTCAAGGAGCCTCCTTATAGGTTCACAGATGTTTCTATTAGTCCATACCGTCCTTCTAGTCCATCGAAGGAATGTGTTCATCTGCCACAGGGACTCTTCCCTACGTCAACTAAGGCTCCTTCCAGAGATCACCTCCTAGACCTCCAAGGGAAGCCTTTGACTTACCTAGAGGTTCTGAGCTTCCTGCATGGTTGAGCACTTTTCTTTCCATTCTGCAGAAGTCTCTGTGTGGCTACTCCACCACCACAACCTCCGACTGCTTCAGTCAGAGTGACCCCTAGGATTCCTTTGGAATCCTCGTCAAGTTCGTCCGTTGGGAGTCTAGATCCTAGAAGGAAATCAACAACGGACAAGGCTCACAGATCACCTCCATCCCCATCGCGTGCCGAGGGTCCTCGATCTTCTGAATCTTACATGGCCAACCTACTCTTTACCCCGGTGAAGGCAAGGGAAACAATGACCAACAGGCAGAAGAGAAGGATGAGAGGCGTAACTCCACCTCACGCCGACATCATTTACCCTAGGACGAGTAGGGACATAGGCTCCCCCAGGGAGATAACTATCCATCCCTTCAATTCTCAAGAAATTGAGGTATAGTAGTACCCCCGGACCAGCGTCCAATTTCCTTACATCCTCCTGAGGAAGAGCCTTCAGCTCCTGCTGCTAAAGCTTTGTCGGGTGCCTCGAAAACCTTGCAAGTTCCCCCCTCCGAAGATCGCAGAGGAACGTCCTGTGTATAGGGAGTTGAAAGACACCAAGATGAAACCCAAGAATGCTGCAGCAATGAAATCTTGTATGGCTGAGGCACAGAGAAGGTCCCCTGTGGCAGGTCCCTCAAGCCACACTGTTGACGACCCTGGCCTAGCCCAGGTTCTGGACGTGAGCCTGGAGTTGGATGACCCCTTAGATTCCGATGATGAGAATCTTCCAAAGGCGGCTACTCCGAACTATCACTCTGAACAAGAGAGACGTGAGTCGGAGCACACCTTTTGGCAGGTCCTTGCTTGTTTGAGGGCCATTAATAGGCTGTCTATTCCTGGTTCCACCACCTTAGAGGGTAAGGACATAGTTCTTGATGAAATATTCGAGACCCAGGATCCTTCCAGGTCCAGAGCAACTCAGATAGTAGGCTCCAAATGGTCTTTCAGATAGTAGGCTCCAAATGGTCTTTGATTTGTCAGATAGCCAACAAAGTCCTGACGTTGTGGGGTTCTCCAACTGTAGATCTGTTCACAACATCTCAGAAAGGAAAACTTCCGCTGTACTGTTCTCCAGTCCCGGACCCTCAGGCTCTATGGCAGGATGCATTTCAACAACGGTGGGACAACATTGATGTATACGCCTTTCCCCCGTTTTGTCTGATGAGAAGACTGCGCAACAAGACCAGAGCATCCAAAGATCTAAAGAGGACCCTAGTAGCTCCACTATGGCATCATGCATAGTGGTTTCTGGACCTCCTGCAACTTCTAGTAGATCTACTGCGAGAGCTTCCCCCACGACCAGATCTACTCAAAAACCACGTGCGAACATCTTTCACAGAACTGTGCAGTCGCCTCGACTTCACGCGTGGAGACTATCCAGTTTGCCCTCTCTCAGAAGGGCTTTTCACGACAAGTTGCGGAGAGAATGTCCGGTTACTTGTGTAATTCCTCAGCCTCAGTCTACCAGGCTTAATGGAGAGTCTTCTTTGGTTGGTATCATGGAAGGAATTTCTCTCCACTTGATGCCACTTTTCCAGTAATAGCATAGTTCCTTGTCTCGGCGGTGAAAGGCTATTGCTCGTCCTTAAGCCTTGCCTTTAAGCTGAAAGAGTTAACGTTTCCTCATCGTTGGACCTTTCTTTACTTGTACGGAGTTATGAGATCACTTACCCTCAGTCAGAGATTATGCCTCCCCCTTGGAACGGGGTTTGCATCCTGAGATCAATAAAAGGATCTCCCTACGAACCATTACGCCATGCAACTGACTGAAACCTCACTTTGAAGATGGCGTTCCTGCACGCTTTAGCCTCAGTAAAGAGAGTCAGTGAACTTCATACCCTCTCGTATGACATTGCCCATTCAAGGGGATGGACGGGGGGAAGTGACACTCAGCTTCGTCCTCGAGTTCATCGCTAAGACTCAAAATTCAGGGGTGCTGGACCATAGATTCGGGCCCTTTCAGATTGCGAGTCTCCGGTCTATAGCCAATGACTCGGATCAGTTGTTACTATGGCCAGTGAGGAATTTGAGATACTATCTGAAACTCACTGCAGCAACATGGCCCTGACTAGCACTTCTGTTTGTTAGCTCATGGAGAGTAAAGAGGAGGATCACTAAGAACACAGTGTCCTCCTGGATCCTCCAAATGATAGAAAGCCTTGGCTCAGGATCCTCCCCCGGCTCGAAGATCTGAAGCCTATGATGTCAGGGGAATTAGCACATCCTTGGCATTCAAACACAACTCCGTGTTGCAAGTTCTACAAGTGTGCGTGTGGAAGAGGCAAACTACTTTCACAGCCTATTACTTGAAAGGCGTAACCCACGGGAGACTTGATACGTTCATTATCGGTCCTGTGGTGGCTGCTCAACAAGTGGTTTAAGAATACCTCAGGCTCCTTGATGGACAAGTAGCAGTTGGTTGAGGGCATTGATTACCCGGGTTAAGACTGGGATGAATGGGAGTATGTCTGGCTTTTCCTTTCTTCATCTTCCCTTTCCTGGGGGTACAGCACCATGGGTACCTCTGCAAGCTGGCTTCAACCTCTACAGGTAATTATCACTTCCTTTGTGTAGTCTAGTATAAGTTATGATTTTATATACTGTCATGTTCCCTTTGCTCTCTGCGAGGTAAGCAATGGGAGGCGTCTTTTTTTTCATATATATAAACTCAAAAGGTGTTTCTACAAGACGACAAACTTTATTACTCTGAATTGCACAGGCTGCTATTATACTCACTTTGTATGTTTTAGCGAGGTGTTAAAGTTTTCCCTAGACCACAGTCATATACTGTACTAGGTAAAACCGTGTCACTGTCCATGCCAGACTTAGGACTTCCACCCACCTAAGAGTGAGTCATCTAAATAAATAACGGAAGGTTTGTTAGTATGGGAACAATGAGAAATTTGGAGATAATTTGTATTTTTCCCTAACTAATACAAACCTGGAGTTATTTATATAAATTGGCCCAACATCACCTGTCCCCCAGAAGTCCTGCCTGCAATCAAAAGTGACGTACCTCACTGCTGTGAGAGTATTTACTGTATAGAGGTGGCTGGGTACCCCCTAGCCACCCCCGGCATACCTGGTCAAGCGGTTAGGCAGGGTTGCCACCCTGCACTGTAAGTCTAATGGCTACCTTCCAGCTTTGCCAAAAGATAATCCAAATAAATAACTCCAGGTATATATTAGCATGAAAGTTTTTTCAATGATCTAACATTATTCAATAATAAAATTATACATAAGTGACCAACGTTGTCTCACACGTTTACAGAGTGATATATAAGATTTAATACTAAATGGCAACTTAAGAATAACACTTGGGTAAAGCAAAAATGAAAAAGTATCACCACTTTTACTGCTTATTGTACCGAAAAAAGATTTCTTGGAGGAAAGAGTGATCCTCAACCTCTCTCTCCTCAACATACACATCTGGTTTAATCTATTCAAAATGACAACCGTCTGTTGTGTCCACCAATTACTACACTAAGAGGCTTGGACTAATGGTGGTCTTCCTGACTTTGAAGAAACTCGCATATAAGATCTTCACAGACAACTACGTGTTGGTCTGTTGCCTCAGAAATGGGTATCCTGCTTGAGAATTCTCACTGCAGTGACCCTTCCCATTATGAGGTTCCTTCAGAAGAGTAATGTTTCTCTGTCGGGTTCACTCATCATGGTAGAGGATGTTTGGTTCACTCAATGTAATAGAAGACATCCTACCCAGGCAGAGTCCTGCATATGGAATTTACCCTGAACCAGAGTTCTTTTCAGATGGTCTTGGAGCTATTTCCAAATCTCCAACTAGACCTGTTCGTTACAGAAGAAAACCACAAACTTCCACTATATGTAGTTCCAATTTTGAACTCTCTAGGAATGGCAAAAGATGCTCTGAATTAGATTGGAACAGATCGTCGTCAATTTATCTGTTCCTCCCAGTTTGATTTCATAGTCATGGAATATCGTTTAGGATTTTTCAGGGACAGCTGTGCTAATAGCACAACATTGGCCCAACAGCCCGTAGTATCTGCTGCTTTAGCATCTGAGACCAAGAATACTCCTGCTTTGGTCTGCACTGCTGTATCTGAAAGTAGAAACAGACCACCTTTGCTCCCTCTTTTCTCACTCGAAACCTTCACGCTTGGGTTTTCTCTCCTGTATTTTTGGGGAAGATTTCCATCTTCTTTCTTTGATGGCTGTTTTTCCAGTTCCATACAGCAGGAGAACCCCACTCTCTGCAGGACCTCCACTGTCGTTTTACTTTGTTCGTTCAGAGTATTGAACGTTTCATATCACGTATTGTTCGTTTACTGTTAAATCGTCCTTGCCCAAAATTTTGCCCTTTTGATGAGCTGTGAGAGATCTTCATCCATAGTACATTGCCAGCGTGTGTGGAAGATGTGGTTGGCTTTTTTACAAGTCAGTCACCCCATCAGATAACCCTGAAATTTTTGGCTTCCTTTTTTGGCCACCCTTAACCATCAGCTATATCGTCTTGTAAATCTCTCTTAACAGAACCTTTTAAGTGTGCCTTTGACGGTGATCTTGACTCAGACATGTTTTATAAGATCTTTTGCTTAACATAGATCATCTCCACCCACTGTTGTGGGTTCTTGGTCGCTGGATAAGATTCTTGAGTTTGGGCCACCATTTGTCTTAAGAACCCTTACAAAAAGCTGCATTTTTTATATCTTAAGCTTCAGGAGCAAGAGTCAGTAAATATCGGCCTTTCGGAGTGACCGGCAATTCATTACAATATCCTAATTTGCCTTCTAATCCTATAGCCAAAACAAACGCCTCTTTTGAATGTGATCCGTATTATATCTCGGCAGATAGTAACCTTTTCCAGGGTTAATCTTAAAATGTATTGACAGAGATCCGTGTCCAAAGAAGATCGCCTGTTTAAAAATACACAGACCAACCTGCCCCCTTCAACAAAGGCTATCTGTATCTTGGTGACCTCCCTTTAAAAAAAGCTGATCCTGTCTTCATCCCTAAAAATCACAATGTGAGAAAATGTGCCTGTACTGTAGCATTCTTTGCTAGTAGGCAATTTCAGGAAACAAAGAGATTTACAGGTTTGTCTGTGTAAAGGCTGTTTGTTAAACACTACCTGAAACAAAGCTAAGCAGTGCAACATTCTTGTGTGGTACTGGTGCATGCCAGACCCCTGCAGGAGTAGTTTGGAAGGGAGGACCAAATCACCAGACCCTTCAGGTAGATAGTATACTTCAGTCACCTTTGTGAGGTAAGAGTCAAGCTTATTAGTTTTTCTTCTTACTCTTGGGAACACACATTATTATCATTCATTTTATAGTGTTGTCCTCCCAGTCCCTTTGATATCAATCAATTGATTGATGTGTGCTTTAGGCTCCAGAAAAGTGCCTGTTTTGTGCTGCTTACTAATCTTCTATTTGTTAGTGTAGTATCTGGCTACATGTGAAAACCACAAATGGCATTTTATTTGTAATGGTTTGTGTAAGAAAAAAAGCAAAATTCCTTTTACAATGCATTTAAAAATGAGCAAATGAAGTTCAATAATTTTGAAACATAAAACATCTAATGTTTGAATTTATTATTTGATTATCTGTCATAGCCTTACAAACTGTGTTATATTAGCACTTGTCAGTTGATAAAAGGTTCCTGTTCAGAACAAGAATGACCATTGTTATTATGTTGCTAGAGAATTGTAAATTAATCCTGTTCAGAGCTATCCACACACCTTAGGGGGTGGATAATCAGTTATTTGCTTTCTGAAGAATTTAAGGACCTAATAATGTGACTGCATTAATGCAAGTAAAATTTTATGTATTCAATAAAATTTTATAAGCCTTTTTAAAACCATGCATCTTTTTTCACAATTAGTGCTCTTTTTCAAGATTTATATTACAAAATCTTTTTTCAGGTTTCATATGTCCAGTGCACACTCCTGATGGGGCTCCATGTGGTCTGTTAAATCATCTAAGCCAAGATTGTGTTATTGTAAATGAAGTATTTAAAGAAAAAAATAAACTTTTGCTGGTTCTTACATCTCTAGGAATGATTGCCATAAACAGTCATCCATATATGCCATATGAAGAGTGCCTAGAAGTTGTCCTAGATGGGGTTTTCGTTGGCTATGTACCAGTTGCAAATGCCGATTCCTTTGCACAATGTTTAAGGCTAATGAAAACCCGTGGTCAGGTAAGCAGATTAATAATTTCTTAGTACAAAATTATTAGTTAGTAATAAAGGGGAAAAAAAAAATTTAATGACTTAACTTTTATTCCATCTGATCTCTTATCATTATGGTACACCACATTAAAGCGAGATCATATTTATTTTTATGGTTTGTTTTTTCATATATGGTTAGACTATGCATAAGAGGATGTTTAAGTCTGTTCCCAGTAGAGTTTTTATTTGCCTTGTTATGATTTCTATTAATACCTGTATCACTTTTTATATTTAGAAATGCGTGAATTTGTTAGAACAATATAAAGAAGCGAGTGTTTTTTGCTAATCACCAAGGCTTATGGTGACATTCATGTTCATACTCTAATGTACTTTTTGAATAATTGAGTATGGCAAATCAAGAAATAGAAAAGCAGTCTCTCAGATGCTATAAATATTATAATTTCAGAGCATGTGTTAGGGTACCAGTGCCATATAGCACCAATATAATGTAAAAGATGTTAAGGGCTTTTTGTTGAATTTTTATATGATGCCTACTAACTAATGTTTGATAAATGATAGTTAAAAAAAACAATCCCTGAGCTAAAGTAAACTCATTTATTTAAAAACATAATTTTCTCTTTGAAATTTACAAAATAAAAAGGTACAACCAAGATACTTTTTGCCTTTTTAAACTAAAACGTCTGTCATTATGATAATTATTTCAGTGAATCTTACGTTGTAGTCATTATGAGTATTAAAAATCCATTGTTATAAACGTTGTATATCTAGCAAATGCAGTTATATACAACTCATAAAGCTGTGGATTATTTAATACCCAGGATTGTTAGAAACCATGTTGGTGTTTTATTTAAGTAGGCATTATGCTAATATCATCAAAGCTCCCTTGGCTTCCTAACCTCAAATTAAATACTAGACTTTTTTTTTCCTCTCCCTCCCTCTCCCCTGTGATGCCTAGATAACCTAAGATGGCTCCATTGGTGAAACATCACCACAGGCATAGTAATACCAAGGACTTCATATAATTATTGTCATCAGCCCTTGCGGAACAACATCTGCTACCTGACTCACAACCTTTGCTTGAAAATTTGGAAATTCAGATTATTACATTTTTGGCTAGGACATCTGTATTTCATATTTCAATTGTTTTTTTTAATAAAAAAAATATTGTTTTATTGCTAAACTATCTTTTTTATGTTCATGCTGATCAGAGTACCTGTTTATTCACTTTTTCTTCATTAATTTGTGGGAAAGATATTTATGCTAGTATCCTATAAAATCTAACTCCACAATTTTCTCCAACTTCCTCAATTTTCTTCGTTACTCGATTGTATCTTAGGTGAATGTTGGTTGTACATTTCTCAAAGGTATATTCATTGTAATTTTTGTTTTATAAAAATTAACTTTTTTTTTTTATTAAAATCCCAGTATTATCTCTGTCATATATCCACCTCCAGTAGAATCTGTGAGTCGGCATGATGACCAGCAGGTAAAATTCAATTAAATGGGGTGGGTTCAGCCCCATTAGAACAAGATAATGTTGCCTTACTTTAATCTCCTACTGCTTCTAGGTTTTTCAATTGATTATTTTTTTTTTTTTCATATAAAAGCCATTTGAAAGAGAATTTTATGCCCCTAAAGTTGTAAATTGGATATATTTTTGGCCTTTAGATTTTAATATATGTATTATATTATCAATGTGTAGAAGTCATTGTCAAATGAGACTTCAAGTGCAAGTTTTTTGTTTTTCATAAAAGTAGGTAGTAGGTTGGGCCAGGGCACCAACTATCTGTTGAGATACCCCTCTAGAGAGTTATTGGGTCCTTTGATGTCAGACAGTACTACATTGGATACTTCTCTCTGGTTACGGCTCATTTCCTTTTGCCTACGCATACACCAAATAGTCTGGCCTATTCTTTACATACTCTCCTCTGTCCCCATACACCTGACAACACTGAGATTACCAAAAAGTTCTTCTTCAATGAAAGTGTTAATTACTGCAATGTAATTGTTCAGTGTCTACTTTCCTCTTGGCAAGGGTAGAAGAGACTCTAGCTATTTCTAGGTGAAGGACACTCCAAAATGAAACCATTGTTCTCTAATCTTGGGTAGTGCCATGGCCTTCCACTGTCTTGGGTTGGAGTTCTCTTGTTAGGGGGTACACTCAGACATGCTGTTCTATCACATTTTCCTCTTCTGTTTTTTTTTTTTTTTTTTTTTATAATTTATATGTGAAAGATCTAATTTCATGTTGTTACTATTCTTAATATATTTTATTTTGACTGTTTATTGCTTCACGTAGTTTCTTTTTTATTTTCTTGTTCCCTTTCCAAACTTGGCTATTTTTTCCTGTTGGAGCCTTAGTATCTTGCTTTTCCAATTATGGTTATAGCTTAGCTTGTAATAAAAGTTTAGGCAATGGTATTACCTATCTTTAGATATTTTAATGACAAAAAAATGGTCAATACTAAAAAAAGCATCAGCAACTTTTCTATAAAAATTGCATAATGTATTTGCAGTTTTTACAGAAATTGATTGAAAAGACTTTAGTATGAATAAGTACTGTATGTACTTTTAGCTGTAGTTTTCTTCATCGCTCAATCAATCATAAGCATATAATCATATTTTAGGGTTATTATTATTTATTAGGCACTGGTGAGCCCTTTCCCTCAAATTCAGAAATACATAGGCTTCGTGTCCCAAAAGTTCACACATAGCAAGATGTGGCTAGCATAATATACACGTGTGCATATTTTTCTGGGCAGATTTTACGTAGGCTTATTTATTTTCTGACACTTTATTTATCATTCAGCATAACTATAACATAAAAATTGTTACCTGTAATATATAAACAAGCAGAGAAATGCAAAGAACACCCTTTAGAATATGCACCAAATGTTTATTTACAGTATGAGAAAATAAGAAAATTGATAATCTCTTCCTCAGGAAATAGAAAATTATGATGTTACTCTGGATAGGATACTAATATAAATCTTTCCCTCAAAATTTTTAAGAAAAAGAAAATAAATAGGTACCCTGCTCAGGGTAAGGATGTGTAGTTATGTAGAATGGACTTTTTAGCAATAAAGAAAATAATTTTCATTAAAGAATTACTGTACTTGCATGCTTAAATGTAGACCTTTTATTCAAGAATGTGATAATCTGAATTTCCAAAATTCCAAGCAGAAGTCATGATTCGCACCCCTTAACCCTTTCACTACAAGGCAGCAAATCCACCCTCAATAGCTATATACGAGATTTGTCACCATTGATACACATGCTAATTTTATATTAACTTACATTTTATAATTGTTTATTTTACAGAATAAATCTTTTAAAAGTTTGTTTTATATTCTATTGTTTCGCTCTAAACAACCAAGATATTTTTTCCATTCATTGTGAATTGATCATAGAATAATTTTCTATAAATAATGAGAGAGAGAGAGAGAGAGAGAGAGAGAGAGAGAGAGAGAGAGAGAGAGAGAGAGAGAGAGAGAGAGTGAGTGAGTGAGTGAGTGAGTGAGTGAGTGAGTGAGTGTGTGTGTGTGTTCTACCTTGCGTGGGAGAGAAGTAATATGAATTTACTTCATTAGCCATAAGTTTTGTTGGTACTTCTGTTGACCGTGTTAATCATGAGGCCCATGTTTTCAAACTCAAACAGTTGGGAGTGGGTGGGTCATTTCTTAGCATCATATATTGAATTTTTAAGTAATAGCTCGCAAATTGTTGCGGATGGGTGCCGTAGTGAATATAGGAATTTGATGTGTGGTGGGCCTCAGGGTAATGTTCTTGGCCCATTACTTTTCATACTATAGTATATACACATGACATATGGTTTAGTATGGAAAACAAGCTTGTTGCATATGCAGAGGATACTACTTTCTTAGCATCAATTCCATCTCCTGAATGTAGGTCTGTGGTTTCTGAATCCCTTAATAGAGATCTAGCTAAAATTAGTGCATGGTGCAAATTATGGGGTATGAAGTTGAATCCTAACAAACTCAAAGTATGATTGTAATTAGGTCAAGGACGGTGGCTCTTCAACATCCGGATCTCGGCATTGATAATGTTTCTTTAATTTTGTATGACTTTTAAAATTTTAGATGTGATTCTCGACAGCAAATATACTTTTGAGAAACACATTAGATCTGTGTCTTCTTCAATTGCACAAAAAATTGGCTTATTGAGAAAATCTTCTAGGATGTTTGGTGATCAATATACTGTATTTTGAAGAAATGTTTTAATTCTTTTATTCTACCTTGTTTCAAGTATCGTTCTCCTGTCTGGTCTTCAGCTGCTGATTCTCATCCTAATTTATTGGACAGGAACTTATGGTCTAGTAACTTCCTTACCTGATCTAGATATTAATCTCTTGCAATGTTGTTCAATTAGTTAATTGTGCATGTTGCATAAGATTTTTTATAATTCTGACTATCCTTTACATTCAGATCTTCCCGGACAGTTCCATCCTGTTCGTAATACTAGGCATGCAGTTAATTGTAATAGTCAGGGCTTCTCCATCATGAGGCTTAATACTACACAGTACTCTAGAAGTTTTATTCCAGCTGTGGTCAAGTTGTGGAAAGATCTTCCTAATCAGGTAGTTGAATCAGTAGAACTTCAAAAGTTCAAACTTGCAGCTAATGTTTATATGTTGAACAGGCTCCTTTTAGAGTTTATATATGAAATATCTGTTTTAATGGTAATGTTTGTAAAATATTATTTGTTCCGTAACTGGAAAACAAACCACGCTAATTATTAGGGGGTTATGCTTTCGGCGGAGCTGAAATGACGAGCCATTTTAGCGAGGGTTAACTACCCACACCGCTAGTTAGGGGGGGTAGGGGGGGATAGCTACCACTCCTGTTCACACACCTGTGATTTAGTCACTTTACTTTTGGCTCGGATGGAGAGCGGTTGTTTCCTCTCTCCTTCCTCGCCTATTCTGGACTGCCATTAATTTTTGTCTTTTAACTTACTTTTTCTTATACTTGTATATACTGTATATGAAAACATTCTTAATGTTTATGTATATATATGTGTATAGAAATGTGATAAGTTTCCTTTTCAGTGTTTTTGCTGTGTGTGATACATATACGACAACGACACTTGCGTACATTAGGAAGGCCAGCACAGTTCCACTTCATGGGGAACGACCTCTCCCTCTCTGGTCCATCGGTTTTCCCGTCGGCATATAACCGTTAACTCAGCCGCGGCAGGGGAATCGTCATCGCCTGGACCCTCTTCATTCAACTATTATTGTCTTCGCCTTTTCCCTTTTCCTACGGGAAACTTGGATTTCTGAGCGAAGGGAATGTGGCCTCTCAAAGATTGACTACGGTCTTTCTCTTCTCGAGGTCGTTCACCTTTACAACAACAGTGTACTATTGGGGAAGCTCCTTTCCCGTGCGCGGGTTAGGTTGCTCTTCCGATTGTTTGTCTCAATTATTTTTAGTGAAAATATAATTGTATTTTAACTTTTCAGCTTTTCTCCGTGGGGAACACTTCCCTTCGGAGGATCAGTGGTTCTCACTATTATTGAATATTCTTAGCTGATTTAAATACAGTGATACCTCTGGATACGAAAGTTTCTACTTACGAAAAATTCAGGGTACGAAAAGCGATACGAAGATTTTTATGCCCCAGTATTCGAAAAAATTTTCAGGATACGAAAAGCTTACGAGATCCCAACTCTTCGCTGAGAGTAATTTTAAAAAGCGCGCGCCGCCAGACTTTGAACTTGGGTAAACTCACTTACAGCCTCCCGCTCACCCATTGGTTATCTCCCTACTCAGATGCTAGCTGACGCCATAAGATCCTGCTTTCCTATTGGTCGGCAACTATCCCACCTTGCTTACGCACGGGCGTTCATCTCTCTCTCTTTTTGTTCAGACTGCGGTATCGTTAACATTGACTTCGTGTGCTTTCGCTTGTTTGACGTAGTGTTAAAAATACATTCGTACGCCACGTGTTATCGTTATTAAACATTCTTTACTGTGTACTGTACTGTATTAGTGTTTACTACATAGTATATAACGTACGTAGTGTATTATTGAGCTTAATACTGTAGCCATGGGTCCCAAGAATGTTGCCGAAGGAAAGAAGAAGAAGACGATGCTCTCGATGGAGACGAAACTCGAAATCGTGAAAAAGTACGAGTCTGGCATGCTTTTAAGTGTGATCGCCAAGGAGTATGGCCGTAATCCGTCTGCGATAGGCACCATCCTGAAGCAGAAGGCGGCCATCAAAGCAGCGACACCTTCTAAGGGCGTCACTATTTTTTCCAACAAGAGAACCCACGTGCATGACGAGATGGAGAGGCTGCTTCTTGTGTGGATCAAAGACAAAGAGATCTCAGGAGACACCATCACTGAGACTACAATTTGCCAGAAGGCCTCCGCCATTTTCGGTGATCTTGTGCGTTCTCAGGCCGAAGAAGGGGCAGGAAAAGGAACATCCCAGCAGGAGCCCCCAGAGTTCAAGGCTTCTCGGGGGTGGTTCGAGAAATTCAAGAGAAGGACTGGTATTCATTCAGTGGTACGGCATGGGGAGGCAGCCAGCTCGGACACGAAGGCCGCCGAAGCCTTTGTTAAAATGTTTGAAGAGTTGACTCTGCAGGAAGGCTACAGTTCGCAGCAAGTTTTCAATTGCGATGAAACTGGGCTTTTCTGGAAGAAAATGCCTCGTCGGACGTTCATCACGGCGGAGGAGAAGAGGCTACCCGGACATAAGCCTATGAAGGACAGGCTTACCCTTGCTTTTTGTGCAAACGCCTGCTGGTGTACCATTCTGAAAATCCCCGAGCCTTCAAAGCCCACAAAGTCATCAAGGAGAACCTTCCCGTGATGTGGAGGGCGAATGCTAAAGCCTGGGTAACGAGGCAACTTTTCATTGATTGGGTGAATGTCTGCTTCGGTCCGACTGTCCGAAAATATTTGTAAGAAAAGCGCCTCCCTATGAAATGTCTGCTGGTGTTGGACAATGCTCCAGCTCACCCTCCTGGCCTCGAGGAATATCTTCTGGCTGAGTATTCCTTCATAAAGGTCCTGTAACTACCGCCTAATACCACCCCTCTCCTCCAGCCCATGGACCAGCAAGTTATTTCTAATTTCAAAAAATTGTACACGAAGCATCTCTTCCAGAGATGTTTCCAAGTCACAGAAAGTACAAACCTCACTCTGCGTGAATTCTGGAAAGATCAAACTCATCGATCTCGCTTGGCAGGAAGTTTCGAGGCATACCCTGAACTCATCTTGGAGGAAGCTGTGGCCTGATGTTGTCTCTGCACGAGACTTCGAGGGGTTCGGGAAGCCTGGAGGCAAAGCCGAGATCATTGACGATCCTGAACCCATTCAGCAGTTTGAGGTGGCTGACATCGTACATCTTGGTACGTCCATGGGGCTGGAAGTTAGCGCTGAGGATATAGATGAACTTATCGAGGAGCACCACGAGGAGTTGACGACGGACGACCTGAATGAGTTGGAGATAATGCAAATGAGTGTTGTTCAAGAGCAGTTCTCTAGCGGTGATGAGGAGGATGTTACACCTTTGAAAACGTCAGACATTAAGGAAATTCTCTCATGTTTCCATAAGATGGCAGACTACGTCGAAAAGGAACATCCAGAAAAAGTTTATACCAACCGTGTGCTTCAACACTGCAATGACGTTTGCCTAATGCATTTTAGAAATGTGTTGAAAAGTAGGCAGAAACAAGCTTCCATGGATAGTTTCTTATTAAAGAGGCCAGCAGTATTAGTAGGCCAAGACGAAGGTGAAAGTGAAGAAAAGAAACAGAAAAGAGGAAGTGATGAAGAAGTAGAAGGTGAAAGTAAAGAAAAGAAACAGAAAAAAGAAAGTGATGGAGAAGTAGAAGAAATTTAGAAAATGTGAAAAACGTGAAGCTATAAAAAAGCAAAAAAAAAAAAATTCAATTTTAAGTTTTATGTTACCGTTAAGTGTTAAAGTAATTTTTTCTTTCATTTTATAGTTTTCCATACGTAATGTTAAGTGTTAATTATTTCTGCCATTTTTTTATTTTGTAAAGTTTAAGTGTGTAAATTATTGTATGTAGTCTGTCACTTGTTACGTTTTCTGCCTTATGCCATCCTCCTCTGCCGCGACTTCGTTATCGGACATTGTCTCAATCAAAAGGTAAGTGTCAACTTTTTTGTTAATTAACTGTACCTTTTTTTTCATGGTATCAACCCTTAATTTAGGTGTACAGGTAACAATACACCTTCACTGATCCAAATGCTTTACATAGAGTACCGTAACTTTTATACAGTAGTACAGTGAACCCTCGCTACTTCGCGGTTCGACCATCGCGGATTCACCACTTCGCGGGTTTTTTCCATAACCCATATATATATACATATCGCGGATTTTCCGGAAATTTAGAAAATACCGCGAAATCTGAAGACCCCCACATACGATATTTTGTTACCTGTAATTCCATTAATACTGTAATTAGTAATATCTGCTCTTACTGATTGTTCATTGCATTACATATGATATATAATTCAGCACAGAAAGAAATAAAACACGAAAAGAGAATGTGATCATACGATAATACAGTACGTAGTAAAATTAAATCGAACATGAAACGCAAATCAGATGCAGTCATACCATATTAGAATGGTGTAAGGCTGCTGATGGCTACTATACTACAAATGTAATGGATGTGCATCTTTTCCATGATTCTTTTGTATGTATACGTACGTAGTACTGCATCCAATAATATTCTTTGTTGCAAAAATCACATTTCGAATAAGCGTACGAGAGAGAGAGAGATAGAGAGAGAGAGAGAGAGAGAGAGAGAGAGAGAGAGAGAGAGAGAGAGAGACACACATCCTACAAAAGAATAAAATAGCATACGTAAAGCTATTACAGTGAACCCTCGTTTATCGCGGTAGATAGGTTCCAGACGCGGGCGCGATAGGTGAAAATCCGCGAAGTATTGACACCATATTTACCTATTTATTTAACATGTATATTTGGACTTTTAAAACCTTCCCTTGTACGTAGTACTGTTAACAAACTACCCTTTAATGTACAGAACACTTAATGCATGTACTACAGTACCCTAAACTAAAACAGGCACAAATATTAAAGGCGATTTTATATCATGCGTTTCCTAAACACCTAAAAAGTACGATAAAAAATGGCAACCAATGTTTTGTTTACGTTTATCTCTGATCATAATGAAGAAACAAACTCATTTAGTGTACTGTACACATATATGTATAGGTTAGTTTTTGCATCGATTATACTGTATTGATGTATACAGTATGTTGATTTTGTTATTACCAATGTTTTACTTAATTTTCCTTAGGACTTCCAAATGAAATGTTTTTCTTTATGACGCCACCTGAAACGACCACGCTCAGAACAAAGAAGGCATTTAACGCGCATGATGAAAGTGATAAATAATGATATTTACAGTAAAAGCATTTACAAAATATGTTATTACAAATATTATTTACCGTATCTATATAAAATCATACAGTACATACTGTACGTAGCAAAGCAGGAAAACAATTTACGAGAGAGAGAGAGAGAGAGAGAGAGAGAGAGAGAGAGAGAGAGAGAGAGAGAGAGAGAGAGAGAGAGAGACACACATCCTACAAAAGAATAAAATAGCATACGTAAAGCTATTACAGTGAACCCTCGTTTATCGCGGTAGATAGGTTCCAGACGCGGGCGCGATAGGTGAAAATCCGCGAAGTATTGACACCATATTTACCTATTTATTTAACATGTATATTTGGACTTTTAAAACCTTCCCTTGTACGTAGTACTGTTAACAAACTACCCTTTAATGTACAGAACACTTAATGCATGTACTACAGTACCCTAAACTAAAACAGGCACAAATATTAAAGGCGATTTTATATCATGCGTTTCCTAAACACCTAAAAAGTACGATAAAAAATGGCAACCAATGTTTTGTTTACGTTTATCTCTGATCATAATGAAGAAACAAACTCATTTAGTGTACTGTACACATATATGTATAGGTTAGTTTTTGCATCGATTATACTGTATTGATGTATACAGTATGTTGATTTTGTTATTACCAATGTTTTACTTAATTTTCCTTAGGACTTCCAAATGAAATGTTTTTCTTTATGACGCCACCTGAAACGACGGCGTCATAAAGTACGCTCAGTAAACAACCACGCTCAGAACAAAGAAGGCATTTAACGCGCATGATGAAAGTGATAAATAATGATATTTACAGTAAAAGCATTTACAAAATATGTTATTACAAATATTATTTACCGTATCTATATAAAATCATACAGTACATACTGTACGTAGCAAAGCAGGAAAACAATTTACGAGAGAGAGAGAGAGAGAGAGGAGAGAGAGAGAGAGAGAGAGAGAGAGAGAGAGAGAGAGAGAGAGAGAGAGAGAGAGAGAGAGAGAGATTGTTTTACGTACGTAAATGTAAATTTTAAACAAAAAAAATATGATAGGCTTTTAAAACCTTCCCTTTAACTTAATGCATACAGTACTAAACTATAAAACAGACACAAATATTAAAATGTTTAAGTAAAAAATAAAGATTGTTACTGTACTCACCACGAAAGAAGTTCAAGAAAAACTTGAATGATGATGGCGATGAATTTGCTGCACAGTAGAAATGATGATGATGAAGCTGATGATGTGTTCTACTGTGCAGCCAGGTAGTATTTTACGTCTCTTCAGACGGAGGTGTCTTTTCCTGGGACACCTCTTCAACTTCTTCCTGAGACACTTCTTCAATTTCTTCTGAGGGCATTGTGATCGGAAGTTGCTGCCGCTGCTTCTTCTTTCGCAAGAGCATCCTGTAGGGAGCCATGTGTTCATCGATCTTGGTGCAGAATTGTACAGAACGAACCATATCCTCGTCCCACTCTTGCGACATTTCTTTCACCTCATTCGCAAGCTTGCAGAGCTTGGCAAGCCGTTCTAATTTTAAGACCGTTTCTTCGACATTTTCTTGGAACTCTTCCTGTGTTTCACTGTCTTCACTGCCCGATTTCGTCAGGTCTTCGAGGTCTGCGGCCGCGTAACTTCTACTGTCTTTTAACATAGTATCGAGAAGCGTCACCTTCTCAGCAATCGTCATCATCTTTCGGTGCTGTTTAGGCTCACTACCAGCCTTAGTAGAAGCAGAAGGCTTGGGAGGCATTGTACAGTAGGGTTTAACAGAAAGTTCAACTTAAAACAGTCGCACACAGCACAGATTAAACTTCACAAAGTTAAGAACGTCTACTCAGCAATACGCGGAAAGAGAAAGTGAACGATGCAGACCCGCGAGAACTGTGATGCTGGAAGTTGAAGATGCGGGCAAAACACCAATCACAGGCTAGATAACAAAACTTGAGTTTTGATTCGTCATCTATCAGCGCTTGAACCAATCACAACCCGTCTTACAGTACATGGTGCGTTGGTTACTCATAGAAGATGCCCCGCGCATACTGAACGTACGTAGATTAAGTACAATACCGTAATAATAATAAATAATGATAATAATACTGTACAGTAATAATAATAATAATAATGATTAATAATAATAACAATAATAATTTTATTAACAACAACAACAATAATAATAATAATAACAATAATAATAAAAATTTACGTACGTACGCTATTTTACGCCTCTCTCTCTCTCTCTCTCTCTCTCTCTCTCTTTCTCTCTCTCTCTCTCTCGTACGCTTACAGTACTTATTCGAAATGTGATTTTTGCAACAAAGAATATTATTGGATGCAGTACTGTACTACGTACGTATACATACAAAAGATTCATGGAAAAGAAGCACATCCATTACAGTACACACCATTCTAATATGGTATGACTGCATCTGATTTGCGTTTCATGTTCGATTTAATTTTACTACGTACTGAATTATCGTATGATCACATTCTCTTTTCGTGTTTTATTTCTTTCTGTGCTGAATTATATATCATATGTAATGCAATGAACAATCAGTAAGAGCAGATATTACTAATTACAGTATTAATGGAATTACAGGTAACAAAATATCGTATTTGGTTATCTTCAGATTTCGCGGTATTTTCGAATTTTCCGGAAAATCCGCGATATGTATATATATATGGGTTATGGGAAAACCCCGCGAAGTGGTGAATCCGCGATTGTCGAACCGCGAAGTAGCGAGGGTTCACTGTACGTGTATTATTATTGTTATTATTATTATTATTGTTGTTGTTGTTAATAAAATTATTATTGTTATTATTATTATCATTATTATTATTATTATTACTGTATTATTATCATACGATAATTCAGTACTGTATACAGTACGTAGTAAAATTAAATCGAACATGAAACGCAAATCAGATGCAGTCATACAATATTAGAATGGTGTAAGGCTGCTGATGGCTACTACTGTACGTACTACAAATGTAATGGATGTGCTTCTTTTCCATGAATCTTTTGTATGTATACGTACGTAGTACTGCATCCAATAATATTCTTTGTTGCAAAAATCACATTTCGAATAAGCGTACGAGAGAGAGAGAGAGAGAGAGAGAGAGAGAGAGAGAGAGAGAGAGAGAGAGAGAGAGAGAGACACACACATCCTACAAAAGAATAAAATACTGTAGCATACGTAAAGCTATTATTATTATTGTTATTATTATTATTGTTGTTGTTGTTGTTAATAAAATTATGATTGTTATTATTATCATTATTATTATTATTATTACAGTACTGTACTGTATTATTATCATTATTTATTATTATTATTATTAATACTGTACGTACGGTATGCGCGGGGTATCTTGTATGAGTTGGTAACCTACGCATCATATACTGTAAGACGGGTTGTGATTGGTTCAAGCGCTGATAGATGACGAATCAGAACTCAAGTTTTGTTATCTAGCCTATGATTGGTGTTTTGCCATCATCTCCAGCTTCCAGCATCTAGGTTCTCGCGGGCCCGGGTCGTCCACTCTCTGTTCCCGCGTATCGCTGAGTAGACGTTCTTAAGTTTGTGAAGTTTAATCTGTGCTGTGTGCGACCTTTTTAAGTTGAACTTTTTGTCAAATCCTACTGTACAATGCCTCCCAAGCGTTCTGCTTCTACTAAGACTGGTAGTGAGCCTAAACGCCACCGAAGGATGATGACGATTGCTGAGAAGGTTACGCTTCTCGATATGTTAAAAGATGGTAGAAGTTACGCGTCCGCTGCTCGCCATTTTGGGATCAACGAATCTACTGTTCGCTATATCAAGAAGGACGAGGCGAACATCAGAAAGACGGCTGCAATCACCTTTAGCAGATCAGCGAAGCGAGTCGTTACAACGCGTAATAAAACGATCGTACGCATGGAAGGTGCTTTAGCTGTGTGGATTGCCGACTGCCGGAAGAAGAACATAGCCTTGGATACGAACACCATCCGAACAAAGGCTTTGAGCTTGTATGAGAATTTTGCTGCAAAGGAACCTCAAGACGACGACGGCAACCATGCTGAAGAAGATGATGATGCAGATGATCCTCAACCAGGGACATCCACTGATTCCCAGCCTCAGAAACAACGTTTTTCCGCCAGCAAAGGATGGTTCGCGAAGTTTCAGAAACGCTTCGCCCTGAAAAGCGTTTCCCTGCATGGCGAGGCTGCTTCGGCTGACACTGCCGCTGCTGAAACTTACGCGAACCAGACATTCAAGAATATTATCGCCGAAGGTGGATACAAGCCGGAACAAGTGTTTAATATGGATGAGACCGGCTTGTTTTGGAAGAGAATGCCGTCGCGAACTTTCCTGTTCAAAAAGGAAGCCAAAGCCTCTGGCTTTAAAGCATTCAAGGATCGCGTTACCCTCGTGATGTGTGGCAATACTGCTGGATTTTTGCTAAAGCCGGGGGCTTATTTATTAGTCGAAAAATCCTCGCGCTTTGAAAAATAAAAATAAGAATCTCCTTCCCGTGTACTGGATGCATAATCAAAAAGCATGGATTACGAAGATGCTGACCTCCAACTGGTTCCATCAGTGTTTTATCCCGCAAGTCAGCAAATATCTCTTAGAGAAGGGCTTGCCATTCAAGATCCTTCTCCTTATGGATAACGCTGGTGGACACGCAACTGACCTGTCGCATGAGGGCATTCAGGTTGAGTTCCTGCCACCCAACACCACGTCATTAATTCAACCGATGGACCAGGGGGTTATTAGTGCGTTCAAGGCCCTCTACACGAAGAACACCTTGGCGGACCTCGTTGCGTGTGTGGATGCTGCCCAAGATAATGAGGATGAAGATTTTAACTTGAAGGCGTACTGGCGGCAGTACACCATAGCCACGTGCCTGCAGAATATTCAGAAGGCACTGCAAGAGATGAAACCTGCAACCGTGAATGCGAGCTGGAAGAAGTTGTGGCCCGAGATTGTTTACGACGACGAGGGATTTACACCTGCTGAAATCCAACACTCTGCAATACGCAAATCTGTGCAGTTGGCTGCCATAATTGGAGGTGACGGGTTTGGCGACATGACGACTGAAGACGTCGACGAGTTGTTGGACTGCCATTCCCAGCCCCTAACTGACGCAGACCCTCGAAGACCTGACGAAATCGGCAAGCGAAGAAGAGAGTGAAACCCAGGAAGAGACCCAAGAAAATGTTGAAGAAACGGGCCTAACATTAGAACGGCTTGCCAAGGCCTGCAACCATGCGAAGGAGTTGAAAGAAATGTTGCAAGAGTGGGACGAGGATATGGTTCGGTCGATGCAATTCTGCAACAAGGTTGATGACATAATGACTCCCTACAAGATGCTCTTAGATTGAAAAAAGAAGCAGCGGCAACAACTTCCGATCACAATGTTCTTCCAGCCTCGCAAAAAAGAGCCAGTTCCTCCTGCTAGTACGCCTTCGGAAGAAATTGAAGAAGTTTCCCAGGAAGAAGTTGAAGAGGTGTCCCAGGAAAAGACACCTCCGTCTGAAGAGACGTAAAATACTACCTAGCTGCACAGTAGAACACATCATCAGCTTCATCATCATCATTTCTACTGTGCAGCAAATTCATCGCCATCATCATTCAAGTTTTTCTTGAACTTCTTTCGTGGTGAGTACAGTAACAATCTTTATTTTTTACTTTAATATTCTCACATTCTAATACTGTATTTGTGCCTGTTTTATAGTTTAGTACTGTACTGTATGCATTAAGTTAAAGGGAAGGTTTTAAAAGTCTACATGTTGTAACCTATCATATTTTTTTTGTTTAAAATTTACATTTACGTACGTAAAACAATCTCTCTCTCTCTCTCTCTCTCCTCTCTCTCTCTCTCTCTCTCTCCCTCCCCTCTCTCTCTCTCTCTCTCTCTCTCTCTCTCTCTCTCCTCTCTCTCTCTCTTTCTCTCTCTCTCTCTCTCTCTCTCTCCTCTCTCCTCTCTCTCTCTCTCTCTCGTAAATTGATTTTTTTTGTTTAAAATTTACATTTACAGTACGTACGTAAAACAATCTCTCTCTCTCTCTCTCTCTCTCTCTCTCTCTCTCTCTCTCTCTCTCTCTCTCTCTCTCGTAAATTGTTTTCCTGCTTTGCTACGTACAATATGTACTGTACAGTACTGTATGATTTTATATAGATACGGTAAATTATATTTGTAAGGTAACATATTTTGTAAATGCTTTTACTGTAAATACTGTACTGTATCATTATTTATCACTATCATCATGCGCGTTAAATGCCTTGTTTGTTCTGAGTGTGGTTGTTTACTGAGCGTACAGTACTTTATGACGCCGTCGTTTCAGGCGGCGTCATAAAGAAAAACATTTCATTTGGAAGTCCTAAGAAAAATAAAGTAAAACATTGGTAATAAAAAAATCAACATACTCTATAATCAATATAATTGATGCAAAAACTAACCTATACATATATGTGTACACTAAATGAGTTTGTTTCTTCATTATGATCAGAGATGAACGTAAACAAAACATTGGTTGCCATTTTTTATCGTGCTTTTTAGATGTTTAGGAATCGCATGATATAAAATCGCCTTTAATATTTGTGCCTGTTTTAATTTAGGGTGCTGTAGTACATGCATTAAGTGTTCTGTACATTAAAGGGTGGTTTGTTAACAGTACTACGTACAAGGGAAGGTTTTAAAAGTCCGAATATACATGTTAAATAAATAGGTAAATATGATGTCACTACTTCGCGGAATTTCACCTATCGCGGCCGGGTCTGGAACCTATCTACCGCGATAAACGAGGGTTCACTGTAAAGAAAATGGACTGTTTTCATAGGGCTTGGAGGGGATAACTAGGCTATAACTACATTATTGAATAATCCATGGTGATTTCTGGAATGGATTAGGCTGTTTTTAACGGCTGGGTTAATTATTGAATGATAGAAATGGCAGCATTGCATGTTTATTACTACAGTTTAGCGTGTTTATGAAAGAAAAGGTGTCTTTTCGTAAGGCTTGGAACAGATTAGGCTATTTACATGTAAAACGCGACTCAGGATACGAAAAAATCAGCATACGAAACCATATCCTGAACGGATTACTTTCGTATGCGGAGGCATCACTGTAATTGTAATTCTGTTTTTATTACAGTTACTCCGCTCCCCCCTTCTCCCGTGGATGTCGACTGGGGAAGGAAGGGCGCAATACTTAATTTTATGTTGTTCCCTTGGAGTTCCTCTTCAGAGTTCCTCCCTAGGGAAAGTGTTGAATGATTAATTTTTTTTGTCGACGCAATACTTATTTTATGTTGTTCCCTCGGGGTTCCTCTTTGGAGTTCCTCCCTAGGGAATTTCTGTTGAATAATTAATTTTATTTTTTCCAGTTAACTATGCAGTTTTTCTTCGTTCGACTAAGAGTGCCGACGAAGCAGAGCTGTTCTGTTCATGCGTGGGGAATCTACTGTCACAGCCGTCCCTCAGAGGACGTCGTCATGAGCGTCATCCCTTCTCTTAGAAGTACTCCCGTGACAACATGACCAGCACTTCAGATCATTTTAGAATGCTAAAGGAGGTTCGCCTCCAGGGGTTGGACAACTTCCCTTACGAGGGAAGTTTCCTCCCTAGGTGTGAGGTTGTTTCTCCCTTCAGAGGGAGAACTTCCCACATCTTAAGAAATTCATCGTCTCCGACTGCTGTTGCTGCCTTCGCCCAGACTTCTCTCCCCCCTTGCTGAGTTTCTCTTCCTTCGGGGGTGGAGCACGGTCTTGGCAAGTCTCTTCTACGAAGTGCTTACCTCTCTCATTCGCGAGAGAGGCCACTCATAGAGACTCCTCTTCGGAGGATCGCTACTGTTAAAGGTCAGCTTGCTGATCCACCGGCTCTCAATGGGCGTCTTCTAGTCTCTTCTACGAAGTGTTCACCTCTCTCGTTCACGAGAGAGGCCACTCATAGAGACTCCTCTTCGGAGGATCGCTACTGTTAAAGGTCAGCTTGCTGATCCACTGGCCCTCAATGGGCGTCTTCTTGTCGCTTTTACGAAGTGTTCACCTCTCTCGTTCACGAGAGAGGCCACTCATAGAGACACCTCTTCGGAGGATCAAGCATCGGTGGATGCTCGCCCTTCCAAAGGGCTCATCCCATTTCCTGATCGTCCTACCAGCTGACCTACGGATCTACCAGCGCAACCTTGTGCTGCAACGTAGTCCTTTGGATTTCAGTCCTGGACTCTTACGAGAACCTTTTTACGGTCTCCATCGTTGGATGCTCGCCCTTCCAAAGGGCACATCCCAGTTCCTGATCATCCTGCCACTGGTCGTCCTGCCAGCTGACCTGCCAACCTACTAGCGCTACCTTCGCGCACGCGCCAACGGTCTCCCGTGCGCACTCACGCTACAGCAGTCTTCCGTGCGCGCCCGCTCCAACAGTCTTCCGTGCGCGCGCGCCTTCTGACAGTCTACCGCACGTGCCCCAAGTCTTCCGCGTGCTGGCGCCGATTGTCTCCTGCGCATGCACCAACAGTCTTGCATGCGCACGCCAACAGTCTTGCACGGGCGCGCGCCGATGGTCTCCCGCGCGCGCCGATGGTCTCCCGCGCGAGCCGATGGTCTCCCGCGCGCGCCGATGGTCTCCCGCGCGCGCCGATGATTTTCCACGCGCGCTCCTACAATCTTCCGCGCCGATTGTCTACCGCACGCGCAAGCAGGCGCTGATGGTCTCCCACGCGCGAGAGCACTGATCCTCTTTGCGCACACGCGCTAACAGCCTTCCGCGCAGGTGCCAATGGTCTCATGCATGAGTGCCCGATGGCCTTCCACGCGCACGCACACCAATGCTTTTGCGCTCTAATGGTCTTGCGCACGGAGCCCTCCGCGCGCGCGGGCGCTAATGGTCTCCCACGCCAGTGGTCTTCCACACGCGCGCGCCAGCAGTCTCCATGTTGTACTCTCACGCATGCGCTAATGCACCCGCCCTTGCGCAACCAGTCACACGCTTCGGCACATTCTAGTGAGAATGCTCAAAACTACTGTATACAGTGCCTTACTGCGCGCCAGCGCTCTTCTGCACTTTCCTGCTGATTTACGGTCTCAGATCCAATGTGCCAGCTCTTGCCAAAGAGTCGGGGCTCGCAGATCCAATGCACCAGTTCTTGTCTAAGAGCCAGTGCTTGCCTGCTCTCCAGGCAGAAATTGAGCACCAGCATCATCCTGTGTGCCATCGCTCTAGTACTCTCCTACACACTCGCGCAGTAGGCAGTAAAAAGGAATAAAACTTTTTGGACAGGTCACCATTGCCCCATTCCTCCCCGCAGACACATAAACATTGCCACCGGGAAAGAGGAATAAGGCTTCACAGATTGCTAGGTCGCTGATAACCAGATCGCCTATTGCTAGCTCAATGCTGATCTTTGACCTCTAGTCCCTCCAATGACTAACGATCGTCAATTGCTAGCGTTTCCAATCACCGATTGCTAGTCAATAACCAGTCATCAGGTTGCTGATCACTAGATCACCGATGGGCAGCTCATCTTTCTTCGATCATTGAACTCAGCTCGCTGATCTCTGACCAGCCCATCTTCAGCTTGCTCATCTCTGACCAACCAGGGGGGACCATAATCAGCTTGCTGATCTCTAACTCACCATCGGCTCACAGACCACCGATTCATCGGTCATCGCATCGGCAATTTGCCAGCAGTTCGTGACTTGAACTTACTGGTCAACCTCTTCCTGTAGTTTCCTAGATCAGAAGGTATACAACATACTTCTAGCCACTGGCTGTTCGCCATCACACTAAAGTGATCGGCAAACGTTCGACAACCCTCATCAACGGCTTGTCAACAGGGAACTACTTGCAAACACTCAACAACTGCACAGTAACCATGATACCCAACGGTTAACCATTGATTAACATTCGCCAGATTGATTCTATTCTAAGGAATAGCGTCAATCCCATCAGGGTGCATGGTAAGGCTAAGCGTTGTCATCTTTCTGTTAGTTAAAGGAATTCTCTCTCAGAGAAGAATTCTTACACTGGGTATCGCGCCTGATCCTTTACGACACGAATCAAGACTCCGGCGTTGACAATCTTCCTTGCAAAAAGATCCGCAAGGAGCTGTCCCTTTGGGTCGATGTCCACACCATGTTGGAGTTCGAACAAGGGCTATGACCTCAGGTCTTCATTTGCACACTGGACCTAAAGGACACTTACTCCCAGGTCCAAACCATCCATCTAGGAAGGTTGGAAGATTCAGTCTAGACAAACAAGAAACACCAGTTCAAGGCATTGTGCTTCAGTTTTTTCACTACACCCATCCGGGTCTCACAGAATTGGCTTCTGTCTCCTCTGTCTCGAGACGACTGACTGACCTTAGTAGACTCAGTGGCAACCTTGCATTAACACTGGAACTTCTGAAGTCTTTTTTATCAAGATCCAGTGATCAGGGTAAACCTAAGGAAGTCTTCCCTACTTCCCTCCCAGAAGACTGGTGTATCTGGGAATGATTCTAGACACCAATCTCCACAAAACCTTCTCGAAACGAGAACAACTCCCATTCCAAGAGACTTGAGTCGGAAAAAAAAGAGAGGAGGGACCATAGTGCTGCACCACACGACCTCAGCCCTCTGGACAGAGCCCGAAAGTACCTTTACTTGTATCTCTTAAGAGATGGAGGCCAACTTTCCGGTCCTTCAGCAGCCTCATCAGTTCCTAACAGACCACTCAGTGATGTGATTAACAACACACCACACACCACATAGAGACTCACATCGACAAGCAAGAAGGAACTTGCTCGTAGCCTCTTCCCATCTAACAGTATAAACACTAAAATGGGCCGAAGTCCATTCGGTACCACTATCAGCCCGCTTCATTCCAGACTGGAAGAACGTGCTCGCCGACAATTTGTGCACAGCATCTCAGATAAGGTATACTGAATGGACTTTGGATCGCCATGTAGCCGACAAAGTCCCGACTTTACAAGGTCCTCCAACTAGGGGTCTGTTCGCAACGCTCCTGAATCTCAGGCTGTTGTTGCTCTCCAGCCCTAGACCCCATGGCTCTCTGGTAACAACGGTGGGTACAACAATGACGTTTACGTCTCGTCCCTGTTTTATCTGGAGAAGGGCACTCAAGAAGGCTAGAACATCAGTCAACCTCTCAAGGACTCCCCTAGCTCTGCTATGGCATTATGCAGAACGGTTTCCAAACCTTTTGCAGCTCCTGATAGAGTCTCCAAGAGAACCCTTTCCACATCTCAGACAACCCACTTCGACACCTACCACAAGCTATAGCTTTGCTATGATTGTACGCCCGGAGACTACCCAATACCTCTTTGCGAAAAGGTTGTCTAGATATCTGAGGAATTCCTCAGCTTCAGTCTACCAGGCAGTATAACGTCTTGTGTGGTTGGTG
Organism: Palaemon carinicauda; assembly: GCF_036898095.1. Classification (NCBI taxonomy): domain Eukaryota; kingdom Metazoa; phylum Arthropoda; class Malacostraca; order Decapoda; family Palaemonidae; genus Palaemon; species Palaemon carinicauda. Next base: position 186,482,855 of record NC_090725.1, read on the forward strand.
TCATGTGAAAGTGTGTCTTTCCACTCGATACCTCGATTCCAGCAATAGCGGAATCCTCGAGTATATACAAGAGGAAAAGACCCCCTATTCTGTTCCGACTGGTAAAGATGATCACTCAACCTTGATCCTTCACCTTCAAACTGAAAGAAAGGGACACCCTCTCATCGATAGACTTTTCCTAACTCATATGGACTTACAACTTGCCTTTCCCCAGTTGGAATTGAGACCTTCCTCTTGGAACATGGTTCAAATTCTCTGATCCCTAAAGGGACCTCCTTATGTTCCACTTCACCAGGCAACAAATTTTCTCCTGATTTAAGAACACAATGTTCCTTCACACTCGGACAGCAACCATACGAGTCAAGGATCTTCATGGTCTCTCTTTCGACATCGCCCATTATTGAGAAGGGTGAAAGACAGTGTTCAGTTTCGTCCCTGAGCATGTCACCAGACACAGTCTCCAGATGTGATGGATCCTACACCAGTCTCAACTCGGTAACGGACGATCCAGATCATCCGTTACTGTACCCAGGGTAAGGTATGAGATTTTACCTTAAGAAAACGGTAACAGCCCGCCCGGGTCCCTTCTCTTGTTATCAACACTGGGAGAGACTAGAGGAGGATCACCGAAACATCATCTCGACACGACGACTCACAGTGTCAGGGGCATAACTATGCCCCTGGTCCTTCTTAGCAGATTATTCTGTGACGCAGGTTTTATAAGAAAGGATGTAAATGCTCCAGGTGACTTTCACAACCTTTCTCCTACAAGACGTGACCCACAGGAACTTGATACAATCTCTATCGGTCCGGTGGTAGCTGCACAATAGCTAGTTGTATACCTCAAGCTCCTTATTGGACAAGTAGCAGAAGGTTGAGGGCACTGTTACCTGGTTTTAGTCTGCGTGAATGAAAAGATTTGACTGGCTCTTATTCTTTTCTTCATCCTACCCTCTCGTGGGGAAAGTAGCATCCTGGGTTCTCTACGTAAGCTGTCCTCAAACCACTGCAAGTAAACCATGCTCCCTTGTGTACCTAGTATTAAGCTAATATTGTTGCGTCCCCATACCCTGGCGAGGAGGTATTGGCAAGTCTTGGTTACATCAGGTTTTTCTTACATAGACTCGGAATAACTTTACCTAGACAGTCACACTTCTGCACGTCTCAACACACAGCTTGCATAGGCCGTGGACCTTGCGTAGCAAGGTATAGCGAGGACAGGGCTCCTTATTTTTGAGTACTAACATACTCATATAAGGAGCCCCTGGGCAAAGCCAAAAGCCAGATTGGCAGGGACGTCCATCGTTCCCAATGGGTGAGTCACCCCTAATAAATAGCGTGGTTTGTATTCCAGTTACGGAACAAATGACAAATTCGTAGATAATTTGTATTTTTCCTAACTATACAAACATTAGCTATTTATACAAACTTGCCCGCCATCCCTATCCCCTTTGAAGTCCAACCTCCAAGCAAAGTGACTAAATCACAGGTGTGTGAATGGGAGTGGTAGCAAGCTACCCCCCCTACCCCCGCTAACTAGCGGTGTGGGTAGTTAACCCTCGCTAAATTTTAATGGCTCGTCATTTCAGCTCCGCCGAAAGTATAACCCCCTAATAAATAGCTAAGGTTTGTATAGTTAAGAAAAATACAAATTATCTACGAATTTGTCCTATTTTAATTGTTTATTACTTCTTATATCCTTTATATATTTCCTTAATTCATTTTCTCACTGGGCTATTTTTCTCTGTTGGAGCTCTTGGGCTTTTAGCATATTGCTTTTCCAACTAGGGTTGTAGCTTAGCTAGTAATGATAATAATAATAATTTTTAAAGGCTTGGAAATAAGGAATGCTCATGTAAGAGCATGGCCAATACTGTGTAGAATGTTAATAAATGGAAATAACGACAGTATGCAGCTTTTACCTGTGAAAACAATGAACAATACTATGCAATATATATCTAAGACATGGAGATGATGATATTTTGTGGAAATGATTGTTGAAAAAGGAATAAAATAGGAATGAAAAAAGTCGCGTCGTTTGTCAATAACTTGCATTTCTCGTGTTTTGTGGGCATTGTGAGTGCGAGTCAAAGGCGGACAATCGATGAAGGTTGAAGAACATTATATTCTACTTTTTGTGTGATTTGAACATGTATGCCAACATAGAAATATGACAAATTTGGAAGTAATTTGTATTTTTTCCTAGCAATATAAACCTGGGACCCTTTACTGAGGAGTATTATATCGGCGAAAGCTGAAACCAGCCGATAAACTTTTTGACATGGTGTAATTTCCCACCGTAAGTTAGCGTAGGTGGGGAGTCAGATAGGTTAACTCTCCCGCTCACACCAGCTCTAGCGACTAACTGTCACTTTTGTAATTGTGGCAGGACTTTCTGGGTGTTGGTGCTGGCAGGTCAGTATGTTTTGAAGAACTCCAGGATTGTATTGCTTGGAAAAAAAAATACTTCCAAATTTGACGTTTGTTCCTGTGCAAAATACATTCCGCTCTTTAGTTAGGAGACTCACCTTTAGGTGGGTGAAAAGTTCAAACCAACTGGCTTTCAACTGTCCTGGGACGGCCTCTGTATAGTGATACCTTGAGGGATCCTGCACCACATTATCCTCGCAGGATAACGGCCTGGGCAATCATTGCTGGAGAATAAGCAATTAATCTGTTGGAACATACAGTACATCATAGCTATTCGGGCCTTGCCCTCTACTAATGTATATTTCTTCCTGCCTCCCCCTGACAGGAGGATGTGGACATAACACATATACATGTACAGTGGAACCTCTACATACGATTGTCTTTGCATACGATTGTTCCAACATCCGATTGTTCCAACATCCGAAGTAAAATTCCATCAAATTTTTGTCTTGACACCCGAAGTAATGCTCCAACATCCGATGTAGATCTTGTTTACGCCGGTAGATGGCAGCACGTAAGAGGGACACCATTGAGCGTCGAGTGCTCTGTTCTCTGTTCTTGTGTGTATCGTGTGGTTGTCCTCTGTTTGCCCTGTTATTAACAGAGCTTATTTCTTCCTTTTTCTCACATTTCCTTTTTGATTTTACCTATAATCATGGTGCCTAAGAAGCTAAGTTTCAGTACAGGTAGTGGTGAGAAAAGGAAGAAGGCAATTCTTTTATTAGAATTGAAGCAAGAAATTATAGAAAAACATGAGAGCAATGTGCATGTGAGTGATATAGCTAAACAATATGGCCGGAATAGGTCTACGATCTCGACGATCATCAAGCAGAAGGCAGCCATTAAAGAAGTCAAACCATCGAAGGAGATCACCATTATTTCAAGACATCGTAGAAATACCCTGGAAGAGTTGGGACGATAGAGGACAAAGAGATTGTTGGCAACGATCTTTTGTGAGAAGGGCCAGCGTGATGAACAGAAAGAAAGAAGAAAAGGGAAGCAAAGAAAACTAAGATAGCATTAAAAACCACTTTTAAAAAAGTCTTCTCTCTATTTCCGTTTCTCTCTAAACATAGCATTAACATGCTCTTTAAATAAAATCTCTCTCTCTCTCTCTCTCTCTCTCTCTCTCTCTCTCTCTCTCTCTCTCTCTCTCTCTCTCTCTCGTTCTTCGCTGTTAGAGTGTTAGAGACGTCTATTGATTTTTTCCGAGAGAGAGAGAGAGATTAAAAAAAAATGTGTTTAGAGTACATGTGATTTTTAACAGTGTCAACGAGTTGAAAGACAATTAAATGTAACCAAGAAAGTAATATCAGCGAATCTGAATTCCTTTATTAACTAAAACAAATATTGATACAAACACGCCCGTTCGTATGCACAAACACACACACATAGGTGTAGGAATTGCTACGCAGTAGGAGACATACGGTCGGGGATGGGGTAGAGATGGTGACTGCAATAACGTACCATAACTCATCACTGAAAGTGATGAAAATTAAAAAGAAAAAATGTAAAAAATATATATACATATATATATACAGTATATATATATATATATATATATATATATATATATATATATATATATATATATATATATATATATATATATATATATATACAGTATGTATATATATATATATATATATATATATATATATATATATATCTATATATCTATATATATATATATATATATATATATATATATATATATATATATATATATATATATATATATATATATATCTATATATCTATATATATATATATATATATATATATATATATATATATATATATATATATATATATATATATATAGATATATAGATATATATATATATATATATATATATATATATATATATATATATATATATATATATATATATATACATACATATATATATATATATATATATATATATATATATATATATATATATATATATATACACTTATATACATATATATACATATATACATATATACATATATATGTGTGTGTGTATATATATATATATATATATATATATATATATATATATATATATATATATATATATATATATATATACATATATATATATATATATATATATATATATATATATATATATATATACACACACACACACCAATGCTTGTTTGTGCTGTGTTACTGAACAAGGCATATTTCACATATGTTCAGAGGTGCTTTGCATTGAGTGCCAGTGTGTTGAGTAGTTATGAATTATACTCTAAAAATTTTCTGAAAATGTTGTATATCCATCTGCTTTTGCTTTCCCTTGAATAACAAGTAAATTTGGAAAATTATGGCAATGAGTTTATGTAGATTAATCAAGCAGTAATTTATGAAATTAGGATACAAAATTTGTCTTCACTAACGCTGGGAATATTGACCAAATTTTGGATAATAAAGGAAAATTTAGAACAAATATTGAGAAGGGAATAGTACAATTTAAAAGGTGTCCATTTCATATGGAAACGTTCTGCCGTGAACTTGCAATTTATTTGAAGTGAAAATAGTAATTAATAAAGAAGATATTAACAATAAACTACAAATAATGAAGTGTACGTAACCCGTACATACCAGCGTATCAATTTTAGCTACGTACGTACCACCTGCCGTTCAAATTTACCGTGTCTTGCGGGGGTTAAGATGAGAATCAGCAGCTGAACACCAGACAGGAGAACAATACTCAAAACAAGGTAGAATGAAAGAATTAAAACACTTCTTCAGAATAGATTGATCACCGAAAATCTTGTAAGACTTTCTCAATAAGCCAATTTTTTGTGCAATTGAAGAAGACACAGACCTAATGTGTTTCTCAAAAGTAAATTTGCTGTCGAGAATCACACCTAAGATTTTAAAAGAGTCATACAAAATTAAAGAAACATTATCAATACTGAGATATGGATGTTGAGGAGCCACTGTCCTTGACCTACTTACAATCATACTTTGAGTTTTGTTAGGATCCATCTTCATACCCCATAATTTGCACCATGCACTAATTTTATCTAAATCTCTATTAAGGGATTCATCAACCCCAGATCTACTTTCAGGAGATTGAATTGATGCAAAGAGAGTAGCATCATCAGCATATGCAACAAGCTTGTTTTCTAGGCCAAACCACATGTCATGTGTATATAGTATGAAAAGTAATGGTCCAAGAACACTACCCTGTGGAACACCGGATATCACATTCCTATACTTACTATGGTGCCCATCAACAACAAATCTTTTGAGATCTGTTACTTAAAGAATCAATAATAATGCTAAGAAACGACCCACCCACTCCCAACTGTTTGAGTTTGAAAACAAGGGCCTCATGATTAACACGGTCAAAGGCAGCACTAAAATCAAAGCCAGTCATACGAACTTCCTGACCACAATCAAGGGATTTCTGTACACCATTGGAGATTGTAAGAAGGGCATCACATGATCCAAGACCTTTACGAAAACCAAATTGCAAACTAGGGAATAGAGGATTACCTTCAGCAGACCTATTAAGACCTATTGCCAGAAGACGTTCAAAAACTTTAGATAATATGGGAGTTATGGAAATTGGGCAGTAATCAGTGGGACTTGAGTTACCACAAACACATTTACACAGAGGAGTAACATTACCAATTCTCCAACAAGTGCTAAAAGCTCCTCTTCTTGCTAACTTACGCAAAATAACAGATAACTTTGGAGCTAAGTAATCTGCTGTTTCTATAGAAAACAAAGGAAAAATACCATTGGGGTCTACACCTCCATGAGCATCAAGGTCCATCAACAGCTTTAATCTCACGAGATCGAAAAGCTAAACTTGTTAGTTTAGCTTCAGGAAAACAGGAATGAGGAAGTTCAAGTTTTTCATTACTCTGTTTACTGTGAAAAACATCAGCCAAAAGGGTTGCCTTTTCCTTTGGACAGCGAGTGACTGAGCCATCTGGTTTAAGTAAAGGAGGAACTGTTGCAGCTACACCGAGTGCAGATTTAAGGGTAGACCACGTTTTATGTTCCTGAGTTGTACCAGAAAGGGTTTCTTTTATGGTTAAATTGTACTCCTTTTCAGTTGAGGCATAAACTCTCTGAGCAAAAGCTCGAAGCTGAGTATAGTTGTTCCAGGTCAAATCTGATATGTTACCTTTCCAAAGATGATAGGCCTCCTGCTTCTCCAAATAAGTTTCTATTAGTTAGAGGGAGTGGTGTGAATCTACATTGTAACAAAAACAGACTAAAATGGTGCTTACACAATCAAGAATAAAAGCTAGAATCCTTAAGACTTTGTTGGTTGGCTGAAGAAAGAAGAAAGGTGGAGGGGCTAATATCAGGGAGGGGAGGGGATTTTTTTCGTGAAATTTCCTGAGTGTGAACTGTGTGATGTACGACCATGTGGTTTATATTTGTAAATGACGTATTCAGGACGTCATCGTGTGTATCACAGGGCATATTTTGATTTCAATGAGGTCACTGTAGCGAAGGGGTTAAGTTGACAGATTTTGGTAACCAATTTTAATATCCAAATAATCGAGCGGTATTCTTCTAATTCCATTACTCCTCCCATATTTTAGTGATGTCAAGAAAGTTTATAAGGTACGAAAAGCTCTACAAAAACTCTGATTGTATGAAGTTCCTGATAATTAGAAGCCTTCGGTGTGTTTACTCACTAGTGTCACATATTGAGTACTGTACAAGGAAGTACAAGGAGAGAGAGCAGTATAGTTATCTTTTTTGTTTGTTAAAGGTTATGAAACAGCTTGCTTTAATGCGCAAAGTAAGTATTTGAATAATAAATGTTATTATAATTCAAATTTTCTACAAATATTAAGGCCTCAGAAGAATGAGAAACATAAATGTTGATGACTCTTGGTGTTTGTTATTCACACAAGAGCTGAATACCCAACCATATCTTTATGGAGGGAACATCTTTTTATTTTTTCAGTAAAGTTTTTGATTCAGAGATTGAATACCGTGAACTTTTTATATATGCTGAAAGGATTGATTCTATTTGAAAGGTTAAGTCAAATTTTATTAAAAAAAGATATTTAGTTTCTTCCTGAGTTATGGAAAGAGTCCATTATGTTAGAGTACTGTATTTGTCTTCTCTAATTTCATAATTTATTCTTAGACTAGGTGGATCAGCAGATCATTATCCAAATCTGGTTATAGTGATCATCATTTAAAGTAAGACTTATGAATAGATAAGGTTTATTTTCTTGATCTTTTAGTTTTAGCAGCCGCTACCTTCCCCTTCATGCCTTTTTCTGGAAATTATCTTTGGTTGTTACTTAGGGTTCTTGTGAGAATAAATCATTTCCTAATTTGATTTCCACGAAAAGTTAAACACTAAAGGTTAATTCTTTTGTATAGCCTTGAAATGCTCCTAAGTCAATTGCTTTATAATGGCCTCTAGTTTACTATTATGTTTTATTTATCATGTTTTCCTATTTATGTAAGATGAGTTGAATATGTCCTCTTATGTAATAGGAAAACCCTTTTCTGTGTAATTTTATCTTGGACTTGAGTTAAACCATTACTTCATGCTTTCTTCTGGAATGCCTTGGAATATTGAGTTGAGATTGTAAGTGTTTTGTATATTGAGATTTTTAATTTTCTTGGGTCAGTTATAAGTATGGTCTGTACTTTCCCGCCTCGGAAATATGTGATTTAGCTTATGATTTAAATGTAATATTTATGGAAATAAACATAATTGTTATTATAAAATCTATAATTTTTGTATTTGTCTTTTAATAATATAAGTGGCAGTGATGATACTGTTAAGTTGTTATGACTTGAATAAAACTGAAAATAGAGTTAAAGTTAGCTAACTTTGCCAGACCAAGTGCTTACCTACAGGGGACAAGCTTAATAGCATTAAAAGGATAAGGAAAATTATGGTGAGAGTTGTTTATTCTGATATATTTCTGTGTTTGAAGATCACACTTATGGTTTGATAGTTTATGATTGAAAGATTATTATGACCTTTGATTTCAAAGTCGAACAGTTGGGAGTGGGTGGGTCTCTTCTCAGCTTCATTATAGAGGTTTTAAGTAATAGATTGCAGAGTTGTTGTTGATGGGTACCATAGTAAGTATAGGAATGTAGTATCTAGTGTTCCTCATGGCAGTTACATGTGGTTAGGCCCATAAAACAAACTTGTTGCACATACAGATGATACTCTCTTTGCATCAGTTCTATCTGAATGTAAATCTGAAGTTGTTGAATGCATTAATAGAGATCTAGCTAAAATTAGTGCAAATTATTGGGCATGGAGTTGAATTCTAACTAAACTCAAAGTATGATAGCTAGTTAATTGAGGACTTTGGGTTCTCAACATCCAGATCTCTCCATTTATAATATGTTTTTAACTATATAATAACTTTAAAATTTTAGGTGTGATTCTTGATTGTAATTTTACATTTTAGAAAAACCACATGCCTGTTTCCTCTTCAATTGGACAAAAAATTGGCTTATTGAGGAAGTTTTTCAAGATTTTAGATGATCAATCTATCCTAAAGAAGTGTTTTAGTGATTTCATTCTACCTTGTTTTGGGTATTGTTCTCCTATTTGGTACAAAACTGCTGACTCATTTTAATTTGTTAGTCAGAATCTTGTGGGCTATTAAATTTCTTATTCCAGAACTGGATATTAATCTCTGGTACTATTATTCAGATAGTTTTTTATGCATGTTTCACAATATTTTTCATAATTTAGACCGTCCTTTTTATTCAGATCTTCCTAGACTGTATCATCTTGTATGTAGTAATAGGCATGCATTGGCTTCTCCATCATTATTCTAAAAGTTTTATTCTAACTGTGACCAGATTGTGGAATGGTCTCCCTAATCAGGCAGTTGAATTGGTGGAACTTTAAAATTTCAAACTTGCAGTGAATGTTTTTATGTTGAAGAGGTTGACACAATTCTCCGTTCATTATTTATATATGACAGATCTACTTTTATTGTTGTTACTCAATTTATTTTATATCTTTTACTACTGATTTACTTCTCACATATAGTTTATTTATTTCCTTATTTTCTTTCCTCACCGAGTTATTTTCCTTTTTGGAACCCTTGGGCTTGTAGTATCTTGGTTTTCCAATAGGATTTGTAGCTTGGCTAATAACAATAATAATAGTAGATTGTATAAGAATCCCTTTTCATGTGAATGTATAGGATTAATGAGAACCTATTTCAACCGCAGATGTTTGCTGACTCAAAATTTGCTTTATGAATGATTTTAATGTAACATGTTTCCCATTACAGATTTTCAAGTACACAGAAATAGTGCTTATTAAGAAAAGGAAATATGGAGGACAGTATCCAGCTCTATTTATTGCAACATCTCTTGGTCGAATGATGCGCCCTGTCATTAACCTTTCCACAAATACAGTTGAATACATTGGTACATTTGAGCAGCTATACTTGGATATTGCTGTGTCACCAGAAGATTGTGAATTAGTAAGTTTATGAACTATTAGATATAAAACTGATTTCTATATACAATTTCTTTTTTTTAGTAACATGTGCAATGTATAGAAATGCAATTAATTCTATGAACCTCCCCTGATGCTCATGTTAATTTTTTCCCCTGAACCTTGCTTTATTTGACCTTTGCATTTAAAATTTTAACAAATCCCACTTTCCCATCAATAGATATATGGCATTAGTAAAGGAAGAAACATTCTAACAATAAATGACAATTGATGATGCTCGAGTCTCTTTGCCTCTTTTATTTTTCAGTTGTGTATGCTGTGATCAGACCCTCTCCAGATGTCTTTTCCTAATTTTGTTAACAGTTACTGGCTAGAGTGTCCACAGGAATTGTTTCTGGAAGTTCATCATCTGCATTCCCTTGCTTTATTATGTCAGGCAATAATATGATTTTAATAACTGTTGTGAAAAGTGCGTTTTCCTTATGGTACCTGTCATGGGAAAGTTTTTTCACTGGTTGTTGATCAAGTCAGCAGTTCAAAATGCTAAAGGAAATTTACCTCCTGTATGTGAAGACTCACTGGCCTTATGAAATTTCACAAAATAAAGTTAAGGTTAAGAGCTTTTGAAGTTCCTCACTATCAAAACTGAAGGGTTAATTGCTCTATTGGAGGTTGGTGTTTGAGGGTTAGGATTATCATTACCCTCGCAATAATTCACTATTCTAGTCTTCTGTAGATTTCCCCTGAACTAAGAGCAAGTTTGCTTTTCCACTTGAAACTTTTAAATTGGTCCTTGACACAAGACACAAAGAGAATGTGGATCATGATTGTCTGGAAATATTTTCCTTGAACATTCCACTCAGCAGTTCCTAACAAATCCAGAGAACATAACAATCTGGAGGGCTGGTCAGTGTCATTTTGCTAACAAATCCAGTATAAGACATCTTTTAACGCACTCGGAAACCTTTGAATCAGGGAACATGGCTGTGTCAGATCAAATGGACGTAAACTGGAAACACAAAGGGGTTATGTTTTGACAAGTCCCAGGAGTTGCCATTAATTGCTAGATTTTCATGTTACTTTACTAGGTATGTAAGGGTATTGAAAGGGGAAAAAGGAAACAACAGTATTGAAGGGAAAGAAAATGGGAAACTTTTTAGTTGTAGGGGTAAGTGCCTATAAAACCAAGCTTCCAGAAAAAAACCATATTAACATCATTGGAGGTTGATATAGATAATGTAAATACATGTTTCCAATATGAAAACTAATTCTTTCATATTTCATCTATGAATATAAAGTGCAAATAGTGCATAATTTAAGTAATTAGATATGTTGAAATCTTAACTTGAACTAGTAAAACACTGTGCCTTAGTTTTAGTGGTTGTGCAGAGGATATCTTAAAATAGAAAATAGGATAACTTTTTTATACTTCATTTTGTAGATGATGAAATTGATATAGTCAGAGGATTGTTGTTATATTTTTTTTTTCTATTTGCGTAGCTTAAGTAGTCATGTTCAAAATTGATAGCAAAGCTGGTTCAGTTTCTAGTTCATTTATTAATAGGGATTTAGATACATAAGGCAGTATTATATTGGTCAGTTATTTTACTTTTTTATTTGGAACAACACTTTTCAGTAGGTTATTAGTAAGCTTTGTTGTTTAGTTAGTAGTGAAGTTTGCTATTACATATCTTTCTTTTGCTTTGGTGGTATAATTTGTGACAAGATGAAATTTGAAAATGTCTTTAGCCTATATTTTATGCTGTATTTTTAATGGTAATATTTTATTTTCTAGGTGCAAACTCATATGGAAATAAGCAAAACCACTATACTTAGCAATGTTGCAAAGTTAGTCCCATTTTCTGACTGCAACCCAATACCTCGAAATATGTACCAGTGCCAGGTAAGCTTAGTATGTTAAGAATATATAGCACCCATTGTCTTCAAAATATTTAATAACTTGATATAACTGATCCTTATGCTTCATACAAGGTACTTACAAAAGTGGTTATCACTGACAGTGTGCCTATTACAGCACACACAGTTGATGATGATTATGGTTCTCTTCAAAGTTCAATTGGGTCGAGCTCCATTGCTTTCTCCTTCTTAACTTTTTATCTCTTCCATTTTCTCTCTCTTCTTATATAACATTTCAATTTCTTTTATAATAATGTGCTGTAGTTTTTTATCATATTTAAGAATAGTTTTTTTTGGCCATCCATGTAAGTAAAAATTACTTCTATAAGATTTTTAATTTAAATTATAAGAATGATTTTAGACTTGCATGTACTGTAGTATCTTGACAATTTTTTTTTATTTTGATTAAAATACTGGAACCTGGAAAGTAAATCTCTCAGAATTTATAATGAACTACAAATAGAGAAGTGCCACCATTGGGGTCTGCATGGTGCACTGAAAGGTGCCAAAACTTCATTGCATCTCATCTTCAGTATTCAGTAGCCTTAATTCCTTTCTTTTACTTTTCATAAGTAACATTGGGTCTCTTTTGAACAATCTAGTACAATTTCAAGCTTGTTCTGTTCAACTCTGCAACTGTCCATTTGTAAATCTTGATTCCTTTTCCATTTGTCATCGTCCGATATTTATATATTCCTCCTCAGGTGACCACCACATGCCACATTTGCCTTTTGTATTTCTTCTGCATCAAATTCCTTCATCCACTTTTTTATGCTCTATTTGCTGAAATTCTTTATATAGTGAGACCTTGCTAAGTCAGAGCTCAATCTGTTTTTGGGGAGCCTTCCTAAGTTAGTATGAATATGAGGAGCAAACTTCCTTTTATTGCTGAATTCCCACTAAATATCACCAAAATTATCTTGGCTACAATATCATAGGGTGTCATAAGCTATACTTATGTGTGATGATACTGTAAAATTTGAGGTTGTTTCGTGTACAGTAAAACAACCTTGTTCGTTGGTTCCCGAAATGCTAATTGGACTATCCATTATTGAACTACTGATATTATTATGAAATGATATACACACTGTTGAAACTTTACTTAATCGTGGCCACTAAACTTGAAGCACCAGGTAAACTTTATAAACCTGGTGCCATCATTACCACTCACTAAAGAAAACTGCTGTAAAGTCATATTTTATGAAAAGAGAATATTAGCTGAAATGCTTGAAGGTTTCTCCTATTCTTCCTACATTTCTATTTACTTTTTATATATCTTTTCATTTCTGTTATTCCTACATATTTACTGTTCATTTTAGTCTGATTTTTTATTTCCTTCATTCTTCTGCATTATCCCTATTTCTTTACTTATTCTTTTTATCATTATTATATTTTATTCTGTATTTCTACCTATTTGTTCGTACACGACATATAAACTCTTGTCAATTACTTAGGGTGATTATTTCAGTGCGAGATGGAATCAATCATTTGAAATGGATGACAAGCAATTATACAACTGGTGAAGGTGTGGGGCAATGGCCTGTTTCCCCCCCCACCCCTCACAGTCAGTTCTCTATCCACTTTGGTTTTGACTGCTATGGCATATGGACGTACTGCAGCGCTTAAAAAGTTATTGATTATTTTCTATTTAGTGTGGTTATTGTGATTATGAAATGGAAACAAGAACTTCATATGTGGTAGGGGAAGGGCTGACATTGCAACCGCCTCATGGCGAAGCCATCTGTATATCCACACTCCCTCTATGTTGGGGCCATGTCTGTTTGCTGGTATCACCTTGCGCCAAATGTTGATTGCGGCCTCTAGTGCAGTGGCAGGCATATGCCCTGAAAGGAAAGAGGTATGCTAGGTGTTCGTCAGAGTTGGACTGGGCAGCGCCTAAGAAGACGCCGGCAAAGGCTCCTTTTGCCCCTGTGCTTACACCCTTGGATTAGTTCCCGAGTAGTACACCACAGGGATCAGGAGAATGCAGATTGACATTGGCATCCTTTTCAGGCTTTGTTGAAGCCCTTTGAACCCTAGTGAATGCTTCTCTCCTTCAGAGGCTGATGGATCTTTATTGGTGATCATTCAGGCTGCTGATGACGAGTTTGACTTAAGGAAAGCTTGGGCTTGCTTAGGTATTTTAGGTAGGCTCTCCATGATTGTTTTGATGGAGGTTATAGCTAAGGCTGCCTCTTCCCTGGTACCCCATTTGCAGGTTTGTGATCTTGTAGCTCCTGTGGCACCAGTCATTGTGCCTCTGACTCCCTTTGTTGAGGGGTCACTGGACCTTATGAGTGTTCCTTCCCCTTCACTTGTGACAGTGCACCCCAGTGTTGTGGCTTCTCAATAGGTTTATGAAGTCTAGGAAGGCCAGCCATAGTCGGAGGGATAGGGCTCACTGTGACACCACCTTTCTTTTGAGAAGGGTGGACAGTACCTGTGTAGCCCTAGCCACGGCCCCCGGAACTTGGGCAAAGGGTTATGGGTGGGTCCTGGTGTCATGCCACCTGGGTCTCGGCTACCCCAGCTGGGACAGGTGTACCATCCAGTACACAGTCTGTCTCAAGGTTGATGGAGGAGCTACGGCAACCTCCATCTCCCTTCTCTCCTGGATATTGGATGTCAGCTCCTTCCTCCTTCGTTGACTTGATCGGGAAGAAAAGGATGGTGCCATTCAACATCGTACTAAAGTACGTAGTAGGGGAAGAATATGGGGATGTAAGCTTTATCTGGGTATTGGTCCATGGTTGACACTCTCCCAGTCGAATACCAAATATTCTCCCCTTGCCATAGGCTTTCCCGGGCCTTCATCGGTTCCCGACTCTGTACCTGGTTTTGTCCTGCGGATGGAGTGGTCTTACTTGTGGGGGGAAGTAGATTCTCCAGAGCATGCTACTTCGACCTCACCTGTGGTGAAGGGCGAAGATGCTTAAGGGCAGGATGTGTTTTGGACTTCAGACTGCTGTTTGAAGCCTGATAAGGCTGGTTAACTTGAGTCGTAGAGTTTATTCGTGAAGGTCCTTGCTCACATTCGTGTGTAATGGCCTGGGGGAAGCAGCCGTGGCTCCACTTTCGTAGAGAACTTCGGCAATTGATTGGCACTTTGGTGCCCCTCAAGGATAGAAGCCCTTATTGTAGTTACCCAGGCCAAATTTTTTGGACCTGTCATTGGAGTAGATAGATAATCAGATGTGGATCTGAGAATTTTCTCTGTTCCAGTAGGTCAAACAAGATCTTGCCTCCCCCACCCTTTAGGCAGTGGAGGTTGTATACATGGGAGAATGCTGTATCTCCACCTACACAGGTAGACTCGTCAGTATCCAGTGGAGAGACTCAGGGTGGAAGGTACGTCCTTCTTGACCTCTGAGTCTATGGCATGGAGGCTTCAGCTTTAGCCTCTCTTGCCTCTCTCCATGATGTGTTCTGGCTCAACCAGTGGTTGGTTGCAGTGACGTATTTTGCCAAGTTGATGAATTTATCGACCCCAGAGTCTTTGAAGAAGTACAAGAGGTTTGTGTTATCTGTAGGGAAGGCCTGGGTCACTAGAAAGCTAACCTGCATGCTAACTGGGTCTTGAAGAGGAAGGCCGCTGTTGACTCCTGCTTTTCAATTCATTTACGTTATTGATATCGATATGACTGTGCAATTATGTAAAAACTTAATGAGAATAATAATAAATATGAATAGTACTATTACAGTCATACTTTTTTTTTTTGGGGGGGGTGGGCAAGGGTAGGTAACAGACAGGCGTGAAAAGCAAAAATTCATGAATGCCTATTGCCCTAGGATGGGATTTCTCCTAACCTAACAAGTCACAGCCCCTTGCCTACGAACAGGTGCCTGATAGGCTAATTAACACACTAAATACTTCCTAATAATGTTTTCATTTGGATTTTACCACAGTTTATAATTAAATGTGCAGTGTACAGTAC
Source organism: Palaemon carinicauda (assembly GCF_036898095.1). NCBI lineage: Eukaryota > Metazoa > Arthropoda > Malacostraca > Decapoda > Palaemonidae > Palaemon > Palaemon carinicauda. The sequence continues at coordinate 186,498,567 of NC_090725.1, forward strand.
TGTACATGTTCACACATGTAAACTACATACTGGGCAAGGTAAGGCTACAGTACGTTATTGTACTACAGTAAACTACAGGTAGCCATCGACTTACAACCGAGATAGGAACCTAGAGACGCGTCATAAGTTGATCTGGACGTATGTCCAACTTAAAAAAGTGAAGTTTGTGTTGATTATTATCTTGTGTCATGATTTGGCAATCATCTAAGTTGTTTTTTATCAATATTTTCCCACTGTATATCATTATTTAATTTTCTTGTTTCATAAGATATCATATGCTCTATGGGAGCATTTTCGTAAAAGGTTTTTCTATTTCGGAAGCTTTTATCAATTTCGGAAGCATTTTAACAATCAATTATTACCAAGTGTTTTTGTTTACTTTTGGTTAAGATCTGCTGAACTGATATTGATAAAATGAGTTTGTTCCAACACAGAGACTTACCTCAAACTACTTTCTTAGGAGGTACCTGGAATCTCCTCTCAACCGACCAGAGTTTTGTGTAGTTTACCCTACTTCCGTTTTCTGTGAGGATCACCCCGGGCGGAAGGATACGTGCCCTGAGGCTAATCCCGAGTCAGGCCACATGCTAGCTTGGGTCTCGACCCTCAGTAAGTTCTCTGGTCGTGTCGTGATATCATCTCGACGCTCTCCTTATCTCAGTGAGATCCTTTGTGTCCCCGACTCTTGTGTCCCGCGTGTTCCCACGTGGTCCGCTGTGCTTTCCCTTGTGCTCTCGTGTGTTCATGTGTTTTCCCTTGTGCTTTCCCTTGTGTTTTTAAAGTGTTTACTTGCCCTTGTTATCCTTTTCCGCTGCGTTCCTGTGTCTTGCGGTATTGTGATAGTGCGATATGGAGCATCCCCGCCGTTGTCCTGGGCCTAGGGCTGGGAAGTTGTGTGGTGCGTTCTTATCTAAGCCTGAGGTGGACCCGCACTCCCTTTGCTCTTCGTGCAGGGGTAGAGTTTGCTCTCCTTCGGACACGTGTCCGGAGTGTGTGTCGTGGAGTGAGGTGCAGTGGGTGAGGTTTGGAACGAAGAAGAAGAAGTCATCTAAACGTTCGCCCAGGAAGACCAGCATTTCTTCGCCTGCGACGTCTACGGGAGAGAAGTCTGATAGAGTTCCTTCTTCATCCCCTACCCAGAGTAGTTGACGAGGTAAGTCCGTTGCGGGGAAGAAACCAATGGTTCTTCCCCAGGAGTCGTGTCTTCGGGATTCTGGGGTTGCTGATCCTTTACAGGCAAGTGGGGGGCCTCAAGGTTTACTTAGTGAGGGTCCGCAAGACGATGCCCTTGTGCTTGGGGGGCACGTCCCTTCGGACGACCCTAGGTGGAATAAAGATGTCCCTGTTTCTTCGCCAGCTTCTTGGATTTATGTTTCAGGCACCTCCGCAGCTGAAGGTGCCCCAGGAAAAGAAGATTCGCCGTTGGAAGATCCCCTCAGATGGGGCCCCCGAGAACTTCCTGTAGGTCGCCGTTGAGGGGGGAGGACGGCCTTGGGTCCTGGTTCCAGAATGTAGATCGTCCTACCTCTCTTCCAGCCCCTCTATCGGCATTTCCCGATGTCTTCCTTCAGCCTTGGACATCTGGAACCCAGGAAATTGTGAAACCGACCGCGCCCGCCTCTCGGACCTGTTACGAGGAGTCGTCGGAGTCTTCGGTGGCAGGCTCATCGTTTTCGTCGGAGGAAGAAGCGTGGAGAAGACACCGTCGAAAGAGGGACAGGTCCAGGAGAAGGCGCTCCCCCTCGAGGTCCCGTTCTAGGTCACGACATGGGAGGAAGCGATCAAGGTCCCCGAGGAGGAAAGTCAGGAGGAGCAATGGGTCCTAGTTCCCCGCAGTAAGCTCGCGGACTTTACTACTCTCCCGAGCACTGCGGGTTGGCTTTCCGGAGACAGTCCTCCTAGAAGCCTCCACCAGCCATAGAGTTGATTCTCGCAAAGACCCAAGGGGCTCTTCGGACAGGCGTAAGGCCTCGAAACAGGCGACTCAACCCGCCCAGCGGAGGGAGTCGCCTTTTCGGACGGGCAGCCTCGTCGAGTCAGCTCGACCGAGCGATATAAAGGGACGGCTTCCTCCGTCGGGCAAGCCCACGGAAGCCTCGCCCCCCTTGAAGAAAGACAAACCGAAGACGGAAGTTCTCGCTCCCTCCGCAATGCCCATCCTCAGACCACAGCCTAGTGCGGAGGCCCCCGTCAGTACGGTTCCTCAACCTCAGACGGAGGATGCGGATGGCGACACTGAAGCCGCGCCAGCGGAGGACTCCGCTTATAGGAGGGTTATTGGTCTGATACAAAAGCACCACAGGATTGAGGAGCCGGTTCCTTCCGATGAGGATGCCTGGCGGTCTAGCCTTAATAGGCTAATGGAGGAACCCGTTCAACAGAAGCCCTCCTTAGCCCTTCCTGTGGCCAGAGATGTGAGGCTTGGCCGTGCTCACATAGACAAGGTTGTGGCATGAAACGCTGAAGGTTACAAAGCTCAGAGTTCCTCCAAGTTACTCCAGGGGTTGAAGTTCCAAATCAAGTATTATTGGATGGAGGGACAGCCACAGGGAGCCAGCAAATTGGAAGACTCCCTAGAAGTTTTAGGTCAGGGGGCTTCAGAGGACAGAGCTTCTTCAGCGCCTATCTGTTTTTCTCAATCGGAGGCGACGATGATGGAGGAGATGTCCAAGGACCTTGTCAACGTCACCTCTTGGTTAGACTGGTGGGCCTCGACACTAGTAGGCATCCAGGCTTCCCCCGACCCTGCAGTTCCGTCCAATCAAGCACTGTTGAAAGAACTAATCAGCTCCGGGGGGCGGGCCTTGAAGTTCCTAACGTTTCAGTCTCTAGCGTTATCCGCCAACTGGGTCCTGCAAAGAAGAGACACAGTCTTGAGTAAATTGTCCAGGCTTATGCCGGACAGGGAGGCGAGGACTTTGAGGAACCTTTGAGTGGGGTGACGGATTTTTTCCCCTGAAGCAGACAGAAGAGGTGGTTGAGAAACTTCTGAAACGGAAGGAAGTAAGCATTCCCAGACCTCACGCCATGAGGAGGCCCATTTATAGGAGACCTTCATTTGATGGACCGTCGACGTCTCGAGCCTCGCCTAACCGGGTAAGGAGAGAGGCCCCAGCGTCCCTGTGGTCTCAGCCTTCGCAGCCCACCCGCAGGGGCGCTCCCACAGCCCCAGCCTCGTTTAGAACAGCCTACTCAGCTTCCAGGAGAGGGCGTTCAGGTCGCTCCTCCAGAAGGAGGTAGGGTGAGAGGCCCCCCACTCCTGCCCAAGCCTCAGGTAGGGGGATGCCTCAGACAATTTTGGCAAGCATGGAAGAATCACGGAGCAGAACCCTGGATGGTAACAATGTTGAAAGAGGGGTACAGGCTTCCGTTCCTGGCAGATCCACCACCTCTTATTCCAGCAAGTCAGGCGGAGTGGTTAGCCCCCAAGGACCCCTTGAAGAGGGAAGCCTTGCAAGAAGTTTCCACGATGTTAACGAAAGGGGCAATGGAAACGGTTCTACAATCGGGTCCAGGGTTCTACAGCCGGGTCCAGGGTTCTACAGCCGTCTCTTCCTGGTGGAGAAAGCGACGGGAGGTTGGAGACCAGTCATAGATGTGTCGGCCCTCAACAAGTTTGTGTGCAAAACCGACTTCAAGATGGACACCCCTAAGTCGGTCCTGGAGTCCTTGAGAGAAGGAGACTTCATGATATCCATAGATCTCAAGGACGCCTATTTCCAGATCCCTAGTCACCCCTCCAGCAGAAAGTACTTTCGAGTGAAGTGGGGTACCCAGATCTTGCAATTCAAGGCTCTTTGCTTCGGCCTGTCAACAGCGCCCCAAGTTTTCATGAGAATCTTCATGACTGTCTCCGTATGGGCTTACGAACGCTGAATTCGTCTGATTCGCTACCTGGACGACTGGTTGCTCCTTTCTTCCTCAGAGGCAGTTTTGAAGGAGCAAGGCACGAAGCTACTGCAATTCTGCAAAGTTCTGGGTATCACCATCAACCTGGAGAAGTCGCACCTGTCTCCCTCCACCAGGATGACGTTTTTGGGGATGGTTCTAGACTCCCGACTAGTGAGAGCCTTTCCATCAGAGGAAAGGCTGAACAACCTGGACCAGGTCCTCCGTCCCTTCCTATCAGGACAGCCCAGGAGAGCGAAGGATTGGCAGAGATTGATAGGCCATCTAGTATCTTTGGAGAAACTGGTTCCCCAAGGGAGAATTAAACTCAGGACCATCCAATGGAACCTGAAGGGACTCTGGAACCAAGTAGATTCTCCCTACGAAATAGTTCCTGTTCTTCCAGAGACAAGGCAATCCCTGGAGTGGTGGCGGGACTGAACAAACACCCTCAAGGGGATGCCCTTCACAGCGGAGACCCCGGAGATGCTCCTCTTCACGGACGCCTCCAAGGAAGGATGGGGAGCTCACCTTCTCGGGAAGTCAGCAAGGGGCTCTTGGACAGAGGTGGAAAAGACTCAGCATATCAACGTCCTGGAGATGAGGGCCGTTCAGAAAGCGTGCCTTCAGTTCGTCGGTCTTCTAAGGGGAAACACAGTGGCGTTAATGTGCGACAATGCCACAGTGGTAGCGTACATAAAGAAGCAAGGCGGTCTAAAATCGAAGGAGTTGTGCGATCTCACGTTGGAGATTCTGGATTGGGCCGAGTCAGAACAAGTCGTAATAACAGCAAGATTCATTCCGGGAAAGAGGAATGTCCTAGCCGACGGACTCAGCTGAATGGGCCAGGTGGTGGGGACCGAATGGTCTCTTCACCCAGAAGTAGCAAGACTCATCATCCAAATGTGGGGTTCGCCGGTGATGGACCTCTTCGCGACCAGACTGAACGCACAACTCCTCGTATTCTGTTCTCCTGTCCCAGACCCAAAGGCGGCATTGGTAGACGCCTTTCAACACAGGTGGGACAATCTCGACGTATATGCCTTTCCTCCCTTCGCATTGATCAGGCAAATGCTCAACAGAGTAAGGACGGCTCACAACCTAAGGATGACTTTGGTAGCGCCTTGGTGGCCGGAGAGGGAATGGTTCGCGGATCTAAAAGAGCTAGCGTGCCTCCCCCTGTGGTCTCTGCCAGACAGACCAGATCTCCTGAGGCAGCCACACTTCCAAAGATTCCACGACAATCCCCGATCTCTGCGCCTTCACGCGTGGAGGTTATCCAGCGGCTCCTGAGGAAAGAAGGTTATTCAGCAGGAACATCTGAAAGAATGTCTCGTTATCTGAGGCATTCATCGGCAGCGGTATACCAGGCAAAATGGACCACTTTCACGAAATGGTGTGCCTCCAGAAACATCAAGCCCTTAAGAGCCTCGATTCCGGATATTGCGGATTTCCTCGTACACCTCAGGGACGGGGTGGGCATGTCAATTCCAGCCATCAAGGGAGTCCGTGCAGCGTTAGGCATATTTTTATTCCTGAAAGGCATTGATCTGGGTTCCTCTAGGCACATCTCTATGCTGATCAGGAGCTTTGAGCAAACCTGTCCTCCCCATGCCTCCAGTGTGCCGCAATGGGATGTGGCTAGAGTTCTGAAAATGCTGAGTGAGCCACCATTTGAACCCTTGAAGGACATAGTAGATAGAAATCTCACTCTCAAGACGGTCTTCTTGTTGGCTTTGGCTTCAGCTAAGAGAGTGGGCGAGATCCATGGTTTGTCCTACGAAGTCTCGCATACAAGAGGTTGGCGTGAGATCTTCAAGTTCGTTCCTTCATTTGTGGCTAAAACACAGAACCCAGCTGTCTGGGATCCAAAATTCGAGGGGTTCACTGTTCCAGCAATTCCTCGGTCAGGTAATCCGGAAGATTTGAAGTTGTGTCCAGTCAGAGCCGTAAGGAAATATCTGGAGAGGACTGCCAGTCTCCGGCCTGGTATCAAGAACCTCTTCGTCTCCACGGGCACGGTGAGAAAGCTGGTGTCTTAGAATACCATCTCCTTTTGGCTTAGACAGGTGATCATCAAGGCCTATAGTAGTGCCGGTCTTCCCCTACCAGGTAATCCCAGACCACATGACATTAGGGGTATAGGTACCTCTCTTGCCTTTAAGAGAAACATGGCAGTAGCGCAGATCCTCAGAGCAGGCACCTGGTCGAACCAATCTACGTTCACAACCCACTACCTCAAGGAATGTTCGAGGAAGTCTCTAGACGGGTTCTCTATTGGGACAGTCATCTCTGCGCTCCAAGCGATTTAACGGCCAAAGCCCCAGGTATAATCGTGGGTATCAAGACCAAAAAGACACAGGTTCGTTTTCCCTTTTCCCCTTGTCTTTTCTTTTCTCTTCTTTCCCCGGAGATTTGACCAGGTAGAGCCTGCACAAGACATGACTTCACAGCTTCGTCATTGAACACAACAGCAAGAAATTTTTTAAGGGTGAGTACTTAGACACTAGCATGAGCTCTTTGTGTAGTTTTTCCTACGTTTCGTTTTCCGACAACCTTTGGAACCTAGTCTCCTATCTAGGTTCATGGCCGTTCTGCTTAGTTGCGTCTAGGTCAGGTAGACACTCCCACCTCCTAAAGTGTAAGTCTCCTTAGAAAGTAGTTCGAGGTAAGTCTCTGTGTTGGAACAAATCACAAATTTTTAGTAATTTGTATTTTTCCTAACATACTTACCGAGAACTACTTTCGGGTAATGGCCCTCCCTTCCTTCCCCGAGTGCCTTACTGACCCTTAGGTATTTTTAGCTTCCAAGAACTTACTGAGGGTCGAGACCCAAGCTAGCATGTGGCCTGACTCGGGATTAGCCTCAGGGCATGTATCCTTCCGCCCGGGGTGATCCTCACAGAAAACGGAAATAGGGAAAACTACACAAAACTCTGGTCGGTTGAGAGGAGATTCCAGGTACCTCCTAAGAAAGTAGTTCTCGGTAAGTATGTTAGGAAAAATACAAATTACTAAAAATTTGTGATATTGTTTAAATAATTTCTTAATTTATTCAAAATATCTTCATGATAAATATTTCATCAGCACCAATATGTTACAGGATATCATAGTTTTCATACACTTTCTCTGTGCATGTGTGTGTTACAGTCGGACCTCGGTTATCGCAATTTAGGATACAGACACAGTCGCGATAAGCGAAAATTCGTGAATAAATGTTACACTAGGGTGAGCTAGCTCCTAACTTCGAAAGTCACTGCCCCTGCCCGAGCTGATGATTAACACCGTAAATACTTCCTAATATTATTTTTATTTGGTTTCTACCAGTTTATATAATAAGTAAATTACAACATATAAACATTAAGTGAAATGTAAAAGAAAAAACCTACTATAAAATACTTCACAAAAGTATACGGCACAGTAAATTTAATACAAAGACTACTGTAACTAGCGTATTCTCCCCATTTTCGTACTAAGTTCTGCGCAGGAATATAGATGCATGGCGCAACTCGCGTCGCCTCTTTGTAAACAGCGTACGTAACAGTATTTACATTATAGTGCAGTATTTACAGTAGCAGTGGAAAAATAAACAGGAATCATTGGTAATTGTGTTACACAAGGCTTTTTAAATGTACAGTATCAAAAAATTTATAAGTACAGTACAGTATTAAGTTGTTCTGTGCCCCACCTGCTGTATCTTACTTTTGTAAAGAAATATTACGGTATGTAGAGAGCAGTGCATGTATGTACAGTATCTACATATATTAGAGTTAATACGTACATTAAGCACTTTTAATGGTACAGCACTGTACATAAACTTACCGAAAAATATTTGACCAAAACGCTAGTGGGTGAGGTGGATCCATGTGCCTTGCAGTTAATGAGTGATATGAACGATGAAGGGACTAACTGCACGGCATGACACATTTATGTGGACAAGTCATCACTGATGTAAGGATAGATTTAAAATTGATTAGTGTACTGTACACAGTAATAAAATATAAAATTCAAATGTAATACCCTAAATGTAATTTCTAAGTTAATTAATACTTAAAGGAAATATACTGTACAGTACAGTACTTGAATGAAAATATATCTTAAATGAATTTACTGTAAATAAAAAAGAAAATATCTTATACTGTGCAGTACAAAGGAAATGTTAAATGAAAAGTGTGCAGTAATACCTTGAGGTACGAGTTTAATCCGTTCCGGGACCGAGCTCGTATATCAATTTGCTTGTATCTCAGATGAATTATTCCCTTATAAAATAATTTTTAAAAATTAATCCATTCCCACCCTCTGAAAAAAAAACCCAAAAACAGTATATTACAGTGGAAAAACATGTTTTTTCAATATCAAACTTACCCGATGATCATATAGCTGCATCCCTGCTGCCCGACAGAAAAAATCTACGGGCGGAATACGCCAGCGATCGCTATACAGGTGGGGGTGTACATCAACAGCGCCATCTGTCAAGTAGGTACTCAAGTACTCGATGTCAACATAGAATCAATTTTCCCTCTGTCGTGCCACAGGCAAGACCTACTAAATACGCCGTCCCTAACTGGATTTGTTTTCACAACGAATTGGTGAAGTACACTATTCCAGTTTTGAGCTTTCGCTATGCAGGGGTTTTATCTTCATTTCAAAACTTGAACTCGTTTTGGATAGATTTAATTATGGCCGACCCTTCCCTTGGACGGAAGTGTTGGTGACGAAGAGAGTATGGACTCTCATTCACTTTTAAATGGCCGACCCTTCCCTTAGACGGAAGTGTGTTTAGGTTTTTGGTAATTTTGCTTAACAAGTTATAGATCTATTTATTTTATATCTCTCCGCCTTTATAGGCCTCTTCGATTAACTTTCCATTTATTATAAACTTATAAAAATTAATTTTTATGTTTGTTTATATGCGACCTTTCCTAATAGTAGGCGGTCCTTACTTGGAACCGAAGTTAATTAACATTGAGCCCGTCATTTCGTATTTACCTTTTAAGAATTTATACTTTTTTAATTTTAATGTTTTTGAAAGAATTTCTTTGATAAGTCTCGTACTGTTTTCAAAGATGAACTAACGTTTAGTTTAGTCTCCGCAGTTGTTGACGTTCAGAACGTTCAACATGCGCTCTATCGTTACGATAGAGAGAGAGTATTTCACGGTTTCACGTTGCAGTAAGAGTAAACCGATTCTAGCGTTTCGTTCATTCTTTCTTAGCTTAAATGGTTTAAATTCTAATAAAGGAACTTTTTATTTGGGAAACCTTTCAGTTTTTTCCTTTAGCAAATAATATGTTTTAACGATATATAATTGGGCTCTTCTCTCAGGTTCTAAGTCGAGAGAGAAGAGAGAGAGAGATAGAGACGGAGGGAGAGAGAGGAGAACAAACGTTTCGTTCAAGCGGGTAACGTTGTTCTCTTTTTTACTCTTCTCCCTAGTCGCTGTAGGGGAAGAAGGTAAAACGTTTCTAGAGTTTTATTCTTGTTCCCAGGCTTTATGCGGTGAGAGATTTTAAACGTAGTTTATTTGATCTAGTGTTTAGTCTCTTTTCCAGCCACTGAATTCTTTATCTTTAATTATGTTTTTCTGTTGCATTGTAAACTGTTTTCGCAATTACTACCTTTTAATGAAGGATAGGATTGCGTGTTTCAGATAGAAATCAGTTAAAGTTTCGATTTCAGTGAAATAAGTGCTAACAGAAAATCAAAAGTGATAAAGTGATATGCGCAAAGTGTTACAGTGTTGCGTTCGAGGGTTCGTCTGTTCGTGCCAGTTGTTCACCTAGTCCGATACCTCTTACAAGCTCCCAAGCCCAGGGGAGAAGTAATGTCGAAGGACTTATGGGTTCCACAGGCCTTGATCGACGAACAGACGTTTCCCTCGGTGGTTTCGGGTGTATCTACACACGTTGCCGACGTGATCGCCCCACCCACACAAAGACGAGAGAGCCCATTTATTCCTCGTCTGCGGAAGAGGTTTCTCGCAGAAACCTTGGACCAAATCTTGCAGCTTTTTAGTGCAAGTCGGTCCCTTCCGCGCAAGTCCAACGGCCTAGGTGTAGCCACTGGGTCAGTTCGGACTCGCTGCAGTCATCCGACGACTGCACACCTCCCAAGAGAGGCAAGGTGGTACCGCAACAGGCAGTAACTCCGTCTGTTGCCGCACCAGCTGTTTTAGACCCTCAGTCACAACGGACAGTAGCTCCGTTTGTTGCCGTTTTTTATAGACCCTAGTGGTCCATGCTGCAGACTATGCAGTCTCAGCTTGCTTCCTTCATGCAGGAGTATCGTGCTGAGAAGGTTGACACTGCACCTGTTAACCTACAACCTGCCACGGTTGTGGGCTCAGCAGATACTGCGGCTGCCTGCTCCCACACTCCACCTGTGAGAGCTCCACCACCGATGCGCAGTCGACCCTGCCAGACGCATGTTCATGCTGCACCCTCCGTTGACATGCGTGAGCTACCGCATCAGCAGTGGGAAGGTGCTGTAAAGCTGCCGTGTTTTGACGCAATGCGGCATGCTCCGCAACCCACGGCAGTCCCTCCCACGCACCAGCACTCCGCTTTTGTTGTTGCCAGCTCCCACACTCCGACTGCGGAGAAGGTTGACGATGCACCCGTTGGCCTACAGCCTGCCACGGTTGTGCGCCCAGCATTGCTCCCTGCTCCCACACTCTTGTTGTGAGAGCTCCTCCACCCATGCGCAGTCGACCCTGCCAGACGCATGCTGACTCCCACAGACACACGGAGCACTCCGTTGCCGTGCGTGAGCTACCACAAGCTGCCGTGTTTTGACACGGTGTGTCAGCCTCCGCAACCCACTGTGGTTACCGCCACTCGCCCGCAGCAGACTAGTCAGTCAGGAGTTGAGGCTTCCCCACACAGCTTTGGTTGTTGCCAGCTCACAGACTGTCAAGCAGTTACATGACGTTGCCTTCTGGTCTGCTACTATGCACCAGTGCTGTATGTCCTCACGCTCCTGTTGTGGTTGACAGTTCAGTTTTTGACAGTTCACAGACTGTCAAGCAGTTACATAACGTTGCCTTCTGGTCTGCTGCTTATGCACCAGTGAAACCCTCACTGAGATACCTAGCTTTTCTCGGACATGGTTCCTGTAGATGAGAAAGTGCTGTTCTCCCTCCTTCTGATATTCCCTTGAGGACTCTGTCATTTGGAGAGGAGCCTTAAGCTGCTTAGCCTCCTATGGACTTTAATTAAAGCATAACATGCTTCCAGGGATGGTAAATGGTTCCGCTTCAGTCGCTAATCCCGTCTGTTGCCACACCTGCTCCCATAGACCCTAATGGGCTTTGTTGCAAGACATGCAGTCCAAGCTTAGTCCTTGTTAGAGGATTTTTTACGGAGAAGAACCTTCTAGCCAACAACCTTCCTACCGGTTGGTTGTACGCCCTGTTGACGCTGAGGTATCCTACTCACGTCCGCCAGTTGAGATGGTTCCTCCACCGGTGCGACCCAGTGTGGGTTGCCAGTCGCACGTTGACGTTAAGCAACTCTCGGAGGTGGTTGTGGACGTTCAGTGTGTCACTAGGAAGACGTTCAACAACCAGCAGAGGTGCCTTGTTGTGACGCAGTGCGGCAACCTCAGCAACCCGGTAGGGGGTTGTCTGCACAACCCAGACAGTCTAGACAGTTTCGGGTTGTCGCTGTACTTCCTCGTGTCCCCATGGTTGACAGTTCACAGACTGTGCAGCAGTACCATGATCTTGTGTCCGGCTCCGTCACGCATCCACCAGTGCGACCGGATTCAGCGAGTCAGACGTTGCCCACTCCGTTGCCGTTTCCTCATCAGTTTCGGATGAGGAACCCTCTGATGGGGACATGGCTGAACAAGACGATCATCCCCCAGCCATGCTATCCATCCAGAAGATGCTGAAGAAGGAACACGGCCCTGTCAGGCTGTGGATGAGTCTGGTTAGGACACTGTCATCCGTGGTTCAATTGGTGTCTCTTGGAAGACTACACCTCCGTCCTCTTCGGTATCATCTAGCTCTTCACTGGAAAAGGACAAGACGCTAGAAGCGGTCTCGATCCCGGTTTCCGGAAAGATAGTCTGGTCTGACTTGATGAAAGGGCTTTATCAACCTTTGAAAAGGTTTTCCCCTGACTGTTCAGACTCCCAACCACGTTCTCTTCTCAGACGCATCGGACGTAGGCTGGGGTGCGTCCTTAGGCGGTAGGGAATGCTCGGGATTATGGAACTCGAGTCAAAGGACAATGCATTTCAACTGCAAGAAGCTACTGGCAGTACGTCTGACCTGGAAAAGCTTCAGGTCTCTCCTTCAAGGCAAAGTGGTGGAGGTGAACACGGTCAACTCCGTGCTTTGATGTACATCTCCTAGCAAGGAGGGACCTACTCTCTGACATGGTACGAGTTCGCAAGTGACCTCCTCCTGTTCAACAGGTCTAGACTTTTCACTAGTAACGAGTTTCTTCCAAGGCAACTTGAATGTCTTAGCAGATTGTCTCAGTAGGAAGGGACAATAATTCCAACACATTGGACCCTCCACAAGGATGTATGCAAGAGACTTTGGGTCACCTGGGGCCAGCCAACCATAGATCTCTTCGCAATCTCGATGTCCAAGAGGCTCTCAATACTTTGCTCACCTATCCCGGACCCAACAGTAGTTCTTATAGATGCCTTTCACTAGATTGGTCTCATCTAGATCTATATGCATTCCCTCCGTTCTAGATTGTCAACAAGGTACTGCAGAAGTTCGCCTCTCACGAAGGGACAAAGTTGACTCTAGTTGCTTCCCTCTGGCCCGCGAGAGAATAACTTACCGAGGTACTTCGGTGGCTAGTAGACGTTCCCAGAACACTTCCCCTAAGGGTGGACCTGCTACGTCTGCCACGCGTAAAGAAGGTACTCCAAGGCCTCCACGCTCTTCGTCTGACTGCCTTCAGAATATCGAAAGACTCTCGAGAACTAGAGGTTTTTCGAAGGAGGCAACCAGAGCGATTGCTAGAGCAAGGAGAACATCCACCCTTAGAGTCTACCAATCGAAGTGGGAAATCTTCCGAAACTGGTGCAAGTCAGTATCCATATCCTCGACCAGTACCTCTGTAACTCAAATAGCTGACTTCCTCTTATATCTGAGGAAAGAGCGATCTCTTTCAGCTCCCACTATCAAGGGTTACAGAAGCATGTTGGCATCAGTCTTCCGTCACAGAGGCTTAGATCTTTCCAACAATAAAGATCTACAGGACCTCCTTAAGTCTTTTGAGACCACGAAGGAGCGTCGTTTGGTTACACCTGGTTGGAATTTAGACGTGGTTCTAAGATTCCTTATGTCAGACAGGTTCAAGCCACTTCAATCAGCCTCCCTGAAAGATCTCACCTTTAAGACTCTTTGCCTGATATGCTTAACCACAGCTAAAAGAGTCAGTGAGATTCATGCCTTCAGCAAGAACATCGGATTCTCATCCGAAACGGCTACATGTTCTACATCTTGGTTTTCTAGCCAAACACGAGCTGCCTTCTCGGCCTTGACCAATATCGTTCGATATTCCAAACTTATCGTATGGTTGGAAATGAACTAGAAAGAGTATTATGTCCTGTAAGAGCTCTTAAGTTCTATTTTAAAACCTTTACGAGGCCCGTCTGAAGCTTTATGGTGTTCAGTTAAGAATCCATCTTTGCCTATGTCAGAGAATTCTTTTTCCTATTTTATCAGACTGTTAATACGAGAAGCTCATTCCCTTCTGAATGAGGAAGACCAAGCTTGGCTGAAGGTAAGGACACACGAAGTTAGAGCTGTCACAACTTCCGTGGCCTTTAAACTAATAGATCTCTGCAAAATATATTCGACGCAACCTATTGGAAAAGCAAATCAGTGTTCGCGTCTTTTATCTTAAGAATGTCCAGTCTCTTTACGAGAACTGCTACACTCTGGGACCATTCGTAGCAACGAGTGCAGTAGTGGTGGGGGCTCCACCACTACAATTCCCTAATTCCAGAACCTTTTTAATCTTTCTCTTGAAATATTTTTGGGTTGTTTGGAAGGCTAAGAAGCCTTTCGCATCCTCCTTGATTTGGCGGGTGGTCAAAATCATTTCTTGAGAAGCGCCTAGATTAGAGGTTTTGATGAGGACCTTTAGTATGGGTTGCAACCCTTCATACTTCAGCTCCTAGGAGTCGCTCAGCATCCTTTGAGGATCGCGAGGCTCAGTAAGGAAGACGTACTTAAAAAGGCAGAGTAATTGTTCAAGTCGTCTTCCTTACCAGGTACTTATTTATTTTATGCTTGTTATTTTGAATAACTGCTAAAATGAAATACGGAATACTTAGCTCATAATGTCAACTTGTAATGCTGGTCTCTACCCACCCCCCTGGGTGTGAATCAGCTATATGATCATCGGGTAAGTTTGATATTGAAAAATGTTATTTTCCTTAGTAAAATAAATTTTTGAATATACTTACCCGATGATCATAAATTAAAGGACCCACCCTTCCTCCCCAATAGAGAACCAGTGGGACAGAGGAGAAAATTGGTTCTATGTTGACATCGAGTACTTGAGTACCTACTTTCCTTTGTTTTTTATAAAGACAGCAGATTTCTTAGCTCCAAAGTTATCTGTTATTTTGCGGAAGTTAGCAAGAAGAGGAGCTTTTAGCACTAGTTGGAGAATTGGTAATGTTACTCCTCTATGTAAATGTGTTTGTGGTAGCTCAAGTCCCACTGATTACCGCCCAATTTCCATAACTCCCATATTACCTAAAGTTTTTGAACGTCTTCTGGCAAAACGTCTTAATAGGTTTGCTGAAGGTAATCATCTACTCCCTAGTTTGCAATTTTGTTTTCGTAAAGGCCTTGGAGCATGTGATGCCCTTCTTACAATCTCCAATGCTGTACAGAAATCCCTTGATTGTGGTCGGGAAGTTCGTATGATTGGCCTTGATTTTAGTGCTGCCTTTGACCGTGTTAATCATGAGGCCCTTGTTTTCAAACTGAAACAGTTGGGAGTGGGTGGGTCGTTTCTTAACATTATTACTGATTTTTTAAGTAACAGATCTCAAAGAGTTGTTGTTGATGGGCACCATAGTGATTATAGGAATGTGATATCCGGTGTTCCACAGGGTAGTGTTCTTGGCCCATTACTTTTCATACTATATACACATGACATGTGGTTTGGCCTAGAAAACAAGCTTGTTGCATATGCAGATGATGCTACTCTCTTTGCATCAATTCCATCCCCTGAATGTAGATCTAGGGTTGGTGAATCCCTTAATAGAGATTTAGCTAGAATTAGTGCATGGTGCAAATTATGGGGTATGAAGTTGAATCCTAACAAAACTCAAAGTATGATTGTAAGTAGGTCAAGGACGGTGGTTCCTCAACATCCGGATCTCAGTATTGATAATGTTTCTTCAAATATGTATGACTCTTTCAAAATTTTAGGTGTGATTCTCGACAGTAAATTTACTTTTGAGAAACATATAAGGTCTGTGTCTTCTTCAATTTCACAAAAAATAGGCTTATTGAGAAAGTCTTTCAAGATTTTCGGTGATCAATCTATTCTGAAGAAGTGTTTTAATTCTTTCATTCTACCTTGTTTTGAGTATTGTTCTCCTGTCTGGTCTTCAGCTGCTGATTCTCATCTTAATTTGTTGGACAGAAACTTACGGTCTATTAAATTTCTTATTCCTGATCTAGATATTAATCTCTGGCACCGTCGTTCAATTAGTTCATTATGTATGTTGCATAAGATTTTTCACAACTCTGACCATCCTTTACATTCAGATCTCCCTGGACAATTCTATCCTGTTCGTAATACTAGGCAGGCAGTTAATTCTAATAGCCAGGTCTTCTCCATCACGAGGCTCAATACTACGCAGTACTCTAGAAGTTTTATTCCAGCTGTGACCAAGTTGTGGAATGATCTTCCTAATCGGGTGGTTGAATCAGTAGAACTTCAAAAGTTCAAAGTTGGAGCAAATGCTTTTTTGTTGACCAGGAGGACATAGTCTTTTTATAGTTTATTTATGACATATTTGTTTTTGATGTTGTTGATAGTTTATTATATGACATGTCTGTTTTGACGTTGTTTCTTATTTTAGAATGATTTATTGTTAATTTGTTCTCTTCATTTATTTATTTCCTTATTTCCTTTCCTCACTGGCTATTTTTCCCTGTTGGAGCCCCTGGGCTTATAGCATCTTGCTTTTCCAACTAGGGTTGTAGCTTGGATAGTAATAATAGTAATAATAATAATAATAATAATAATGATGTACACCCCCACCTGTATAGCGATCGCTGGCGTATTCCGCCCGTAGATTTTTTCTGTCGGGCAGCAGGGATGCAGCTATATGATCATCGGGTAAGTATATTCAAAAATTTATTTTACTAAGGAAAATAACATTTTATATATAAAATATCCATAAACTTACCGGTTTCATCCATGTTCCAGACCTGTTCTAGAGCGTACCCCTAATCATCGATGAGCTTCTTAAGCGGACCATCCGCCATGTCCGCCATTTTTTTTTCTAATGATCCAAATTGCACAATTTCTATATATGTTTTAGACATATATAATACCTTCATCATATGAAAATTTCAAGTCATTTGATCAAAAACTTTTGGATTTATTAGCAAAAATCATGATTTAAAAAAATATTTAGGTACATTTTTCCCCACTACTATAATACCAATTGTATTGAAACTTATACCAAAAAAACTATTCTAACAACCGAACAATACCGTCAGACAGAATTTCGATTTTCCTTTCTGTTTTTTTAATGAATTTTTATTTTTTTTTTCCTCGTCTAGACGGAAAATAATCGGGAAAAAAATGTAAAAAGAAAATAAAAATTTTGTCTGACAGAATTGTGGGATTTTTATTCTTCTTTTCAATGATATCTTTTTCTCAAATATCGAACAACAAATAAGCGAGAAAAATGTACCTAAGTGGGAATAAGTATGTTTTTGAGTTATGAGCTCCCAAAGATTTGCAGCAAACTTTCGCTTCTTTTCTAAAAGAAATCAAGATAATATTATTATGATAACTTTTATTGTTTATTCCTACATAAATGCACCCTAAAGGAGGTATTTGAACCCTCAGTTTACTATTCCTATGTTATCAGTTGCCAGCGATCTCTAATTGTTGCCAGTGTTTTAGTTAGCAGGTTTCAGCTTTGTACTCTTATCCATGTTTCCCTCTTTCTTGGTTCTTTTTTCTTGTTCTCCACTTACTTTTTGTTCTTTCTATCACCTTATGTAACATTGGCATTGCTATGAATTCCAGAGGACGTTGTGAAACCATAATCAACATACGAACTTCAAGTAAATAAACACATGCATTATAATTTCTATATGTCTTTGGAAACTTTGCTGATGTTTTCGTAGCTGGTAGTTTTCATTCACCTACCCTCTACCAATGCCTTTCATTTCTGCCAGAAGTACGAGATTTCGGAACATGAGAGAGAGAGAGAGAGAGAGAGAGAGAGAGAGAGAGAGAGAGAGAGAGAGAGAGAGAGAGAGAAAGAGAGAGAGAGAGAGAGAGATCATGAAAGCATTTGGCTGATATAGATGGCAGTTCAAATTGAGAGAGAGAGAGAGAGAGAGAGAGAGAGAGAGAGAGAGAGAGAGTTGAACATTGTTATTATAGTATTTGTATAAATGGGAGTTTTAAATAATTCAGAGAGAGAGAGAGAGAGAGAGAGAGAGAGAGAGAGAGAGAGAGAGAGAGAGAGAGAGAGAGAGAGAGAGAGAGAATAAAAGTATTTGTATAAATGGCAGTGGTAAATAATTCGAGAGAGAGAGAGAGAGAGAGAGAGAGAGAGAGAGAGAGAACTGCACATCTGTCAAACTCAGTCATACAGACGACGCCATAAGGATGACGTCATCATTTAAAGACCGCTATATCTTCATTGTTTGGAAAAATGATTGACTATTTGTTCTTTCTATAACCTTAGGTAACATTGGCCTTGCTATAATGTTCCCGAGAGCGTTGTGGAAACACAATGTACATACGAACTTCAAGTAAACAAACGCATACATTATAACTTCTATACATCTTTGGAAACTTTGGCTTCTGTTATTGTAGGAGTAGATTTCGTTCATCTACACTCTACCAATGCCTTCCATTTCTGCCAGACGTACAATAGCTCGAAATATAAGTGAAAAATCGCTATAGATATGCAAAATTAACACACAAAGACGATTTTGTCAAACTCAGTCATGCAGATGACACAGTAAGGATGACGTCATCATTTAAAAACCTCTATATCTTCGTTATTTGTAAATATAATTGGCTGAAACTTCTGGGGAGTATGTACGACATGTTTACGCATACATAGAAGCAATAAAACGATTTTCGATTTCTGAAAGTTGTTATGTCAATACCCCATGGCAGACGGTCCAATTAAGCTCACACGGGAACCTTTCCACTGCCACGTGGTCCGCAGAGGCTGACTCCTGACTCCCCTGTTATTTTCACATTATTCAGACCAAAACACCTTTTGAACTTCTCAAACCATCCCCTACTGGCTTGGAAAAGCATCTGTGGGGTTGTGGCACCTTGGCTGGTTGATGGCTGGAGGTCATCCTCCGAGAAACATCGGTACAGAGTCTTGGCCTTCTCCCGGATGGCGAGCGAGTCAACGGCTACTCCCTTACGGTGTTGATCTTGGATCCATATAAAAGGGCATTTTCCAATTTTAGCATGCCCTTTTCTCTAACCCTTGAGCCAGTCTTAGAACTTTGAGGTGCACTAGAAGCTACTGCAGCTCTTATATTGGCTTCGTTCTTCTCAATGTACCTCACGGTACTCTAGTTAACACCAAAGAGTCTCCCAATGGCAGTGAACTTCATCCCTTCCTTAATCTTGTCAAGCACTTTCACCTTTTCTCCAAGAGTCATCACCTTCCGCTGCCGTGGTTTGGCAGACCTCTCACCAGAAGTAGCAGGACCACGCTTAGGGGCCATGATCTCAAAGCAAAGGCTTAGCGAAAGCAAGGCAAAGTTGGGTGAAACATAACATGGAATAGGAGGCGGCTTCAGCGAGACTGTGTACACGCGAGGTGGCTGAGAGAAAAGTGAGGCATAGTAAGATGCGGGAGCTCCGTTGTGCTGGGCGAAGAAAACCGAGTAATGCGAAATATACCCAGTGTAAAGGAGCACGGGCTATTTGAAATTACCGCGAAGAGTGAAATTATATCGCGAATAAAAGAGCATGTTTTGATAGGTATTTTGTAGTTCTTGTTCGCGAAAAAACGAAACCGCGATAACCGAGGTCTGATTTTTGTATGTATGCCACCCACATAAGTAATATAAGGTATTTTTAAGACTTCTTACTTTAGCAAGTACGGTAGTGGGCTATATAGATAAGAATACCTGTTCTTTGTTTGGCCTCATAATCTAGTTGTCTTATAGAGCGATTAGGATTGTGGCGTGCAAGGGTTTAGCAGTAGAAAGGTTTAAAGCAAACAAAGAATTTTTGTATCTGTGAGAGGCTTTCAAATCTGTACTACCAAGTAAACTTTCAGAAACCTTTCTGACAGAAACATTAACACTAGATTCAACTTGGGAAGGGAGTTATGTAAGATTTGGCAATTGGCCAGCAATTACCAGAATTACCCAGTTTAAGGGAGTGTTCACTGGACTTCTGAGGAAGTTAGTAAAGGCAAGAGCTATAAATTTTATCACTATCAAAAGGTGGCTGATTATGTGAATTGTCTTGAGGTAGAAGCATGACATTTTCGTCATCATCTCTGCTATAATCAAGTACAGTAGTCAAGTCTTTCCTGCCTTTTTCCCTGAACCAACAACAAGATTCCTTTGAACTTTGAACTGTTAGCTTGACCGGCAACCATTAAAACATACTTTACCATGAGAGGTACTCCGAGGGAATCACACTTGAAAAATACTTCACAATGGTTCTTTAAATCACCGTATTGCCCCGACAGGATACACAAAGGAAATGCAGACCATGACCTAGAAACAACTCCTGCTCACTCCTTGCAGTATGGGCAATTGCTAACAAAACCAGGGATATACATTTTATCACTACTGACACAACATGTGAAACTGAAGAAACAAGACATTGGGGTATAAGTTACCACTTATCGCTAGTTAATTTTTATAAATTTTACATGTAAGCGTCAATTAAACAGAGCTTCTGAAGAAGAAGTAATTTGATCATGATTACCATCTGTGACAGGGATCTATTACCTAGAACAGTTTTTAAAGTGAAGGATGTTAGAGCTCATTGATGTCCAAGCATGGGAATGATATTTCAACTATTGTAGAACAAAGCATAAGAGTTGCTCTTAATCTAATTTATTATTATTTATTTGATTAGTCTCATTTCTGTGATTAGACAAAATTCTTGGAATGGTGGACTCTGTTCAGTTAGTAAGTTATGACTTAAACACATGATGTAATTTAAAAATATACTGAAAAATTATTGAGAATTTAGGGAAATTTACTAAATATTTTACCCATGTTACTTAAATACTGCGATACTCCAAGCTTTTTGTGATTTGTTTTTTTACTATTACTTTTAACAGATGGGCAAGCAATCGATGGGAACTCCATTTCACAATTGGAAATCCCAGACCACCTCTAAATGTTATCGGCTACAGTACCCTCAAGTTGCACTTGTGAGAAATTCACATTACGATGACATGAACATGGAAGAATTTTGTATGGGATTTAATGCAGTTGTTGCCATTTGCTCTTACACAGTAAGTTTTGCCATTAACACAAAAAGTTTTGAAAATAGAGAGAAAGAAGCTTGAGGTTGATGTTCTTAAGGTTGTAAGATGAATTGTTTGTGAAGTACATTGCCATGTGGAATACAGGTTTAATAGGAATGCAATAATGTTTTTTTCAGAGTTGTTGTAGTTGCTTCCCTGTCACGTAGCCTGTTTATTGCAGAATTAGAATTCTAGTAAAAAGTTTTTTGGAAATTATTCTAAGTAAACTTTGAGATGATATAGCTTTTAATCTTTACTTAACTTTGTTGATTTATAAGTACTAACATTAATTTTTCAATATTAAACTTACCCGATGATCATATAGCTTTCAGCTCTGCTGCCCGACAGAAAAACCTACGGGCGGAATACGCCAGCGATCGCTATACAGGTGGGGGTGTACATCAACAGCGCCATCTGTCAAGTAGGTACTCAAGTACTCGATGTCAACAGAGAACCAATTTTCTCTCTGTCGTGCCACTGGCAAGACCTACTAAATACGCTGTTACTAACTGGATTTGTTTTCACAACTATTTGGTGAAGTACACTTTTCCAGTTTTGAGCTTTCGCTATGCAGGGGTTTTATCTTCATTTCAAAACTTGAACTCGTTTTGGATAGATTTAATTATGGTGACAAAGAGAGTATATACTCTCTTTCACTTTTAAATGGCCGACCCTTCCCTTAGACGGAAGAGTGTTTAGGTTTTTAGTAATTTTGCTTAACACGTTATAGATCTATATTTTATATCTCTCCGCCTTTATTAGGCCTCTTCGATTAACTTTCCTTTTATTATAAACATATAAAAATAAATTTTTTTTATGTTTTGTTTATATGCGACCTTTCCTAATAGTAGGCGGTCCTAACTTGGAACCGAAGTTATTCAACGTTGAGCCCGTTATATCGTATTTAACTTTTAAAGAATTTATAACTTTTTAAATTTAATGTTTTATGAAAGAATTTCTTTGATAGTCTCGTACTGTTTTCAAAGATGAACTAACATTTAGTTTTTTAGTCTACGCAGTTGTTGACGTTCAGGACGTTCAACATGCGCTCTATCGTTACGATAGAGAGAGAGTTTTTCACGGTTTCACTTTGCAGTAAGAGTAAACCGATTCTAGCGTTTCGTTCATTCTTTCTTAGCTTTAATGGTTTTAATTCTAAATTAAAGGAACTTTTTATTTGGAAAACCTTTCAGTTTTTTCCTTTAGCATATATCATGTTTTGACGATATATAATTGGGCTCTTCTCTTAGGTGCGAAATCTAGAGAGAAAGAGAGAGATAGAGACGGAGGGAGAGAGAGGAGAAAAAACGTTTCGTTCAAGCGGGTAACGTTGTTCTCGTTTTACTCTCCTCCCTAGTCGCTGTAGGGGAAGAAGGTAAAACGTTTCTAGGGTTTTATTCTTGTTCCCAGGCTATGTGCGGTGAGAGATTGTTAACGTAGTTTATTTGAACTAGTGTTTAGTCTCTTTCCCAGCCACTGATTTCTTTATCTTTATATATGTTTTCTGTTGCATTATACGACTGTTTTCGCAATTACTACCTTTTAATGAAGGGTAGGATTGCGTGTTTCAGGTAGAAATCAGTAAAAGTTTCGATTTCAGTGAAATAAGTGCAAAACAGAAAATCAAAGTGATAAAGTGATATGCGCAAAGTGTTACAGTGTTGCGTCCGAGGGTTCGTCTGTTCGTGCCTGTCGTTCACCTAGTCCGGGACCTCTTGCAAGCTCCCAAGCCCAGGGGAGAAGTAATGTCGAACGACTTATGGGTTCCTCAGGCCTTGATCAACGAACAGACGTTTCCCTCCGTGGTTTCGGGCGTATCTACCCAAGATCGCCCCACCCACACAAAGACGAGAGAGCCCATTTACTTCTCGTCTGCGGAAGAGGTTTCTCGTAAGAAACCTTGGACCAAGGTCTCGCAGCTTATTAAGTGCAAGTCAGTCCCTTCCGCGCAAGTCCAACGGCCCAGGTGTAGCCACTGGGTCAGTTCGGACTCGCTGCAGTCTTCCGATGACCACACCTCCTAAGAGAGGTAAAGCGGTACCGCAACAGGCAGTAACTCCGTCTGTTGCCGCACCCGCTGTTTTAGACCCTCAGTCACAACGGACAGTAGCTCCGTCTGTTGCCGCTTTTGTAGACCCTAATAGGTCTTTACTGCAGTCTATGCAGACTCAGTTAGCTGCGGTTATGCAGGAGTTTCGTGCGGAGAAGGTTGACTCTGCTCCCGTTAGCCTACAACCTGCCACGGTTGTGCGCCCAGCTCACGCTGAGGCTGCCTGCTCCCACACTCCGGCTGCGGAGAGGTTGGCGCTGCACCCGTTAGCCTACAACCTGCCACGGTTGTGCGCCCAGCTCACGCTGAGGCTGCCTGCTCCCACACTCCGGCTGCGGAGAGGTTGGCGCTGCACCCGTTAGCCTACAACCTGCCACGGTTGTGCGCCCAGCAGACGCTGAGGCTGCCTGCTCCCACACTCCGGCTGTGAGAGCTCCTCCACCCATGCGCAGTCGACCCTGCCAGACGCATGCTGACTCCCACAGACGCACGGAGCACTCCGTTGCCGTGCGTGAGCTACCACAACAACAGGAGGGTGGAGTTAAGCTGCCGTGTTTTGACACGCTGCGTCAGCCTCCGCAACCCACTGTGGTTACCGCCACTCGCCCGCAGCAGACTAGTCAGTCAGGAGTTGAGGCTTCCCCACACAGCTTTGGTTGTTGCCAGCTCACAGACTGTCAAGCAGTTACTTGACGTTGCCTTCTGGTCTGCTACTAATGCACCAGTGCTGTATGTCCTCACGCACCTGTTGTGGTTGACAGTTCAGTTTTTTGACAGTTCACAGACTGTCAAGCAGTTACATAACGTTGCCTTCTGGTCTGCTGCTAATGCACCAGTGCTGTATGTCCTCACGCACCTGTTGTGGTGGACAGTTCAGTTTTTGACAGTTCACAGACTGTCAAGCAGTTACATAACGTTGCCTTCTGGTCTGCTGCTTATGCACCAGTGAGTCCCTCACTGAGATAACCTAGCTTTTCTCGGACAAGGTTCCTGTAGATGAGAAAGTGCTGTTCTCCCTCCTACTGATATTCCTTTGAGGACTCTGTCATTTGGAGAGGAGCCTTAAGCTGCTTAGCCTCCTATGGACTTTAATTAAAGCATTACAAGGCTTCCAGGGATGGTAAATGGTTCCGCTTCAGTCGCTAACCCCGTCTGTTGCCACACCTGCTCCCGTAGACCCTAATGGGCTTTGCTGCAAGACATGCAGTCCAAGCTTGTGTCCTTGATAGAGGACTTTTTACGGAGAAGAACCTTCTGGCCAACAACCTTCCTACCGGTTGGTTGTGCGCCCTGTTGACACTGAGGTATCCTACTCGCGTCCGCCAGTTGAGGTGGTTCCTCCACCGATGCGACCCAGTGTGGGTTGCCAGTCGCACGTTGACGTTAAGCGACGCTCGGAGGTGATTGTTGAAGTGTGTCACTAGGAAGACGTTCAACAACCAGCAGAGGTGACTTGTTGTGACGCAGTGTGTCAACCTCAGCAACCCGGTAGGGTGTTGACTGCACAACCCAGACAGTCTAGACAGTTTCGGGTTGACGCTGTACTTCCTCGCGTCCCCATGGTTGACAGTTCACAGACTGTGCAGCAGTACCATGATATTGCGTCCGGCTCCGTCACGCATCCACCAGCGCGACCGGATTCAGCGAGTCAGACGTTGCCCACTCCGTTGCCGTTTCCTCATCAGTTTCGGATAAGGAACCCTCTGATGAGGACGTTGCTGAACTAGACGATCAACCCCCAGCCCTGCTATCCATCCAGAAGATGCTGAAGAAGGAACGCTGCCCTGTCAGGCTGTGGATGAGTCTGGTAAGGACACTGTCATCCGTGGTTCTTTTGTGTCACTTGGAAGACTACACCTCCGTCCTCTTCTGTATCATCCAGCTTTTCACTGGAAAAAGGACAAGACGCTAGAAGCGGTCTCGATCCCGGTTTCCGGAAAGATAAAGTCTGGTCTGACTTGGTGAAAGGACTTTATCAACCTTAGAAAGGGTCTTCCCCTGTCTGTTCAGACTCCCAACCACGTTCTCTTCTCGGACGCATCGGACGTAGGCTGGGGTGCGACATTAGGCGGTAGGGAATGCTCGGGATTATGGAACTCGAGTCAAAGGACAATGCATTTCAACTGCAAGAAGCTACTGGCAGTACGTCTGACCTGGAAAAGCTTCAGGTCTCTCCTTCAAGGCAAAGTGGTGGAGGTGAACTCGGACAACACCCGGCTTTGACGTACATCTCCAAGCAAGGAGGGACCTACTCTCTGACATGGTACGAGATCGCAAGGGACCTCCTCACCTGGTCAACAGGTCTAGACTTTTCACTAGTAACGAGGTTCATCCAAGGCAACTTGAATGTCATAGCAGATTGTCTCAGTAGGAAGGGACAAATAATTCCAACAGATTGGACCCTCCACAAGGATGTATGCAAGAGACTTTGGGCCACCTGGGGCCAGCCAACCATAGATCTCTTCGCAACCTCGATGACCAAGAGGCTCCCAATAGTTTGCTCACCTATCCCGGACCCAGCAGTAGTTCATATAGATGCCTTTCTACTAGATTGGTCACATCTAGATCTATATGCATTCCCTCCGTTCAAGATTGTCAACAAGGTACTGCAGAAGTTCGCCTCTCACGAAGGGACAAGGTTGACGCTAGTTGCTTCCCTCTAGCCCGCGAGAGAATAACTCACCGAGGTACTTCGATGGCTAGTAGACGTTCCCAGAACACTTCCCCTAAGGGTGGACCTTCTACGTCAGCCACGCGTAAAGAAGGTACACCAAGGCCTCCACGCTCTTCGTCTGACTGCCTTCAGATTATCGAAAGACTCTCGAGAGCTAGAGGCTTTTCGAAGGAGGCAACCAGAGCGTTTGCTAGAGCAAGGAGAACATCCACCCTTAGAATCTACCAATCGAAGTGGGAAATCTTCCGAAACTGGTGCAAGTCAGTATCCGTATCCTCGACCAGTACCTCTGTAACTCAAATAGCTGACTTTCTCTTATATCTGAGGAAAGAACGATCTCTTTCAGCTCCCACTATCAAGGGTTACAGAAGCATGTTGGCATCAGTCTTCCGTCACAGAGGCTTAGATCTTTCCAACAATAAAGATCTACAAGACCTCCTTAAGTCTTTTGAGACCACGAAGGAGCGTCGTTTGGTTACACCTGGTTGGAATTTAGACGTGGTACTAAGATTCCTTATGTCAGACAGGTTCGAACCGCTTCAATCAGCCTCCCTGAAAGATCTCACCTTTAAGACTCTTTTCCTGATATGCTTAACCACAGCTAAAAGAGTCAGTGAGATTCATGCCTTCAGCAAGAACATCGGATTCTCATCCGAAACGGCTACATGTTCTACAACTTGGTTTTCTAGCCAAACACGAGCTGCCTTCTCGGCCTTGACCAATATCGTTCGATATTCCAAACTTATCGCATGGTTTGAAATGAACTAGAAAGAGTATTATGTCCTGTAAGAGCTCTTAAGTTCTATTTAAAAACCTTTACGAGGCCCGTCTGAAGCTTTATGGTGTTCAGTTAAGAATCCATCTTTGCATTTGTCAGAGAATTCTTTATCCTATTTTATCAGACTGTTAATACGAGAAGCTCATTCCCATCTGAATGAGGAAGACCAAGCTTTGCTGAAGGTAAGGACACACGAAGTTAGAGCTGTCGCAACTTCCGTGGCCTTTAAACAAAATAGATCTCTGCAAAGTATATTCGACGCAACCTATTGGAAAAGCAAATCAGTGTTTGCGTCTTTTATCTTAAGAATGTCCAGTCTCTTTACGAGAACTGCTACACTCTGGGACCATTCGTAGCAACGAGTGCAGTAGTGGTGAGGGCTCCACCACTACAATTCCCTAATTCCATAACCTTTTTTAATCTTTCTCTTGAAATGTTTTATTATTGTTTTGGGTTGTCCGGAAGGCTAAGAAGCCTTTCGCATCCTACTTGATTTGGCGGGTGGTCAAAGTCATTTCTTGAGAAGCGCCTAGATTAGAGGTTTTGATGAGGACCTTTAGTATGGGTTGCAACCCTTCATACTTCAGCTCCTAGGAGTCGCTCAGCATCCTATGAGGATCGCGAGGCTCAGTAAGGAAGACGTACTTAAAAAGGCAGAGTAATTGTTCAAGTCGACTTCCTTACCAGGTACTTATTTATTTTATGTTTGTTATTTTGAATAACTGCTAAAATGAAATACGGAATACTTAGCTCATAATAATGTCAACATGTAATGCTGGTCTCTACCCACCCCCCTGGGTGTGAATCAGCTATATGATCATCGGGTAAGTTTAATATTGAAAAATGTTATTTTCCTTAGTAAAATAAATTTTTGAATATACTTACCCGATGATCATAAATTAAAGGACCCACCCATCCTCCCCAATAGAGACCCAGTGGACAGAGGAGAAAATTGGTTCTTTGTTGACATCGAGTACTTGAGTACCTACTTGACAGATGGCGCTGTTGATGTACACCCCCACCTGTATAGCGATCGCTGGCGTATTCCGCCCGTAGGTTTTTCTGTCGGGCAGCAGAGCTGACAGCTATATGATCATCGGGTAAGTATATTCAAAAATTTATTTTACTAAGGAAAATAACATATATAATTGTTCCGAAACTAAATACAAACCCGTTTGCTCATTATTAGGCATTATACTTTTGCAGAAGCTGAAAGATTAACCATAAAACTTTTAACAAGGTGTAATCACCTCGCCACTTGTTAGCGGGTGGTAGAGGGGTTAGCCAGCTACCCCCGCTCACATACACACTTGTGTTGTACGTTGCCTCTCTCTGCCTTCCAATGCTATTGCCTGCCATTTGACTTATATTTTTCTTGCTTTTATTTTTTCAGGTGTGCTCCTTGTTTTTGCTGTTCATCATGCAGACCCGTGCAGGACCCGAGGGATGCTCCTGCGGTACCTTCATGTCTTCGGCCAAGATCGACTCCCACTCGTTGTGTCCTGCCTGCAGAAGAAGGCCTCGTGCACAGGATGTCACCTGTGAGGATGCTGGGAGTGATCTTCCTCCGAGTGGGAGAGAGATGGGTGGTGGCGCGAGAAGTTTAAAAGAGATTCTTCACCTTCAGGGTCCTCCTCGAAGTCGAAGAAACCTTTGACTTCTTCCTTGACCCCTCGATCTCCTCCCAAAGCTCCTGCTCGATCTGTTTCCTCTGGGGACTGGTTGAACAGGAGTGTTGACCTTTTAATACCTGGTCAACCCCAAGGTTCAAAAGACATTGTATTTTCCCATAAAGAAGCAGTTCTGCCCTTTCTCTTGGGGGGAAGACTTCTCTTATGATGATATTTTACATGTTTGGCCTTCGCTGGGTGTTGCTGGTCCGCCATTGAAGGAATGCTTGTAGGAACTTCTGGAGCTGGCCACTAAGAGAAAGCATACTCTGGCCTCTTCAGAGGTAGAAGATCCCATGCCAAGGATTGCTGAGGTTTCTATCCTTGAGAAGTCTACCAAGTCTGCCGCCTACGATGTTCAGCCAGTCTCAAGTTCTCCGCCGTTGCCTGCTGCAGCTGCTACTGTCAAAGACTGCGTTTCTCCTCCTCCTGAGTTCACTTAGCTTGCGGAGGAGCAATGTTCAAGGCATGTTCCTGTAACTCCTGGTGGCCACTTTTCTCGTTCGCGAGTTATGTCCTTCCCAGACGTATCACCGCTTCAGAGACCTAGATGTCACCCTGTGTCTCCTTCGCTCTCCAGCCCTTCAGACCGTGACTCCCCTGTCGGGGATCCTCACCAACGATAAGCTCAGCTTGTGATCTCGCCACCTCATTGTCTTCCAGCTGCCGATGGTTGGAGTTTTCATCCCCTTCCAAGGGAACACTACACCACCTTGTCAACGGAATGCAGTCCTTGCTGTGCTTCATGACATTCGCCTTCTCTCTGCAGCTGGAGGGATTACTACGATGTAGCAAGAGATCGAGGATCTTCTCGTTCTCCTTGTCAGCATTCCAGATACTCGCCAGTGTATCATGGCTATTCTTGTCAGGCCCCAGCTAGATACTACTCTTCTGCCTGCCATCGTTATTCGGCACGCGTACACCCTTCTCACCTTCAAGACTATCATCGTCGTCAGGACTGGGACCTTCCTTCCTCTTGCAAGAGCTTGCCAACGCATCATTTGTCACTTGATCGCCACTACGCTTCCAGACCATCATTGCATGATCATCATCAGCCTGTTCGTTTGGATTGCGTCTAGTCTTCTGCTTGTGACCATCCTATGTGGGATCGATTGCCAGGCTACCATGACGAACCTCCTTCTAGACCTCCAACAAGTGATCCTACCCCAGCCCATAGCTTCCACACCACCTAGGTCTACTTTGTTCGTGACCTTCCTGCAGCTCGCAACGAGGTTCCCGCCATCCAGCCGATGCATCACCTTCCTGTACAGGTACATCACAGCCCAGCAAGAGTTTCGGCTAACATCAATCTTCTGGTTCCTTTTCCAGCCAACCATAAGGATGTAGAGAGGTTCCAGGTTTCTGCTACCGTACATTCTCTAGCTCACTCTTCCAAGCCAGAGCGAGAGGCAATGCCGGTACCTATTCATCTAGGTAAGCAACCTTATTCCCCTCCTTTTCAGGTGCTAAAGCTACAATCACCAAGGAGGCAGTCGCCATCACTCAGCCTCCCTGCTGAGATCCTCGTCCTTCCGTCCTTCAGGAAGGACTTCGTGGTTCGACGCCTTGGTGAAGGCAGTGAGTAGGGCCGTTTCAGGAGCGGCCACTATATCTAAGCAACTGGCAGTGGCAAGTACAACGCAGATCTTGCTTGAGTTGTTGTCATCAGTCTTTCCTCTCCTCAGTCTTTCCCCAGACATAGAGTCACGTTGTCTGCCCCATCCAGGGATCCTCTACCTCACATGTTCGTCTCCCCTATCAAGAGGATGCGAAGACCTGCAGGAGTTGCGTGTCTAGTACAGCAAGATTTCTCAAAGGTGCAGAGGACCCTGGCTCTCACCACCAAAAAGAAGAGGAGACTGAGGGACCCGACTCCTCCTCCGGGAGATAAGCTTGTTACATGCCGAGGCTGTCGATCTCCGCGGGAGATCTCTCTCACACCCAACTATTGGCTCTCTCTCAGCAGTTCCTTCCCTGAGAGGACATGTCTCCAGCAGGCGAAAAGATTCCTCCAGAGCATCTCTCCTTGAAGAATTCCTTCCCCCCGAAAGGAAAGCAAGGACACCAAGAAGGTGCCCAAAAACACCGTGGCCAGATCTTCTCAGCAGATCCAGGAGAGGACTCTCGAGACCTCCCCGGTATTAGCAGGAACGTCAACAAGAAACGTTCCTGTGCCCACTCTGGATGATGACTATACCCACCCTGGGCTACTGTGGGTGAAAGCTCGTAGTGGATGACGACACTGACATTGAGAATGAGGACTATCCTCCAAAGGCTGTTAGCCCCAGGTACACAGATGCTTAGTAGAAGGAGTCAGAGTATGTCTTCTGGCAGGTCTTGGCTTGCGTGAGGGCCATCAACGGTTTAGACTCACCCTGTGGGGCCCCTTGAGAGAGAGCAAGGGCACCATCCTTGACCAGCGCTATGGTACTCAGCAACCTCCAAGGCCAGTGCATCTTTGCCATGGTCCAAAGGTGCCAGGAAGAAGGCGTTCGAGCAGATAGCTGGCTCTTCCAGCTCACTTTGATCAGGCTCCACCTTGAAGCTTCTTCTACCTCTTTTCATATACCAGAGGAGTTACTACAAGGTTTCAGATGAGTCTCCTCCAGCCCATCCTCTAGACTCTTTCAAGAGGGGTCTCTAGTAATAGACTCTAGGCCCTCCCGGTCACTTTCTCCGCAGCAGATACCCTAAACATAGAGAAAGTTGCGAAGTATGCCATACAGGCTACGGTGTGGCTGTACATATGGTTAGGGTCAGTCGGACACCTCGTCACGACCGAAGATTGGTCTAAGGACTCTGCGAGGAAGTCGATGGGGACATTCCTCTGGCCGGGTACCAGGACCATTGAGTTTCTTGCCCACCAGATGGTCAACCTGTCGGTGAATGTTTAATCAAGAGAAGAGACTCGGTGATTGAAAGGTTTCATCGGCAAGTCCCTTGGGCAGAAGTGACCAGGCTGAGGCGCTCTACTCTTGATGGCTCCTCTCTTTTCAGGTCGTAAGACTTCGAGCGTCCGTCAAAGCGCTGGAGGAAGTTCACCCAGTACTCTCTCCTCCGTAGGGCCATGACATCTCAGTCCTCCGGAATGGTGCCCCCTTAAAAGAAGCCTCAGACGACCAAGATACCAAGGAATAAGGCAGCAGGCCTCAAGAAAAGTGTTGAAGAAACCCTTTCCTGCCAAAGTTCAGAAGAGCTCCAAGTCCACCTGGAAGGGAAGAGATAGCAGAGGGATACTGGCAATCCTCCCACTTGCCCACCAGTGGCAGGAGGCCTGTAACACTGCTAGCAGCACAGGGGCCAATCCCAGGACAATATGGGATTCGTTCAGGGTATCTCATCCCATTTATCAATCTCGCCTTCCATTGACACGGAACCCAGATCCATCAAGCTCCTATGTGAAAAAGGCGTCTGGAGGTTGGAGATCTGTCATCAATTTCTCAGCTCTGAAAAAGTTTATGTTACAAACTCCGTTCACCATGGAGACATCAAACACAGTAAGACAAGCAGTAAGATCTAAGTACTTAATGTGTACACTGGATCTCAAGGATGTTTATTTCCAGATCCCAGTTCATCCATCTTCAAGGAAGTATCTAAGAATCATTCCCGACCACAGGCAATACCAGTTCAAGGTGCTGTGCTTCGGTCTTTTGACAGGCCCTAAAGTCTTCACGAGAGTGTTTGCCATTGTGGTGGGATGTAAACAAAAACAAACCCCCACACCCTTGATCACTCTGGCAGACAAATTATCCCACAACACAAACTTTCCCCCTTACTTTTACGTCAACTGGACTATTGCACAGAGGGAACAGTAAAATAAAACATAGCCTTAAAAAGATATTGCTTACATATTAAACCAAAATAAAATCTCACTTATCATTGACAAAAATAACAACAGACAATAATATATATACTGTATATATCGGTGCATGTGGGTATCGAGAACTCACCAATAATCAGAGAAACAATTTCCTTTTAATATACCCAACGCAGACAGTCCACGCACAGTACCAAAAACACACTTAAGACTAAAATAAATCGCTTAACACTAAAACACCAATCATATTCTATAACCCTGCAAAAAATTAAACAATGACAAAACAAGAGAAAACTTAAATACAGTATTTAATACTGTATAAGGGTGTGTGCGGCCACCATCGACCACACACTGGCAACAGTCCTTGTAGTAGCCCACTGCCACTGGCCAACAATATCATACAGCTAATTCAACTGTCCAATCACTTAAGCGGTGGTCATCATCATCCTCGTGTCATCATCATCATCATAAAGTAAAAAATCTATTTTACAGCCGGTTCATCAACGCTCAAAATTCTATACAGTATTCACAGTCTAATCCTACATTCATTGTATGGTCCGGGTCGTCATCATCAAGCTATTCATATATACACAGCAGGCAAGAATCACCTTCAAGGAGAAAATTAACATAAACTTTCTATCATTCATGATTGCGCCTAACAAATATAAATGAAAACAGTACTTATGCTGATACAAAAAAAATCTATTCCAAGCCGGCTGGTTGATGACCAAAAAACAATATTACTCCTGCTACAGTCAAATAGAAAATGTTTTCGCCCAAGGCATTCATCACCGCCCTAACCTAGCTAAAAAAATGTAAACAAACAACCTCAATTATACCAACAGTCTTTCCCACTACAAACAATCATTCCACTAACTACCCCTTGTTCGGTGGTGCGCACCGCTGATACACAAACACACACACTCTCTCTCTCTCTCTCTCTCTCTCTCTCTCTCTCTCTCTCTCTCTCTCTCTCTCTCTCTCTCTCTCTCTCTCTCGATTTGGCGAAACTAAAGCAAATGAAATAAAATTAATCCTCCACACCATAATGTCATGCTAGGCCCACAGGATTGGCATCCATCTCGTAAAATGCCTTGACAATTGGCTGATCTTAGCAGACTTGGTGGCAACTCTTCTCCAGCATCGAGACGGACTTCTCGTCTTTTTCCAGGATCTGGGGATTGGTCACCTGTCATCCCTGGCTCCTCTAGTTTTCAATGGCCACCTCCAAAATCGATCTCTTCAGTGGCGACTAAAATCCAGGTGGGTCCAACACGACAACTCTCCGGTTACCTTGGTTCCTATGGGACCCGAGCAGTAGACAGACCTCATGGTGGGTGGCGCACAAGAATCTCAACAGAGGGGTCAACCTACTTATCCCTTCCCCAGAATTGATGCTCTATTCAGATGCATCAAAAGAAGGGGGTGTGGGGTCACATGCTGCACCACATGGCCTCCGGGCTCTGGTCAGAGTCTGAAAGGTACAAGCATGTAAATCTTGTTGAGATGAGGGCAGCCTTTCTAGCCTTTCAACAGTTCCTGGTGGATCACTCTGTGGTATTGTTGAGCGACAACACCAAAGTAGGGATTTGTAAACAAGCAAGGTGGTAACTTTTCACAGCCCCTACGCCATCTAGCAGGTAACATGCTAATATGGGCAGAAAACAACTCAGTGTTCTTATCAACCTGCTTCATTCCAGGTACAGGTATGTGGAATGTGCTCACGGACAATCTGAGCAGAGCGATTGAGATAGTGGGCTCAGAGTGGTCTTTGAATCTCTAGTAGCCAACAAATTCCTGACTTTGTGGGGTTCCCTGACTTTGGATCTGTCCGCGACGTCCCTGAACAATGGGCTCCTGCTCTACTGCTCCACAGTCCCAGATCTTGAGGCCCTCTGACAAGATGCATTCCAGCAATAGTGGGACAACATCGTCGTTATGCGTTTCCTCTGTTCTGTCTGATGAGAAGAGTACTCAACAAGACCAGAGCATTCAAGAACTTATCAATGACCATAGCTTTGCTATGGTATCATGCGGAATGGTTCCCATACCTTCAGCTCCTGACGGAGGTCCTGAGAGAACTCCCTCCACGATACGATCTACTCAAACAGCCACACGCGAACATCTTCCACAAAGCCGTAGCTTCCCTGCAATTTCATGCCTGGAGACTATCCGGCACCTTTCTCAGAGAGGTTTTTCGCAACAAGTTGCGAAAAGGATGTCTGAATACCTGCGACGATCTTGGGTGTCAATCTACCAGGCCAAGTGGACTGTCTTCTATTGGTGTTATGGATGGGGTATCTCTCCTCTGAGTGCCACTATTACAGCAATAATGGAGTTCCTCATTTATATTCGTGAGGAAAAGCTCCTTTCAGTCTCGGGGCTGAAAGGCTACCGCTCAGCCTTGAGTCTTGCCTTGGGGCTGAAAGGATTTAATATTTCCTCTTCATTGGAATTATCTCTCTTCTTAAGGAGTTTTGAGCTTACCTGCCCTCAGTCGGAAGTTAGACCACCTCCATGGAACATGGTTTGCATCCTTCAGTCCCTGTAGGATGCTCCCTACTAACCATTACGCCAGGCATCAGATCACTACCTCACTTTCAAGACAGTTTTCCTACTTGCCTTGGCTTCTGCCAAGAGAGTCAGCAAAATTCATGCTCTTTCCCATGGCGTTGCACATTCAAGGGTATGGAACGAGGTAACGCTCAGCTTCATCCCTGAGTTTATCACCAAGACTCAAAATCCGACTGTAGCGGATCCTAGATTTGGGCTTTCTGGGTTAGCAGTCTTCGTAATTTAACTTACTTTTCCCAGTGAGGAGTTTGTGGTACAGCACTGTCTCAAGAGAACTGCTCTCACCCCGGGTGCCAGCACTCTTTGTCAGCACTGGGAAGGTCAAGTGGAGGACCACCAAGAACACCATCTCTGCTTGGATTCACAAACTGAATCTTGATCTTCTGCTAATTAGACGATCTAGATCTTATGATGTTGGGGGCATTAGCACATCCCTAGCGTTCAAGTGAAACTACTCTGTGACGCAGGTCTTACAAGCTGACGTGTGAAAGCGTCAAACTACTTCCACCTCCCACTACCTGCAAGACGTGAACCATGGGAACATGAAGACATTCTCCATTGGCCCTGTGGTGGCTGCAAAATAAATAGTTTAAATACCTCAGGCTCCTTGATGGATGAGTAGCAGATGGTTGAGGACAAAGATTACCCAGAAATAGTCTGGGGTGAATGTTAAGAATGACTGATTCTTTCTTTCTTTTATATTCCCCTCTCTTGTGGTCTGCACTTACTTTCCTTTGCAAGCTGCCCTCATGTATCTGCAGATAAAACAATTTCCCTTGTGTAACCTAGTATAGAAATAATGCTTGTCGTGTCCCCATTTCCCCTGGTGAGGTGGGAATGGGTAATGTCCATGGTTAATTCAAAAGATTCCTTTGTGTCTAAGAATTCTTACCTAGACTAGTCGCATTGCTATTATCACACAATCACACAGATTGCTCAGAGCGCTAACCGTGCATAGTACGGAATTTAGTGAGGTGGCAGGGTTTGTCCCTGTTACGTGCAGAGCACGTACAGGAAAACCCTCAGTCAATTACCAGTCAGTTGGTTTGGACTTCCACCCTCCTAAAGGGTAAGTCAGCCCTAATGAAGAGCGAAAGAGTTCGTATTTAGTGTCGGAACAAAGGACATTTGAAAGTAATTTGTATTTTTCCTAACAATACAAACCTTGAGCACGCCATCACCTGTTCCCCGATAAGTTCTGCCGGCAATTAAAAGTGACGAGACAACACAAGTATGTGTGAACAGGATAGCCGTCTACCCCTCTACCCCCCCTCCCCTGCTAACTAGCAGTGGGGTAGTTACACCCTGCTAAACGGATTTTGAGCAAAGCAAAAAATCTATTTTTGGGTGATATGGCCATGTCGTCCTGATGGAAGGTTCCTTTAGGCAGCTTTCTAAGGAATATTTGGTTACAGTGATACTCCCAGAGAATTGACCACAGGTCTTCAGGATTATAACTCCTTGCGCGAGTATCCTTAAAATAACTCTTAAGGATATCGCATAATATCAAGGGACGTATTTCTTGATACGAAACATGGCAATCTTCACCCCGAATAGAGTTTTCGCTCTGAGGGGGAAGAGTGGCGAAATTGAAGGGGAGCTGTCATCAAGGTTACCCGGTGGATCCCCTTCCTGTACTACTACGGCATAACTATTCCTTGTTGCAATTAAGCATGGATAGTCACAGATAGAGTAATTTCGGGTCGTGATTTGTTACATATATGTATACTCCTTTTTTAGAAAGGAGGGTGGGTCCTTCAGGACAACATGGCCATATCACCCAAAAATAGATTTTTCGCTTTGCTCAAAATCCGTTTTTTGGGCTCAGCCATGTCGTCCTGATGGAAGTTTACCAGAGAATTACTTGAAAGTACTATATCTGTGGGTTTTTATAATTGCCTTTACCTTGACTCAGATTTTTATATGGTCACCCAGACCACATGAATATATGACACTATTGTTATCTGTCATATCCACTTAAGTTTAGAACTAACTTAGGGCTTCCTGCCCCCCTGCAGGGAATGTGTCAATACTGACTATAGAAGCGTCAAGGTTGTAATCGTGAGAACAAAGTGGAATTTATCCATTACTAGTATGTTCATACATAGGAGTCAATTCAAGTATTTTATGAATAGTACTTACCTGGCAGCTATAGGAGAGCTAAATCAAAGTCAAAGTCTGCTAGTGAAGCTAGCTTAGATTTATCTATTGACCCTTTAATTGTTACCTCTTTGGAAGATGTTCCCTCCCCGCATTTAGTAACTCCTGCCCCTTCAACAGGATCTGCGCCTACAGATGACCCTCGGTATGCCAGGATGGCTGCTGAGTTGGAGGCCATTAAAGCACAAATTGCAGCCTTCAAAGGTAAGGTTGAAAGTGATATTAGTGCTTGTGAAAGTGCAGTGGAAGTAGCGGCTGATCGAATCTGTCATACCTCTAGGTCTAGACCTCTACCAAGCTCCTAGGACCAAGGGAGAAGGTACGTCAAAAGCCGAAAGGGGGTGAGAGGTGCTTATCCTTGGTCAGTCGTCGCCTCAAACAGTCCTGTTGCGACCTCCCAGGCTGCTCTTGACCGCCGTAGAAAAGGCGTGTCGGATACGTTAGTTTCTTCACCTGATCCTTCTCCCAGACGCAAGTGGCGATACGAATCAAGACCGATGAAGAGAAGGTGGGACCGGGATGTCTAGAAGTGCCTGCCTTCTCCCAAGGTGACTTCTCTGCTCTTGTGGACTCAGCAGGAAGACATGCTCTGAACTCTGCCAAGGTGATGTGGTCCATGTCGGAACTTGATCACCTCGTCAAGGGAGTTTTCAGGGTTTTCGAGGTTTTAGCTTCCTGGACTGGTCTCTCGGGACTCTGGCCAGGAAGACTGAACTCCTGGAAGGCACGAAAGACCTGATGAGTATCATGTCCTGCATGGACAAAGCTCTAAGGGATGGGGCGAATGAATTGGCTTCCCTTTTCTCAGCAGGGGTCTTAAAGAAGAGGGCCCTATTGTGCTCCTTCACCTCTAGATCGGTGACTGTTGCCCAGAAGTAGGAGCTGCTTTACGCTCCTCTGTCACACCATCTCTTTCCCGAAGTTCTGGTCAGAGATATATCCCTTTCTCTGGCACAGAAGGCTACTCAGGACGTTTTATCTCAGTCTGCCAGAAAGCCTTTGCCTGTTGCTCCTGCTACTCTGAAGAAGGAAGAGAAGTTCCAGCAGCCCTTTTGGAGTAGGGCTTTCTTCGAGAGCGGATTTCAGGGGGAGAAGACAAGAGTCAGGGCCAAGGACTAGCAGAGGTGCGTTTAGGCCTCGATCCAAAAAAGGAGATGGAAGTCCTCCAGACAACAGTAGGGGCAAGATTGTCTCGTTTTTGGCAGTCTTGGAAGAGGAGAGGGGCGGACACCTGGTCCCTCTCGATCATCAAAGAAGGTTACAAGATCCCCTTTTTAAAGAAGCCTCCTCTCTGAGACACTCCCCTAGCCTTAGTGGCTCAATACGCCGCCGCGGGGAAACAAGAGGCTCTTCTGGAGCTAGTCGACCAGATGGTGGTCAAGGGAGCAATAGAGCCAGTCCGGGACCTTACCTCCCCAGGCTTTTACAATCGCCTATTTTTGGTTCCCAAGAACTCGGGTGGATGGAGACCAGTCCTAGATGTCAGCTCTCTGAACGCCTTCGTGGAGAAAACAAAGTTCTCCATGGAGACGACTCAGTCCGTGCTGGCAGCAGTTCATCCAGGCGACTGGATGGTATCTCTCAACCTGCAGGACGCTTATTTTCACGTCCCCATTCATCCGACTTCAAGGAAATATCCAAAATTTGTGATTCAGGGCAAGTGCTTTCAATTCAGGGCACTTTGCTTCGGTCTCAGCATGGCTCCTCGAGTTTTCACCAGGCTAATGGCGAACGTGGCAGGCTGGTTTCATCAGGAGGGGATAAGGGTATCCTTCTATCTGGACGACTGACTGATCCGATCACAGTCGAAAGAAAAGTGTCTGGAGGACCTACAGAAGACGTATATGATGACTTAGGACCTGGGACTCATCATCAACAGGGAGAAGTCTCAGACCGAACCGAATCAGACTATTCTCTATTTGGGGATAGTTGTGAATTCAGTTCTTTTTTGGGCTTCTCCCTCCCAGGAAAGGCAGACCAGGTGCTTAAAGAAAGTCAAAGAATTTTTAAAGAAACAGGAATACTCAGCGAAGGAGTGGATGAGTCTGCTGGGAACTCTATCCTCCCTAGAGCAGTTTGTCTCGTTGGGAAGACTGCATCTAAGGCCTCTGCAACACTTCCTCGCAAAGGTATGGAACAGAAAGACCCAGGAGGACTCCTTTTCTTTTCCCATTCCGACAGAGATCAAGGATCTTTTGATGTGGTGGCTGGACCTAGCTCTGTTAGGAGAAGGGATCTCCTTGTACAAGAAGAACCCCGACCTAGTGTTATTCGCAGACGCGTCGGAGTCAGGCTGGGGAGCAACAGTAGGGAACAAGGAGGTCTCAGGCATTTGGGAAGGAAGTCAGGTCAGTTGGCATATCAACAGGAAGTAGTTGATGGCCATTTTGTTAGAGCTAAAGGCCTTCAAAACCTTGGTGTCAGGTGTGGCAGGATGTTGCAAAACAACCCCCACACCCTTGAATCACACTAAACAGACAATTGTCTCCTCAACACAAACTTTCCCCTTACATTATTATAAACTGGACTCTTAGACAAAAAGAACATAAAAACAAACCATAACCTTAAAACTATATTTATTAATACTAAAACAATCACTTAATACTAAAACGCTTTCACGCAAAACCTTATCGCAGCCAACTCCCTTTCAATCGTGGAATACTTTCGCTCAGCCTTATTAAATGCTTTACTTACGCTATCACTCTCAACTGTTCATCTCCATTTATTCTTTGCATTTGAACCAAGCAACCACCCATACTAATCCCACTAGCATCCGTATATAACTCTAGGATACTCGCATGCTCACTATAGTCGGGAAAGGCCAAAGTGACGTCTCTCACAGCCTCTTCTTTCAACTTTTCAAATGCTTCAATCATACGCTCATCCCATTTCAGTCTCGTACTATTTCTCTTACCTGTCCACTCATTCAAAGGCTTCCCTATTCCCGAACAATCTCTGACAAACTTCCGACCAAATTCAATCAACCCAAGAAAACCTCTCAACTCACGCACCGTATGAGGACGTGGAAATTCTCTCACCTTACTCACAAACTTATCACACTTCCTTATACCCGATTCACTCACGACATGCCCAAGAAATTCAGCCTCCCCGGCCAACCATGTACACTTTTCAAGCTTAACTTTCACACCAACTTCTATCAAACGTTCTAATGCTGCTTCAAGCAACTGCATGTGTTCCTCAACAGTCTCACTAGCAATCAAAATATCATCTATAAAAACAGTCACCTTCTGTCGATTAAACCCTGCCAAAACTACATTCATCGCCCTCTGGAAGGCAGCAGGCGCATTAGCAAGGCCAAAACTTAATCTTTTAAACTGATAATGACAATTACTACTTGAAAATGCTGTAATGGGCCTGCTTCCCTCTGCCAGAGGCATCTGGTAATAGCCCCTAACTAAATCTAACTTTGTAAAAACTTTCATACCATGCATCTTATACACACAGTCAGACACTACATTCATCGGGAAACGTTCTTTAACAGTTACTTCATTCACCTTCCTATAATCAATACACATACATAAACTTCTATCCGGCTTTCTTA
Organism: Palaemon carinicauda; assembly: GCF_036898095.1. Taxonomy (NCBI): domain Eukaryota; kingdom Metazoa; phylum Arthropoda; class Malacostraca; order Decapoda; family Palaemonidae; genus Palaemon; species Palaemon carinicauda. The sequence continues at coordinate 186,538,456 of NC_090725.1, forward strand.
CAGGTACAATAAGGCTATTCCAGGCACTCTCACTCCTTTCTATTACACCCATTTGCTCTAACTCCTGGCACTGCTCTTCTATTTCTCTGGCAATAGGTGGAGAAAAATGTCGGGGACGCTGATATATGGGGGTATCATTACTAAGAACTATCTTAAATTCAGGCAGCTTTGACCCCCCAAAATCCTCGTCGCCACGACTCAAAAATCTCCGTCTATCCCATAACATCCTATACAATTGTTCCCTTTCTCCCTCACTTATATTCTCATCTACATTAATTCTTTCTTTCAAACTTTCACAGTCCCAATCGTCATCCTGCTTTATCTTACCCGTCATAACATGTCTCAATTTAACATACCTTTCATCCTCTACATTGACCAACGTATACATACATCCCATGCAATCACCCTCACGTATACCCCGTATTCTCTTCCTCCTTACAGTTGACAACAAGCTTACATATTCGGCTCCTGCAAATTCAAAATACCATCATACACATGCACACTTGTTTTCATTAAATTACTTGCTTCCGTACCTTCCACTACGTATTCACAATTGTCACTATTGGCAATTCCCAGACTATTCGGCCATGCAACTTTTACACTGACAACCTCACTCGCATCTCTTAACAATTTAACACCTTCTTTCGCTATTAACGGCACACCTTTTCATGCCTTCGTACATACATTACCATCTTCATTCAAATAAAATTCCCCACAAAATTTACCCTTAACTTTCATCTCTATCATATTTACACTAGGATGTACAATCATACCACATTTTTTCAAGAAGTTATAACCTAATAACACATCATATTTGTCATTTACTCCCTCAACCACATAAAAATCATTATCTTCCATCATCAGCCCCCCATTCATAACATTTTCACGTAACTTTCCTTGCACAGACATACTTAAATTACCGATACCTTTCACTTCACCTTTACAGCCCTTAAATTCACAAACATCCCTTACCTTATCGTACGCATTCCTAAACATTAAATTGACTCCACAACCAGTATCAATCAGACCAACTAGCACTATTCCATTAAAATTTCCTTTTCACTCATGCAGTCATAAGCTCTTTCACCCATCACGTCTTCATGTAGTAAACCTTCACGAACATGCTTCACATTCACTCCGCACACACTCGAGGACTCACCCAGCTGAACCCTCTTACACTCTAGTTTCCCGAACATCGTGGCTGATTTACTCCCTTCTTCCTACATACCCTAGCTACATGCCCATCTTCACCACATTCAATACACTTACCCCGCGGCTCCTTGCACATTCTAGCATAATGACCATCCTTACCACAATTGCTGCAAATCACATTTGCACGATTACTCCGACATCCACTCGCTATGTGCCCAGTCATACCACACCGATAACATTTAACCCCTTTCTCTTTCTTACACTCACTAATACGATGCCCTGTCTCTCCACACCCGAAACATGCTCCTAACGCCCATCTACACTCATTCTTTTTATGTCCTACTTTCCCACACCAATAACACTTCTCTTCACGGACACAACTACCTGACCTACCTCGCTGCACACTAGCACTCCTATCCCTCCAAACCTGATTCCCTTGCCTAAACCTTTCATTTGTCCTTACAGGTATTCCCACATTACTCGCCCTAACACTCCTATCTACTACACTATCTGCTACCCTCATCGGTCCTCTCATAACAGCATCTCTAAAACTAACAAATTCTGGCACACTTGCCTCCATTCCACTTTTTACACTCACAGATTTACTTTCTTTCATACATCTATCTAACTCGTAATCCTCAAGTATCTCTAAGATATCATCCCATGTCAATCTTTCTTTCGTCCACCTCATCTTCTCCTTACGTTTCAAATTAATAAATTCACTCACATTCTCAGGTATGGTCGCCAAAAACTTCCTCATTAACTCCTTATTCTCATTTATGCCTTCATCCCCATACTTCTTCCTAGCTAACGTTTCCAACCTACATACATACATTGATATAGATTCTCCTGCATTCATCCCTGCCTCATCAAAATCATTCTTACGCTTATACCTAACACTCCCTTTTATACGTTTTACCTGCTCAATTATTCTCTTTTTCACACTTTCATAATCAACGTCACCTACACTCATTATCACTCCATACATCGTCAACAAATACCCAGTCAAATATTCTCCTAACTCCCTAGCCCAAACTCTTTTACTATCACCATACTTATCCTGACAATACCTCTCATACTTCTTGAAAAATTCATATGCATCCCTACTACTATGCTCATTGAACCTTTCACATCAAGGTACCTCTCTCATAAACACAGTCTTACACACATCATGTTCATTCTCACTGCTATCATCATTGCTACCTAACTTCTTGTTTCCTACTTCCTCGCTGGAATATAAGGAATCTAATTCCACACTCATACCCCTATCCTTGATTATACTCTTCCTAGCCCTTTTCTTACTCACCACTTTCACCCACTCACGATCATCCTTGCTATCATCCTGATACTTTTTCTTCTCTTTCTTCCTATCACATTTCTGTTCATCCTTACTATGCCTAATTCCCTTATCTTCAATCTCACTATCACTATTACTATTACTATCACTATCACTTCCTTTCCCATTATCACCTACCTTAACCTTCTCTTCCACTATCAACCCATTACCCGTAGCAGAGGCCACCCCTCCGACTGCGCCTTCACCCATGAAAGTTTTCATCATTCCCATTACCTACCCCATCATAGCTTCCATTCGTTCCTCATTCTCACGCATCCTTATCTCAACACCCTCTTCCACTCTCTCTACAGTTCCCTTTAGTGCTTTCAGTTCCTTTCGCATCTCCTCATTCTCACAACTCAACCTCGCATTCTCACACAACAATTTCTTTCTCTACAGACAACTTCTCCTCACGCTCCTTAATCAACCACAATTCCTCCCTCAGTAACTTGTTCTGCTCTTCCATTTTCATCAACCTTAATCTAATTTCTTATCCTAATGCAGTCCTTTGTCCAAGAGTCTACTCTAGCTTCAATCCCACCTCGGCAGTCCCTGTTCGGGCGCCAAAATAATGTGGCGGGATGTTGCAAAAAGGGATTTTGACGAAGGAAAAATCTATTTCTGGGGAGAGACCTGTGGTGCCCGGTGAAAAGAGTCCTTCTTATATATCTTTTCTGATAAAACCTTCCAATTATACCAGAGAAAGATAAAAGCATGGAATGCTGAGGTTACAACCCTCGCGCGAGCACCTTTTGGGTGTCGTGTATAAAGCAAAGGCGCGTGAAATCCACTATTCACAGGTTGTCTTCCATTTAGTTAATTCCTTCGTCAAAGGGATGGGCCGATACAAAGGCCCTAGCCAACCACCAGCGCCACACCACCCAACCCCCACACCCTTGAATCACACTAAACAGACAATTGTCTCCTCAACACAAACTTTCCCCTTACGTTATCATAAACTGGACTCTTAGACAAAATTGACATAAAAACATATCATAACCTTAAAACTATATTTATTAATACTAAAACAATCACTTAATACTAAAAAAATCACCAGCCATATTCCATAACCAAAATAAAATCACACTTAGCACTACAATCTTAACTTACTATATATAGAAAACACATTCAAATAACCACTATATATAGAAAACACATTCAAATAACCGCATGAAAAACAAAACTTAAAGCTAAAAATTCCCTTCAACTACAAATATAAACGTAATTAATATATGTATTTCTGAGTGGACACCTTCGTCCACACAAGGGCCAACAGTCTTTAATTGCCCCAAACTACAACTTTGTAGCAACCGCAACACTGACAAATATCAACACAACTGCATTAATTGATTTGGGTCGTGATCGTTGCCATCATAATCATCATCATCATACATAATCTTGTTAAACAGGCCAGGTCATCAACAGTTGGGCAATTCAAAAGAGCAGTCTAAACAAAATCACTCACATGCCAGGTCATCAACAATAATCCACTTTCAAAAAATTGAGTCACTCCAAAGGAGGAATCACGGCCTGCCAAAATAAAAAAAGAAAAACACTTATGAACACTCCTAGCTAACTAAACTATCGCACTATATAATCAAAGATAAATAATAAATTGTTCCTATCATTCACAATCACGACAAGCAAAGATGAACAAAACTGTACTTACTTTTTGAATAAATAAACACTTCCACGCTGGTCGAAAAATGATATAAAATATAATCCAGCATTCTCAACAGCCTGTAGCTGCAGTCAAAATCAAAATAAGCATTCACCCAAGACATTCACCACTGTCGTAACCTAACTAAAACATAAACAAACAATCTCATTTATACCAACAGTCTTTCTCACAACAAACAATCGATACACACACTCTCTCTCTCTCTCTCTCTCTCTCTCTCTCTCTCTCTCTCTCTCTCTCTCTCTCTCTCTCTCGAGAGAGAGAGAGAGAGAGAGAGAGAGAGAGAGAGAGAGAGAGATATTTGGCAAACTAAAAATAAATGAAAATAAAACAAAAATTAATCCTCCACACAGGGAAGACTGTGGAGATCAATTCATACAACACCACAGCTCTCGCGTACATCAGGAAACAAGGGGGAACTCACTCCCTCTCTCTGTTCAGAACAGCGAGAGAGCTTCTCCTTTGAGCGAGCAAGAACAGGACTCAGCTGTTGACGATGTTTGTTCAAGGGCAGAGAAACATCAGGGCAGACATGCTCAGCAGGAAGGGACAAGTTCTTCCCACAGAGTGGACTCTCAACCCGCATGTCAGTCAGAGCCTCTGGAAGTTGTGTGGCGGACCTGTAATAGACCTTTTCGCCTCCAACTTGAACAAGAGGATCCCAACAACTGCTCCCTAGTCCCGGACGAGGAAGCGGTAGCAGTGGACGCCTTCTTGATGGATTGGACGGGGATGGACATGTATGCGTTTCCCCCTTTCAAAATCATCAATCTGGTCGTCAGGAAATTCGCTCTCCTCGATTCGGGACGAATGATCCTAGTGGCTCCATTCTGGCCTGCAAGGAAATGGTTCACCGAAGTGGTGGGCATGCTGATGGACTTCCCAAGAAGACTTTCGGCAAGTCCAGATCTTCTCAGAAAGCCCCACTTCGAGAGATATCATCAAAACCCCCTCGCTCTCAATCTGACTGCCTTCAGACTGTCGAGAAGCTCGTTAGATCTCGAGGCTTTTCGGCACAAGCGGCGAAAGCTATTGCCAGAGCAAGGAGGATCTCGTCACAAAGAGTCTACCAGTCTAAGTGGGAGACCTTTAGAGCTTGGTGCAGGCGGCACAAGGTTTCCTCGACCACTACCTCTCTGAGCCAGATTGCAGACTTTTTTTTGTACCTCAGGCAGGATGCTAAGCTGGCTGTGTCTACCATCAAAAGATACAGAAGTATGCTCTCAACCGTCTTTAGGCATAGAGGCCTAGAGTTGTCTCAAGATAAGGATTTGCAGGACCTCATTAGGTCCTTTGAGATGACGAAACAGGTACAATTAAGACCCCCATCTTGGGACCTGGATATGGTGTTTAAGTTTCTGTGCTCCAAGAAATTTGAACCTATCTCGCAAGCCTCTCTTCGAGATGTAACAAAGAAAACCCTCTTCCTTATGACTCTAGCGACTGCCAAAAGGGTCAGCGAGGTCCAGGCAATTGCGAAGCGTGTCGGCTTCAATTAAAATGGAGCGGTTTGTGCCTTAAGGTTCGACTTTCTTCGAAACCCTGGCCTAAGACCTTTGAGGTCCCTAACCTCACGAACTTAGTTGGTCAGGAGCAGGAAAGACTCCTCTGCCCAGTTAGGGCTCTCAAGGCTTATTTGGCCCACTCTAAGAACGTGAGGGGTGCATCCAACTCGTTATGGTGTTCTGTGAAGGATCCTCAAAAACCCCTGTCAAAGAACACTTTGTCCTTTTTCCTGAGGGAAACTATTAGGGAAGCCCACCTCTTATGTGAGGAAGAACACTTTGCCCTGTTGAAAGTACGGGCTCACGAAGTAAGAGTCACAGCTACCTCACTGGCATATCAGAAAAATATGTCAGTTAGGCAAATCATGGAAGCAATGTTCTGGAGGAGCAACTCTGTCTTCGCTTCTCATTACCTCAGAGAGGTGAGAGTAGACTATGACAAGTGTTATACCTTGGGCCCATACGTAGCTGTGGCTTCTGTATTAGGCAAAGGAGTTACTACCCCCACTCAACCTTAGTTTGTATACATGTATGAAGGTTTGTGTTTTTTATGGTTGTCTGAGGACCTCGTCTTGTGGTATGGTTCCCTCAGTCCAGATAGATAGCTTATATCTATTTCTGCAAGGTTAGGTCGGTTAGTTTTAGTAAGGTTGCAGGTTTTTATTATATGGGGCGAAGGTAGTTTCTGAAGTCTAGTCAAGATGTTGGTCTTACCCCTTTGACAGACTCGATTGAGTTGTTTGCAGCATAGGAGGTCTACTCCTGGCGGAACACTCCTAAGGGAAAGCAACTCTAGAGGCAGTAACCTTTGAAGTCAGCTACCTTAGCAGGTAAGGAATCAAGGTGTTTTTTCTCCTACAACTCTTTTGTTGTTTCCCCAATGATGTTTACTGTCTGTTTCCCTCCTCCAAATGTGTGAATCAGCTATATATATATATATATATATATATATATATATATATATATATATATATATATATATATATATATATATATATATATATATATATATATATATAACTGCCAGGTAAGTACTATTCATAAAAATGGAGTTTTTATGATAAAACAAAGTTTTATGAATACTTACCTGGCAGTTATATATATATTTTAAAGCCCACCCACCTCCCCTCAGGAGACAGGTTGGGCAAAGGTAATCTGAAGAACAGAAAACAGGAATGATTTCAGGTCCCACCCTGTAAGGGTTGTTAACCACCTAACCACACAACCACCACAAGGAGGTTGCCGCAATTTTCGAATAAATTCTGCCGGAAGTCAGAGACTTAGCAGCTATATATATATAACTTCCAGGTAAGTATTCATAAAACTTTGTTTTATCATAAAAACTCCATTTTTAATTTTAGAAAAAAAAGATAAAAGACTGACTAGTTTTATTCGACTACTTGTGGGGCGAATAAGACGCAAATACATTTTGCATATTTATTTGTATAGACAATAATAGATACAACAACGAATGTATTAAAATAGAATCCGTTTTTTACATAAACAACATTCTCAAAGTGCATATATATTTATCACTTGTAAGGGAAGAAATATATATTAGTATGTCACTCAAAAAAATGCATAATTATTAGGATAATTTCACTTAGATGCTGGATATGTTTAAACACTGCGTACGAATGTACACACGGCACTGGTGTTATTGGTTAGATGCTACATCTATAACGAAGTCCAAGGGTCAACATAGTGATCCTCAATAAAAGGTATTACACTCAAAGGTGTTATACCTTTTCACCCTTAAGTCCCAAATAGTTCACTGTTCGTCGCAGCACTAGACGACAGGTTTTATAACACTACCTGCCGCCACCACAAAGTGTTTTATTTCATGCACTTGCTTCGCATAATGTTTATAAAAGACTCTAGAGGATTTCCAACTTGTGTATGAGCGGAGTCTATCAAAGTCCATATGCTAAAAGAAGTTCAGCGAGGAAGCAATTTTTCTCGGATCATGACCTGCGAGTGTACTGTCAGGTGTTGGAATTTATTTTAATTCCAACCTTACTTATATTCAATGAACAAAACAATTATTCAAAAACCAAAACAACTTACATCAAATAGTAGATCCACTAATAAAACTTTGAGACATTGCCCTACATTACCCTTTTCCCTGGACATGTCCTAAGATACAGAATAATATAGATCACTTATCACAAAGCTAGACGTTGACGTGTTCCAAAATTGTCGTTGTCTTGGAGTTGGAACGTTTAGTTTTGTTCAGCGTTAATATCCTATGAAGATGCCGGCCTTTCCACTGAGTACTTTTTATTGGAACTGTTCGCCGTGGCTGTGGTAACCTCGGAGGTAATTTACTTCTTATCTTTTACAGGTATATATTACGCACGCGCGAACTTATGGCCTATTAGGCAATTACTAATTTAAGTCATTTAATTCATAAGTTTAATATTATTATTAATTTTACTTATCATTAACGCTAATAATTACTATACTAAGTAGCATTAAGTTATTTACTTTTAATTTCAAGCTAACGACCGAACGTCTATTCCCCATAGTCAGACACAAATATCAATCCTCTCCGATTGAATTCATTATTTTAATGTTAACTGTATTCCTTATAAGGAAACAGTTTTGCTTTCCATTTCTTTTGCAACTCTTACCTCTATAATTTATTTTTGGTTTCTAACACAGGATCCGCTCTGCGAATAAAGTAAGTGAGCTTTGCCCTCAGTTGTTTTAAGGATAAGTTTGATCCTGAGGTTTCGCTTATGAAGAGCTGTCCTCCCTTGAAGTGTGAAGTTCTTCGAAGATAGGCCTTTAGACATTCTACTGGACATAGAGAGACATCTTCCTTCAAAGGGCAGATTCTCGAAGGACCCCACCTTTTGGTGGGTAGCTCGGTTTTGGCAAGAAAGGTAGGATTGGGAAAATGATTCAGTTCTCCCTCTTCTGTAAACTGAATGTGAACCTCGTCTCTAGAAAGGGACACTATTTCACTAACTCTAGCCCCTGAGGCTATAGCGAACAAGAATATCACTTTCTGTGTTAGATCTTTTAGGGAACAATCTTCATTGTTCAAGTTTGAAGCATAGTGCAAGACTTTGTCCAAAGACCATGATATGGGCTTCGAAGGGGCTGCTGGTTCAAGTCTAGCGCATGCTTTCGGAATCTTGTTGAAGATTTCGTCCGACAGGTCCACCTGGAAGGCGTATAGAAGATGTCTAGTCAAAGCTGACTTACATGTAGTTATCGTAGTGGAAGCCAAGTCTGGCTCGTGAAGGTGGATGAAGAAGGACAGGCAGAAGTCTATCGAGATTTCTGTCGGCTTGTTTGCTTTGGGAGACCCACTTCATCCAAGACGATTCATATTGTCTTCTGGTTGACTTTGACTTGTATTTTTCTATAAAGTCGATGTTGTGTTTTTAGATCCCAAACCTTTTCTTGACTGCTAAGGTGAGAAAATTATCAGATGTAGGTTTTGGGTTCTCAATGATGAAGCGTAGACAGTCGACTTCTGAACCAGTTGCGATAGAACTGGGTTTGGTAGAGGAAACAGCCTCAGCCTCAGTTCTATCACTAGAGGGAACCAATTACTCTTGGGCCATTTGGGGGCCACCACTGCTGCTGTCCCCTTGAAGGATCTCAGCTTGTTGAGGACCTTCAGCAGGAGATTTGTTGGCGGGAACAGATAGATATGATTCCATCTGTTCCAATCGAGGGACATGGCATCCAACGCTTCTGCCCGAGGGTCCTTGTATGGGGCTACGTATTGAGGTAGTTTTTTGTTGTCGCTTGTTGCGAAGAGATCAATCTGCAGTTTTGGGACTTTTCCCAAGATGAAGGAGAATGAGTCTGCGTCTAGGGACCATTCTGATTCTATCGGCTTTCGCCTGGATAGAGCGTTCGCTGTCACATTGCGAAACCCTTGTAGGTGAACTGCTGATAAGTGCCATCTTTTCTTTCTTGCTAAGCGAAAGATGGCCAACATCATGTAGTTGATGTAGGGCGATCTTGAGCCTTTTCGGTTCAGACATCTCACTATCACTTCGCTGTCCAAGACCAACTTGATATGGGCTGATCTGTGAGGGGATAGCTTCTTCAACGTCAGGAGGACTGCCATGGCCTCCAGAATGTTGTTGTGAAAGGTCTTGAACTGGAGTGACCAGGTCCCTTGAACTTTCCTTTGATGGGAATGACCTCCCCATCCTTCCGTTGAGGCATGCGTGTGGATGACTACTGACGGTTGAAGTGGTTGTAAGGGAATAGTCCTTGCTAGGCTCTTGACCTTCGACCACGGCCTCAGAAGTGATCGCAGTAAGGTCGGTGTCGGTCTCTGTTGATCTCTTCAAGCGTTTGATGCGTATGTTCTCCAGACTCCTGACGCATCCTTCAGCTGTGCTCTTAGCACTGGGTCTGATACTGCTACGAACTGGAGAGAGCCCAGTACTCTTTCCTGTTGGCGTCTTGAAATCTTGTTGGATTTCAGTAGTCTCTTGACAGAACCCGCGACCTCTCTCCTCTTCTTCAGTGGAATGGAGAGAGGGTGTGACTGCAAGTTCCAATGGATTCCCAACCATTGAAACTCGTGACTTGGAGAGAGGCGAGACTTCTTATAGTTGATCTTGAAGCCCAGATGTTCCAGGAACTGGATCACCATTGTGGCTGCCTGCAGACAAGCAGTCTTGGTTGCTGCCCACACCAGCCAGTCGTCCAGGTATAATGCTACCTGAATGCCTTCTAGGCGTAGCTGTTATACGACTGTGTCCGCAAGTTTCGTGAAAATCGTTGGGGCTATGTTTAGTCCAAAGGGCATGGCTCTGAAGACATACTTTGTCTTCTGTAGCTTGAATCCTAGGTAGGAGGAAAGGGGGCGACTGACTGGAAGGTGCCAGTAAGCAATTGCTAGGTCTATTGAGACTGTGTACGCCCCTTTTGGTAACAGGGTCCTTATGTGTTGTAAGGTTAACATCTGGAACTTGTTCTCGAGGAACTTGTTGAGTGGAGACAAGTCTAGAATGACTCTGAGTTTGTCCGAGTCCTTCTTGGGAACACAAAACAGCCTTCCCTGGAATTTGATGGACTTTGCTTTCCTTGTAACCTTTTTGTTCAAGAGTTCTAAGGTATATTCTTCCAATAAGTGGTTGGAGTGTTGGAAGAATTGAGGAAAGGAAGTTGGAGATCTGTTCTATTTCCATCCTAGTCCTTTCTTGATTAGGCTGTGGACCCAGGGATCGAAGGTTCAACGATCCCGAAAGTGGAGGAGTCTTTCTCCTACCTGGAGCATCTCATTGCTTGGATGATCCAGAGGGTTTGTTACCCTGACCAGGTCCTCCTCTACCTCATGAGGGGTTTCTTGAGGAACCTCGTCTAGACCCTCTACCTTTTGGGCGAATGGTAGTTGTGTGCCTCCTGAAGGCTGGGTTAAAGGCTGGTGACTGGGTTACCAGCTGTTGAGGCACCATCTTGAAAGTGGTTTGCGGCTGAGCAACCATTTTGGGCACCGTGGTCATGGTGACTGTGGGATGTTTCACAGGTCGATGAGACAGTCTTGGCTTCTTCATCTTCCTCCTGGGTTGGGGACCAGCATCAGGGGAAGATTTCCTTTTGGAAGACATGCCCCACTTTTGGAGAAGGTTCCTATTCTCCATGGCGGCTTTGGCAACCACCTCTTGAACTGCTTCCTTTGGGAAGAGGTCCTTGCCCCAGATACAGGAAGTGATCAACTTCCTGGGCTCGTGTTTGACTGTTGCATTGGTAAACACAAACTCTCTACAGGCCGTCCTGGCCTTCATAAAAGCGTACATGTCCTTGACCAGTGTAGCCATGTGCATCTTGGTTAAGACTGTGTAAATATCTGGGGTGGTTGCGATGCTTGCACACATCTCCATGCAGTTCTGGAGAGACATTGAGGCGGCTAGTCTCTCTTTTGTCTCCTGTTCTCTTCTCAGAAGAAAGTCTGACAGCTTTGGAAGGTTCTCATTGAACTGCTGTCCTGCGATGTCAGCGTCGAGCTTTGCGACCGAGAAGATTAGGTGGACCTCGTTCCATTCCTTCTTGCCTGTAGGCAGGGCTAGAGACAATGGTCTACACTCCTCTAGCGTAGGGCATGGTTTGCCCGCATCAACTGCCTTTAGCACGCAGTGGAGAGCTTTTGACATGAAGGGAAAAATCTCTCGAGGAAGGAGCAAGGAAGGTAGGGTGCTTCTTGCTCAACGCAGAAACCTTGGAGTTCGAGTATCCTGCCTTCTTCAGGCTACTCGTCAAGAGAGCCTGTGCCTTGTCATGGTCAAAAACCATGACCTCCTTAGGTTCCGTCTCTTCTTTAGATGCAGGCTCATTTTTCAGCCTGATGAAGCACTCCTGGTAAGCCGCAAGGTTTGGCCAGAATTGGAGATCGTCGAGGGGTATGGCCCCCATCTTCTCCGAGACGTAGGTTCCCATTCATCATGGGCATGAACTCTGCATACCTCCAGTGGTTGGTTTCGGAGCATGGAGGCAAGTCAGAGACTCTTGGCGGCTTGTAGGAGCCGCGAGAAGCAACTGCATGGTGTGCTTCCCTGACTTCCTTCTTCATCTCTAGTTGTTCCTTGCGGAAAAGATCCATCATCTGCTGGATCTGCCCCATGAATGCTTGGCCCGTGGTGAACAGCGGGTCTGATTAACCGGTTGGGGCCAAAGGCGAATAAGTTAACGGTACAGGCTGAAATGCCATCACAGACAGTAGATGGTCTTCCGCTTCTGTCGATCCGGATTCTTCTTCCTCCTCGGGTGGCTGGGCCACCTCTTCTTCAGGATCTTCTTGAAGGAGATCCTTTTCAGTGTCCGAGGACACATCTGACATCCTCTCCTGATGGATGTCCATGCCTTGTAGAGCCTTATTGATGTCGGCCTCTATCGCCAGTTGTCTGCATGGAGGCTCAGGCCGTGACTGAGGCACGACTGCATCAGATGTTGCCTTAGTGAACAGCAGGCTCTTAATGGTGTCACTTGGTAGGTAAGGTCCCGGAGAGTTCTTCTGGAACCCTCTTACCCACTTCCGAAGCGTTTTCCTCGCAGCATCCCTCGACTCCGTCGTCTTGGGATCGCCGAAACCCTCGGTCATCAAGGCCAAGCAGACGTTTCAACCCTTGGGGTCCCAGTATCTCAGGGTTTCAGTTGCGATGGAGCAGGGGGCATGAGACCTGCACATGCTGTGGCCACAAAAGTTCTTACTCTTGTGGTTGCAGTATATGACTGCACACTTCACCTTGGACTCCTCCTGTAAGGAAAGTAAAAGTGAAATGAGTATGGGGTAATTTATCACACTGATAAATCATTCTCATGCATTAATAATAGATCTTACTATTATAAATATAGCTTAGGATAGTAAGCTGGAAAAGAAATAGGAAAGACACATATCTGTGTTTCCTGTCCGGGCAATTGCTGTGACCTCCCACAATATTAATATTTTTAAGTTTCCTTATTAGGGAAATATAGGGTGGAATAGCTCTATAACATAGAATGGAGTCAGTGTATGCTAGCACTAACTCCCCCACAAGTGAAATAATACTGTAAAGTAAAGATATTTATGTTCGGATGATCTAGGATACCTCAGGATATTGAAGGAATACTTCACTTCAACATTATTAGGGGTCTCAACAATGGACTGTGAAAGGATACACAGAATATGTTGGAAATCATGCTAATGTATATTATATACTGTAGTTTTATAACTGCTGTATCTGCTATACTGCAGGAATACTGGCTACTTTATACTCTTATACTGTAGTTTTGCCGTCATATAGCCGGCTAGGCTAGTACTTGACAGCACTAGCTGACAGAGAGAGAGAAAGCATGGAGAGAAGGGCTACCGTATTATTACAGTTTAGTACAATAATTAGGGTTGTAGGGACTACTGTCTCTACTGCCTTCTTTCCAGAATGAGGATTCAAATGGAAGGGAAAGCATGCATTAATTCTAGCTTCTATCCAACCACAATATCTGTTGCCGGCAGCTCAGCCGGTTCCAGGGTTTGTGGATTGCAGTCCAAGAGAGGACTGAAGAATACTCAAAGTTGTAAAGGATCTCCCACCGGCAGCCATCATGGCCAGCACAACCTTTCCTGGAGCCTTGCTTCCGTTAGGGGGAAGGTCGAAGTTGCAATCAAGCCGCCTTTGCAGGAGCCCGGCCGGCAACGCAATCCGCCCGGCAAGCGAGGAGATTGTAGAATACCGGCCACAGATGTTGTGACGGCTAGGCCATCACTAAAGGACAGAAGGGGAAGGGAAAGGGTCTTATATTTTGCATAGAAAGAAGGCGGCACGTCTACCTCCTACTGTCGGCAGCAAAACAAGGATACATAATTTCCTTTGCCAGCACCGTCTTGGGCGGCAGAAGAATAACGATTCCTCAGCCTAAGACCTTGCCGGATATAAGACATGTCTTCTAGACCACAAGCGAGAAGGTGGCGGCAACTGTACTACTACTTCCAGTTGTGGACTAGGGAAGCCGTGCTTCCTATGCCTGCAACTGTGAAACCGGCAGGGGAATGACTAATCCCCCACCAGTAGAGTTGCCGACAACAAGACTGAATACTCTGAGTTACTGTCGTATATCAAAGCTGGGATACCCACCGGCAAAGAGGATAGACAGAAACACTATCCCAGTCAAGCCGGAGTATACTACTCTATGGCAAGACCAAAGATAGGGTTGCCGCTTAATGGCGGCACTCGGAGGAATGGAAGGGTTTATCTTTAAATCTCTAAAAGAGACGAGTATCGAATTATGTTTGTAATATCTAGATGTGCTATCTCCGACTGAATTAATAGAACGATAAAAGAGGATAAACGGGGATAACGTTACTAAAGTATACTAAAACGCATTGGGCTAGCCTAACTCGAGTCTGGATCACGGCTACGCTACGTCACCGAGACCCTATCGTATACAATCGAAACGTTTAACAGAAGAGGAAATATTACATGTGTAATCTTATGTTCACTCATATAATTTGCCTAAATAGCTATAATTCGTTAAAGCTAAATAATCCGGGGACGTTGTACTACTAACTAAATAAAGCATTTATGGCGTACGTGGCCGCCTCCAGTGATGGCTCTGGTCCACTAAACTCATCTAAATTATGCTAATTTAACTGTGAGAAGGGAGCCAAAATTTATACACGGGAAAGATCAAATACTCAACTTTCCAGAGGATGAAGATGCTGGAGATTGCATGGTAATAATCCTTGAAATAGTAACAAAACCGAATGCAATAGGGAGATACACCGTGCTTAATTCGCTACTACAAAAGAATGGTTACGCCGTAGTAGTACGGGAAGGGGATCCACCGGGTAACCTTGATGACAGCTCCCCTTCAATTTTGTCACTCTTTCCCCTCAGAGCGAAAACTCTATTCGGGGTGAAGATTGCCATGTGTTGTATCAAGAAATACGTCCCCTGATATTATGCGATATCCTTAAGAGTTATTTCAAGGATACTTGCGCCAGGAGTTAGAATTCTTGAGACCTGTGGTCAATTCTCTGGGAGTATCATTGTAGCCAAATATCCCTTAGAAAGCTGCCTAAAGGAACTTTCCATCAGGACGACATGGCTGAGCCCAAAAAAGTCTTATGTCTAGTCTTCCAGTTGTGCCAAAAATATAATCCCTAATAAAGAGCTCAAGGTTTGTATCGTTAGAAAAAAATACAAATTACTTTTAAATTTGTCATATTTTGCTTATTTAATACAATTTTAACCACACATTTTGCGATATTCATCTTTTCCCACTATTCATGACATATTATATAACTAATAGCTGTTTATGCGATTTTTTATTCCTTTGTCACTCTGCTAATTATCGGGAACGAGCCTTCCTGCCTCAAAAATGAAAAAGAACACTCTCTCTACTCTTCCCCATATGAGAAAGAATTCAATTTTCATTGGGCTAGGATTGAACAACAGAAATATTAACCATCAATAATTTTTCCCGAAAGATACTTAATCCGCTTATGGTGCCCTGGCATATAAAGTAGAGGGTTAGGCTTGTAGATACTTGGTCCATTATGGAACCTTTTATTAGAGGAATCTGAATCAGGTGAATTTGTTAAACTTGAAAACTGAAAAGTAAGAAACTGATTTCAGCTCTTCAATATTTCCCATAACATCAGTTTTTGAGTTTTTTAGACACTAGGAGTTGATCCGCACAAAAGGTCTGGTCACACTCTGCTTTTGCTACAGTAAGGGACCAGTCCAACAGTGTTACATGAATGGATCCCCCCAAAAGATATTCTTATTAGACAGGGAGTGTACAGTGAGTGCCAGTGTGAACACAGTGGTCGAAGTCCTGCAAATCCTGTTCCACTCTAGTTAAGATTCAGCCTTCATGTAAGCAAGTAGTGGTACCTTTTGCCTTATGAAAACATGAATAATCATTCAAAAACACCAAATGGGATCTTGTAGAAGATAATATCCCTCATGGAGGGACTGTTTCTCTGAATAATTTTTTTTTTTTTTCAGGTCACCCTCAATTTTGGATAGTATTTTCTCATATGTTCTAATAGTCATTCTGAAATGTCCGTAGAATTTACGCTCATCATCAGTAAGATGAATATAGAGAATCATATTTGGCTTTAATCTTCCTATTTTGCAATATAGGATGAACCCTTTTTTTTTTTTTTTTTTTTCCCCATCATCAAGGGCTATGGCGATTATTTCCAAATTGGCTTGAGAAAAATTACATATTTTCCAATTAACAAAGCATTGAATAAACAAAATTCAAACACAAAATACTAGAGCTAAAGAGGTCAGTCTGCATCTGACCGCGATCAAGTTCGAGCGAGCACCAACTGGGGGGAATCAGATAGAGAAATATTTTGTTTTTATTTTTGAGGCTGGAAAGCTTTTATTTTGAGATAATCAGCATTGTGACTTGCAGGTAAGTATTGAAATCATAGATTTTATCTTGAAAATCCTGTTTTTATCCTTATTGATTGAATTGGCTAGTACAGTAGGGTCCCGAATTATGCAAGAATTTGGTTGATAAATGGACTTGCATAAATGGAAAATCGCATATTTCGAAACACATGACATGGCCATGGCAAACAGGAACTTGCCTATTCAAATGCGTTTACTACCCATTTTCATTTCTTTCTATGTACTATACTGTGTTTTTTTCCAATATTGAATTGTTCTTATTAATCAATGAACCGAAGTTTTAATAAATTGAAAAAGGTTAAAATTACGAGGAAGGGTGTAAATACCGTATATTTTCCCCTATAACATGACATAGAATTACAGTAGCAGTAATTTTAAAAAGTTTAATTCATAAATGTTGTATAAGACAACTGGTGAATAGCAAAACAATCACTGTATAGACTTGCTTTTGTTGTATCATTGAAAATCCAGCATTAACAAAATAAAAGCAATTTCATATCATGTGTTTCCTAACCACACCATCAAAATTGGAATCCGTTGTTTTGTTTACGTTCATTTCTGATCATGGCGAAGAAACGAATGCCTTTGCACATCTGTGTTTAGGTTAATTTTTGCAGCAACAGCTATCTTACCAAGTATTTATTATATGATGATTTTGTTATTACAAATGTTGTTTTACTTCATTTTTCTTAGAACTTTGAAATAAATGAAATGAATGCGATTTATATAATGCTTTTTTTTAAACACACCGCCTAAAATGAAAACCTTCCGTTTGTTTACTATACGCTCCATCGTCAATCATGCTGAACAAACGAACACATTAAAACAAATGATCAAGTTGATTACAAATGATATTAAGAGCTCTTAGTAAATATGTTTTTATAAATATTTCAGTTACTGTATCCATATAAATTCCTACAGACGTAGCAAAACAGGAAAACACTCTTTGTTTGCGTTTAATCAACAACAGCAAACTGCCGCTAATGGCAGTTTGATAATTTACGATAGTTCTAAACTGTTATGAAAGATAATTGTCCATTCCATATCAAAAATACTTTTCCTAACTTCAATTATAAGTCAACTTGTACACACCTCAATTATGGAACCATCTGCAAAATAAAAAAAAAAAAAAAAAAAGTACTAGGCCGGTTTTTAAAGTTATCGAACAATTGGGTTACTGCTATAATGTTCGACGTGACAGAGATGGTGCAAGATTGGAGAAAGTAAAGAGAATTTGAATCATGATTGACTTTTAATATAACAAACTTTGTAAAGCTAAAAAGATTTAATTTGTTAGAGATAGAGAGAGGTCAGAAATGAGAGAGAGAGAGAGAGAGAGAGAGAGAGAGAGAGAGAGAGAGAAAGAGAGCCTTACCTTATTGCCTTATTCTATGTTTGGGTTCCTCCAGGTCCCTCAATTTGAGGCACCTCGTATATCCACCAGAGAGTTGCTTATGCATCTTCCAGTCTTGGATGGTCTGGGATGCATCTTACGTGTTTATCAAGCTTATTCTTAAACACATCTACGCTCACTCCTGATATGTTTCTTAGATGAGCTGGCAGTGCATTAAATAGTCGCTGCATTGTCGATGCTGGTGCGTAGTGGATTAATGTCCTGTGTGCCTTCCTTAGTTTTCCTGGTATAGTTTTGGGCACTATTAATCTACCTCGGCTTGCTCTTTCTGATATTTTTAGCTCCATGATGTTTTAAACTGGATTAAAACTAGTAGACGAGAATGACTATGAATGGGAGGTAAATCAGTTGTTGTTTGCGGATGATACTGTACTGGTTGCAGACACAGAAGAGAAGCTTGGCCGATTAGTGACATAATTTGGAAGAGCGTGTGAGAGAAGGAAATTGAGAGTTAATGTGGGTAAGAGTAAGGTTATGAGAAGTACGAGAAGGGAAGGTGGTGCAAGGTTGAATGTCATGTTGAATGGAGAGTTACTTGAGGAGGTGGATCAGTTTAAGTACTTGGGGTCTGTTGTTGCAGCAAATGGTGGAGTGGAAGCAGATGTATGTCAGAGAGTGAATGAAAGTTGCAAAGTGTTGGGGGCAGTTAAGGGAGTAGTAAAAAATAGAGGGTTGGGCATGAATGTAAAGAGAGTTCTATATGAGAAAGTGATTGTACCAACTGTGATGTATGGATCGGAGTTGTGGGGAATGAAAGTGACGGAGACAGAAATTGAATGTGTTTGAGATGAAGTGTCTAAGGAGTATGGCTGGTTTATCTCGAGTAGATAGGGTTAGGAACGAAGTGGTGAGAGTGAGAACGGGTGTAAGAAATGAGTTAGCAGCTAGAGTGGATATGAATGTGTTGAGGTGGTTTGGCCATGTTGAGAGAATGGAAAATGGCTGTCTGCTAAAGAAGGTGATGAATGCAAGAGTTGATGGGAGAAGTACAAGAGGAAGGCCAAGGTTTGGGTGGATGGATGGAGTGAAGGAAGCTCTGGGTGATAGGAGGATAGATGTGAGAGAGGCAAGAGAGCGTGCTAGAAATAGGAATGAATGGCGAGCGATTGTGACGCAGTTCCGGTAGGCCCTGCTGCTTCCTCCGATGCCTTAGATGACCGCGGAGGTAGCAGCAGTAGGGGATTCAGCAATATGAAGCTTCATCTGTGGTGGATAACGGGGGAGGGTGGGCTGTGGCACCCTAGCAGTACCAGCTGAACTCGGTTGAGTCCCTTGTTAGGCTGGGAGGAACGTAGAGAGTAGAGGTCCCCTTTTTGTTTTTGTTTCATTTGTTGATGTCGGCTACCCCCCAAAATTAGGGGAAGCGCCTTGGTATATGTATGTATGTATGTTTGATGTTTTCAGTAATTCCTTCGATTTTATATTCTTACCATAGAAATTATATTTTCCATGTCCTACTCATTGTTTTGTGCTTTGTTTTTCTCTGCATTCACTTGCTTTGGAATGGACTATTAATTCTATGGCATTGTGGTCTGAAATTCCTGTGTTATACACTATTATTTCTTTAATATAATTCACCTCATTCACAAATACTAAATCTAGGACATTGTCCTTTCTTGTTGGAATGTGGTTTATTTATTGCATATTATGTTCTAATAGCATATCTTGAACCTTTTCAAACTGTCTCTTATCTTCTGCGCTACTATTACTTTCTTTTTTATATGTATATATACAACCACTTTCTTCTATCCGTTCTTTCCAAACCACGAAAGGAAAGTTAAAATCTCCGGATAGGAGTATATTCCAGTCTTTATGGTTTCTACATATATCATCTATTTTTTCTATTATTATGTCAAACTCCTTAGTATTTGAAGGTCTGTAGACTACAATATTCACTAATTTTTCATATTCAAATTCTACCGCAATCAATTCACATTTTGTGTTGCTGTATTTTTCACAGACTTTTCCTTGATTTATGTCTCTTCCATATATTGCGGTTCCCCCTTCATTCCTATTTGTTCTGTCTGATCTATGTGTTTGGAAACCCTTTATCTGGTCATCACTGCCAGTCTCTTGGGAATACCATGTTTCACTTATATTTAACATATCTATTTTTTAAATTTGGGTTAGTTCTTCTAAGAACTCTATTTTCTTTTTAGAGTTACTCGTGACTAAACCCTGTGCATTCATCACTATTATGGTTTGTGTTTCATCCCCATTATTTAATATTGGTAATAATATGGATTCTCCCATGATTCCTTCCTGTTCTGATATGATGTTCTTTTCTTCATTTTCAGGAATTCTGCCATTAAAAAATCCAACTTTTCTATTATATTTGCTCTTTCGCCTTCATATTTATTTTTGTGTGTATACCTGCAATTATCCCCATATCTGCACCAACCCCTTTCATTATAGATGCATTCTTTGTAGTTGGGCTCTAATTGTGCATATTTGGGTTGAAAGGCATCATATCTTGTGGCCTTTTGGAGTGAGAGAGAGAGAGAGAGAGAGAGAGAGAGAGAGAGAGAGAGAGAGAGAGAGAGAGAGAGAGCGAGCGTGCGTGCGCGCAGCTGTTGTAATCGAATGGAGTGTTTTTGTTTCTGGTACAAACTGAAGCGAGGAATTGATCACCACAACTAACAATAGTCATGTTAATTTCATTCTTAAACTCAGGTTGCCTAATGTAAGCTTAAGATTTTATTTGTCACACAGTGAAAGAGAGAGAGAGAGAGAGAGAGAGAGAGAGAGAGAGAGAGAGAGAGAGAGAGAGAAATTGATTTGAGGTTTTCTGGCATCAAATATCTCTCTCTCTCTCTCTCTCGAGGTTTTTATAATTATACTGTGTACTATACAAAAATATTTGTAAAGAAAATTTGTACTGTTTAAAATATGACAAAATATTGCCGACTCGTTACCGAAATTTAGGCTATTCACTGCCAATAAGCAAACCTAGCCTACATATGAAAACCTTGAACACCCGCAGAGAAAAATAAAGCTTTTATAGATACTGTACTAAACAAATATAATACTGGATAGGTATCATTATTCCACCACCTTAAATAGGTATCGTGGGTCAACCTCGACCCGAGGTCCAAAAAAATTCATAAAGAATTAATTTACGAATCAATTCACAACCTTTTGATATAAAAAAAAAGCTTCAAAGAATATTCTAATCTTCAAAAAAAGTAAATAAAAGCTAAGTCCAAAATGAATATTTATTACAAATAAAAAAAAATAAGTATAAGAAAAAATGACTACAAAAAAATTCACCTAAAATCTAAATATGGAAATAAACTAAAAATATTCTATGGTAATCGAGCACCATTTGCTGAGATCCAGGGGTGGGAGGAACCAAAAGGGAACGTTTCCTGAAAGGAGATAAAAGTATGTATTTTGGCTAAAAAAATCTATCCTCTTTTCAACATTTTTTGGGGGTAGGTAAATGACATAGCTAGTGGCTGAAATTTTTACAGGATATTGTATTATTATTGTGTAACAAAAATGTGTAAAAGAATCTGCACTTGGATATTATTTAATGTTTAATAAAGGGTTGTTTTTTTTTTTTTTCTTTTTTTTTTTTTGCCGAGTTATATTATGAAATTTTTCAAGACATCTTTATATCCATTGCTGAGCATGGTATTTATGCATGAAAATATCCAAAATATAAAAAAAGAGGAATACATAGAGCTATGCCAGCTTACCTTTCAGATATGCTTACAAAATGGCTGCCAACCACACCACCTTGTAAGGTCAAATCTGCTATCTGAAATGGAGAAAGATACTGTATGTCAATATCAGCGAGTCATTTACTTATATAATTGTTCGAGGATTTGCAGAAAAATATTATGGTAGCTAGAATGAAGTTTATAGATTATTTTGCAATTAAAAATAATAAAATAATGATCATAATTAAGTTATCATAAAGGTATAAACTTACAAAAACAGGAAAAATTATAAGCTATTTTACAAAAATACGTGGTAGAAGACACTCACAAACACTTTACAACAATCTTTTTTTATACACGCTTAAATACTACTGCACATTCGATAATTATATAAAAACTTTGATATTACACAACTTACCTTAATTAGGTATTGATGGGTCGAGCTCGACCCGAGGGTATCAGAAATAGCACAAGGAAAATAGCTGGGATGAAATGCGTCCTCATCCGACTGCTGCTCACACTGAACAGATGTTTCGCAGGTCGATATCACTCGCAACCAATACGGACGAAAAATTATGGCAAAAATAACATGTTTTTTTTTTAACCTCGGATCGTATACGACCCACCACACCTATCCAGGGAATTATACCATCATTAACACTACCATTAAAATTATCGAAAGGTTAGAGAAAGATAAAGTTTGCCTAGAACGAAACCACAATTCTGTTTACATTTTGTCAGCTGGACTTGCATAGTTAAAGTTGATTTCATTGTTGAGATGGAATTTTTCCTTAAATAGGCTAATTATTATGAAATTATATTGATAAAATTTAAGGTAAATATCGTTTTGTAACATTTATTATCAAGCACCGCATTTAGGGCTACCAATATTCTTAAAAAAACTATAGATTTGATACATTTTGTAGTGCTTGACTGGTAGACTTTGACCAGCTTCGCAGATGCAGAAAATTTATTTTTGAAAAGTAGCGACTGCGTAAATGGGGAATCGCATAATTCGAATACACATAATTCAGGGCCGTACTGTACATTAAATCCATCCTTTTAGAAAATTACCAATTTTGACTTAGTTGAAAGCTCCGAAGAAAAATTTCATGTTAGCATTTTTAAATCTTAATCAGTCACTTTTTTTCAGGGTTATGATATGGAGGATGCCATGGTTATAAATAAATGTTCTATGGAGAGAGGTTTAGGTCATGGTCAGATTTACAAATCAGAATTCATTGATCTATCCCAAAGTACTACAATATCATCAACCACTGTAAGTACTGTACAGTAGTGCTAATTTATACATATCACAGGTCAGTCTGGTAAGAATGTTATTTTAGTATTGTCATCCACTACATATTAGAAATAAGTTTACTTTCACAAATCCCCGATATTTAATAGAAATATAATGCTTAATTTGAATGAAGAAATGGTGTTGTAATTAGCAAAATATAGTTTTAAGATTAGTGAGCTACCACATTTACTGTGAAACTTTGTTTTATGAATACTGTAGTTTTTTATTGGTAAAATTTTTAACATTTTGTTGTGAATCTTATCAAGGGAACATGATAAAATAGAGGAAAAATTCATACTCATAAAGTTATGAAATAGTATATCATATACAATAATTCCCCATTATACGAATGAGTTTAGTTCCTGAAGAAATGTTCATTAAGCAAAACTTTGCTCATAGAAGTGCATTTTCTCATTGACTTCCATTATAAACATTGAGTTGTTCCTACACTGTTTACAAACCCTACATTCTTTACCATAGGAAAAGAAATCAGGGCAAGTTGTCATATGGTTATAAAACTTTAACAAGGGGTAAACAACCTTCTGGTTGTTAACCAGTAGTAGCTGGGAATAGCGCCACCCCCCACATACTCATACCTTGCTCTCTTTGATCTCAGCCATGTCAAAGACAGACATCTCATTCCACGTTTCTAACTGGCCATGGTAACAAAGCTGTCTTAGGATCAGAGAACCATCAGAGAGAGTCTTTCCCTCTGTACC